>NC_047679.1:120163592-120495593 GCF_011762505.2 Arvicanthis niloticus | reverse complement strand
CACACACACACACACACACACACACACACACACACACACGAGTGAAAGGGGTTGACTTCAATGGGTTAATTTTTGAACCACTAGACTCTTCCAAGAAGTAATTTTTCATTTGTTTACAGGCAGGGGCATGGAGTGATCATTTTGGAAGGGTGTTTGGGAACTGAGAGCTTTATGTAGAACTGAAATATGTAGAATTGAATATATCTGCTTCTGCAGATAAAGCTGCTCAAAGACCATGGCATGTGGACTCCTCTTCTTCAGCAGTGACAGGCTGTGGTCTGAATGAAGGTGATACACATTTAACTGACCAAGGGGTCAGTTGGAACTGGGTTCAAACTGACAAATGAAAAACAGGAGAGGGCCAGGCAGGCAGAAGAGCCACTTCTGGTGGGTGAAAATCCTTCTGGGAAATCAGCTGAGTGGTGTAGGAATAAGCAGGTCCCTTTTCTGCTTTCAGGGACTCAAAGACAAAGGGCTTTTTAACCCCATTTGGGAAATGACTGACAGCAAAGTAGGTGCTGTTCATTAATCTGACAGTTGGTTTTCTAGAGTGCCATAGTGTCACCTGTGCTTTTGAAGGCGGCAGATTACAGAAGTGAACTGATTCATGCCAACATGCTTACTTAAGTGCCAAAACGATAGCAAATTTCTTTCCAGGGCACCTTTTCAAGTAGCTTTTATAACTGTCTTTTTAAAAGGAGCCCAGTACTCCACTGCCATCCTCTACTAAAATCTGAATTCGGTTATGGTCTCTACCCAGCCTCTGTATCTAGCAGAAGCCTGGAGTATAGATTTCCACCAACTGAGGGATCTTTGTGGAGTAGAGGATATGAAATAAATGATGCTCTAGATATGTTCATTTAAGTTGCAAATAGCAAGCTTGAGGCTTGTGCTTAACAGTAAAGTTTGGTGATTCAAGTTAAAAATTGAATTTATTAAGGTCAAAGTATGATTTAAAATCTCCTTTCTTACTGTTTTTTGTATATTCTACACATGTATATTTTGCACAAATTACAAATGTAAAATGTGTGACATTTTGGGGTTATTTATTGTTCAGTGGAAAGCAAATCTGGCTATATTTAAAAATGCAGTGCTAGAGATGGTAGCCATGTGTTCACAATGGGATGATTTAAGCACAAATATTTTTTTTCAAGGAATGACCATTGAAAAACTGTTTTCTTTTTATTTTTTAGATTGTTTGTCTTTATTCAGAAGCATAGAGTTGTTTGCTGATTGCAAGAAGATGTTTCTTTGGCTCTTTCTGATTCTGTCAGCCCTGATTTCTTCGACAAATGCAGATTCTGACATATCTGTGGAAATTTGCAATGTGTGTTCCTGCGTGTCAGTAGAGAATGTGCTCTATGTCAACTGTGAGAAGGTTTCAGTCTACAGGCCAAACCAGCTGAAACCACCTTGGTCTAATTTTTATCATCTCAATTTCCAAAACAATTTTTTAAATATCCTCTATCCGAATACATTCGTGAATTTTTCTCATGCAGTATCTCTGCATCTGGGAAATAATAAGCTGCAGAATATTGAGGGAGGAGCCTTTCTCGGGCTCAGTGCATTAAAGCAGTTGCACTTGAACAACAATGAATTAAAGATTCTCCGAGCTGACACTTTCCTTGGCATAGAGAACTTGGAGTATCTCCAGGCTGACTACAATTTAATCAAGTATATTGAACGAGGAGCCTTCAATAAGCTCCACAAACTGAAAGTTCTAATTCTTAATGACAATCTGATTTCATTCCTTCCTGATAATATTTTTCGATTCGCATCTTTAACCCATCTGGATATACGAGGAAACAGAATCCAGAAACTTCCTTATATTGGAGTTCTAGAACACATTGGCCGGGTTGTTGAGTTGCAGCTGGAAGATAACCCGTGGAACTGTAGCTGTGATTTGTTGCCTCTAAAGGCTTGGCTGGAGAATATGCCATATAACATTTACATAGGCGAAGCTATTTGTGAAACTCCCAGTGACTTATATGGAAGGCTTTTAAAGGAAACCAACAAGCAAGAACTATGCCCCATGGGCACAGGTAGTGACTTTGACGTGCGCATTCTGCCTCCATCTCAACTGGAGAATGGTTTTACCACTCCCAATGGTCACACTACTCAAACAACCTTGCACAGATTAGTGACCAAACCACCCAAAACAACAAATCCTTCCAAAATCTCTGGAATTGTGGCAGGCAAAGCCCTCTCCAACAGAAATCTCAGTCAGATTGTGTCGTACCAAACAAGAGTGCCTCCTCTTACACCTTGCCCGGCACCTTGCTTTTGCAAAACACATCCTTCTGATTTGGGATTGAGTGTGAACTGCCAAGAGAAAAATATACAGTCCATGTCTGAATTGACACCAAAACCTTTAAATGCCAAGAAGTTGCATGTCAATGGTAATAACATCAAAGATGTGGACATTTCAGACTTCACTGAGTTTGAAGGACTGGATTTGCTCCATTTAGGCAGCAATCAGATTACGGTGATCAAAGGAGAAGTATTCCACAATCTTACCAATCTGCGCAGGCTTTATCTCAATGGCAATCAGATTGAAAGGCTGTATCCTGAAATATTTTCAGGACTTCACAACCTGCAGTATCTGTATTTGGAATACAACTTGATTAAGGAAATCTTAGCAGGCACCTTTGACTCCATGCCTAATTTGCAGCTACTGTACTTGAACAATAATCTCTTAAAGAGCCTGCCAGTTTACATCTTTTCTGGAGCACCCCTTGCTAGACTGAACCTGAGAAACAACAAATTCATGTACTTACCTGTCAGCGGAGTCCTTGATCAGTTGCAGTCGCTTACACAAATTGACTTGGAGGGCAACCCTTGGGACTGCACTTGTGACTTGGTAGCATTAAAGTTGTGGCTGGAGAAGTTAAATGATGGGATTGTTGTGAAAGAACTGAAATGTGAGACGCCTGTTCAGTTTGCCAACATTGAATTGAAGTCTCTCAAAAATGAAATCTTATGTCCTAAACTCTTAAACAAGCCATCTGCACCATTCACAAGCCCTGTGCCTGCAATTACGTTCACCACTCCACTGGGTCCTATTCGAAGTCCTCCTGGGGGCCCAGTGCCTCTATCTATTTTAATCTTAAGTATCCTGGTGGTCCTCATTTTAACTGTCTTTGTTGCATTTTGCCTTCTTGTTTTTGTGCTGAGACGCAACAAGAAACCCACAGTGAAGCACGAAGGTCTGGGGAATCCTGAGTGTGGCTCCGTGCAGCTGCAACTAAGGAAACATGACCACAAAACCAATAAAAAAGACGGACTGAGCGCAGAAGCATTCATTCCACAAACCATCGAACAGATGAGCAAAAGTCACACCTGTGGCCTGAAAGAGTCAGAAACTGGGTTCATGTTTTCAGATCCTCCGGGACAGAAGGTCATGATGAGAAATGCTGCTGACAAAGACAAAGATTTATTGCATGTGGATACCAGGAAGAGACTGAGCACGATTGATGAGCTGGATGAACTATTCCCTAGCAGAGATTCTAATGTGTTTATTCAGAATTTTCTTGAAAGCAAAAAGGAGTATAACAGCATTGGTGTCAGTGGCTTTGAGATTCGCTATCCTGAAAAACAACAAGATAAGAAGAACAAGAAGTCACTGATAGGTGGTAACCACAGTAAAATTGTCGTGGAACAAAGGAAGAGTGAGTATTTTGAACTGAAGGCAAAACTTCAGAGTTCCCCTGACTACCTACAGGTCCTTGAGGAGCAAACAGCTTTGAACAAGATATAGGTCATGTAATCTGACTTCATACAGAGGACATTATTTAATGATGAAAGTGCCTTTTGTTGACTTCTAACTTCCAAATACTATATTATCATTAGGCATAGAGGCAGGTGTTTCCAAGGGTATCTCATTAACTGTAGCTGTAAAGATGTGTCAAGTAGAAGAGAATTCCCTTAATAGATTTTACTACATAAAACCTATACTGTGGATTCCTGTGGGGATACTGCAAACTCTATTGCCAAAGGGATGCTTTATAAACATAATACACTGAATTTAACCTCAAGAGGCAAATCAGTTTTGTATCCTGATGCAAAACCTTCGTCTCTTTGTGCTTTGTAAAGCAAACTCAAGAAAACTGGTACCAGTGTTTGTACTTCAGCTGGGTTCTTCATCTTGCACGTAGATTAAGTTGGTGAAACTGGAATAACCCTTTTGATTTGTGGCATTGTAACAACTCTGTGTAAAGATTATCTGAAAAGTGTAAAAAAAAAAAAACCAAATAAGCATGCAAAGAAAGAACATTTGATAGTATTTGTAAATCGGTAAAATTTATGGCCTGCATCTTGAAATCACTGGATTTATAATGTTAAATTGTGCAAATACTTGTTTAAAATATACCATGCATTATATAATTATAAAATAAATTTGAACACTTTAAGTATTACCTGTCTATACATAAAAACCTAAAGGAGAAAAAAATCAATGTGAGTTACATAGCACTTGTGGTGATCTAGAGAAAAACATGATGTTTATCAGAATTAAACATGGCTCAAATTAAACTAGAGTTTGTTCTCAGTTATGTCAAATACCCACAATCCTTAAAGGTTGTCCAAAATTAGCAAGTGCTTACCGTGTGAGCGCACCCAAAGCTATTTTTGTAACATAATTCATATTTATGAAGTACTTTGTATACTAAATAGGAAAACATGTACTCCTTAATATGTATTTAATATGCTTGACTTATTCTCCTGATCACAGCAAATTTATCAGTAAGTATAAATTTAGAGAAGAAAAAGAAATATAAAAATGAAGCTGAAGCTAATGTGTACAGAAATATTTTGGACTGTGTGATCAGGTAAAATTTAAAAGCAGAAAAAAATACAAAAAAAATACAAAAAATAAAAAAACAGTTCTGTGCTATTCTTGTGAATTCAGCATATTATCTTCAGATTTGTTACCAACTGTGCATTTTAAAATAGGCTCCTTAGTTTTATAGTATTGTGTCTGGGGCAGTTGTTATTTGCCATCAATTGTCTTGCTTTTCGGGATTCTATGAGCTTAATTCAAATAGTTTTAATTACAATATTTAACAAATTAATAACTAAGGTTAATAGTATCTTGTATGCATCAGTATCCTGTTCTTTCATCATTCTATCAGATAATCTAGTAGAACTGTAAGCATCATGGTAATCATGGCTATCAAAGCCACCCTGTTAAATGCTTGCACCGGTCTCAGATGAATTCATGATCTATAACTACAACTGATATGCCCCTGTGTTTGCGTGAGTTGTTAAGTTCTAGATCAAAATTGGTCAAATGATTGAAGTATTTGATAATGGGTTGATATCTGAAGATGTTTAGGAGCTATGATTAGAAAATCAATATTCAGAAAGTCATTGTCTTCTTGGCCAGCCATATATATCTCTCTCTCTTTTCTTTCTCTCTTTCCCTCTGTCTCTGTCTCTCTATGTCTCTTCTGTCTTTCTCTCTCTCTCTCTCTCTCTCTCTCTCTCTCTCTCTCTCTCTCTCTCTGTCTCTCTCTCTCTCTCTCTCTCTCTCTCTCTCTCTCTCTCTCTCTCTCTCTGTCTCTCTGTGTGTGTGTGTGTGTGTGCTGTGATGTAATGAATTACTGTATTATTCAGTAAGGTAGCCAAGAAGGAATACAGATATTATTCATGAATTTCAAGTGGCAGATGTTTTGGTGTACCTTCCAAAAGGATATTGCAGTTTAAGTTGTAACAGCAATCCCTTTATTAAATACTAATTTCAAGATTTTATGTGTTTGTTCTAACTTTTTAAAAGAAAAACTGGACATTATTACAGGAGTGTGTATATGTGTGTGTGTATGTGTGTACAAGCATGTGTGTTTGAGTGTATTCACAAGTATAGATAATTTGGAGATTTTTTTAGATAGCAAATAAAAGTCTCCCTATGTATGTGCTGGTGCTCTTAAAACTTTAATGTGTAATTTTCAGTTTCATGACAATGTCTGTAAAAACTTTATATGAATATAAATACATCCAAACAAATAATTGCTTTCTGATCTTGAAAGAAAAGAATTATATTCAAATGCTAATTTTCATCTGCAGTTTCATAAGGACATTTAATATGCCATTACCATGCATGCATGCATCCATGGATTAAAGGGCTCCTAATGCACACTGACAGGATGAAGACGCAATGTCTTCTAACAAAGTGATTTTGTTTATACCATCAATAATGTGTGGATTCAGAAATCTTAAATGGACACTTATAGGAGGAACCAGAAAGCTCCATGCATTAGCTGTGGCTAATAGGTCATTGCGTTGTTGCATTGTTATTCGGTATGGTGGTGTTTGGAAGATGCTTCAAGGTTCCCACAAATTGTCAATCCTAAGAGTACCTGCCATCTCAAAGCTTGCTGTAGTATATTGGCTATCTCACACTCTTCTGCTGAAAGCTATTAATATTCAAAATATTTTTAAGAAAAAAAGTAATTTAATTGTATGTGGTTATTTGGAGGTTCTAATTGTAAATGGAAGTAACAAATCCTTGGTTAAGGCTAGTGTACTTTCCTTAACTAAAGTCATTGTGCCTACATTATACTGTGTATGCTAATTTGCACCTGTCTCTCATTAGTTCTTGTATCTTTTATGATACTGTAGTTAGGTATAAATTCTGAGTTGAGTACAAGAGCAGTTAAAATACTGAATCTACATTTTGTTGGCTTCAACTATAATCTTGATGTTAGTTTAACCCCTTGAGGTATGTAAATGGTAAAAGATTTTTTAGTGAGTTTGATTCAAATCTTAAAAGCCAAGAAGCGATCATTTCCAATGTGGTATGACACATCGTGGCCTTCTTGGCATGATATTCTTGTGTATGGACTGTGTTAGTACAGTTGCAGAGAAAACTAGATCTTATGAAATCAGTGAAGGGGTGAAATAATATATTGTGTCTGTGAAATATAAACCAAGTTTTAAATTATTTTTTTATGAAATCAATAAAAATGATTCAATTCCTTAAAAGTAAATCTTTGTGTAATTTTATGAGAAAGCAGCTATTAAAGTACAGTGATTCAAATATATAAGGCAATTTATATCCTATAGTTAATTTTCCATGCTAAATGACAGTATCAACAAATATATTAATTAGGATGTTATTAAAGACCATTATCATTTGTTGCTTTACACAAACATTTAGTTTTGTACGCCATAAGGATGCATAAATGCTAAAGGTCATGGCCTAGTGAGTAATGTCATAGGTATTTTAGAAATTCAGAGTCAATCTTAGAAATGTTTGGCGATAATGTTAATCTACAATATCATTTGCATGACTATTACATGGAGAGTATATGAAATGAGCACAGTGAGATTGGTTTTTTTTTTTTTTTTTCATTTTTTGTTATTGTTGCATCCAAAGAGTTAGGGAGAAAATATAATAAGAATGTATTTATAGTTGCTATTTTGAAATAAAGTGGAGAATATGTATTATATTGTTTTTACCCTGATTTGATTATTTCTATTTTAGATGAATTCATTTTAAAAATCAAGTAATGCTATAAAATATAATGTAAATCACAGCAAAGAACGGTTCTAATGAGTTTTGTTTGTGTTGAATTACAACAAGAAATTAGAATTCATTGAATGCCATTTTTTGGAAGTATTAATAAAATTGTTTGGTACAATGTTATTTCTGAAGCAGCATTTTGTTAAGTATATTTATCTTTTCATTGTTTTTCAGAAAAAATAATACAGTAACCAAACTGATTATATCACTCAAATTTGAGGGTAACATATATAGCTTTATAATACTGTTTACACTCAACTCAATTGTTAAGCCTCTGTTAAAAGATGTTTTCTTTACAAACTTAGTTGCAATATGTACTGCTTTGTACTAGCAATCCCTTAGAGAACAGTTGTCAGACCCTGTCAAAAATCAATATATTTTGATCCTTTTACATTCTCACTCACTATTTGGAATGTAACATAACTTTAAATTAGCAAATACTACTATTTCATCTGGAATATCAACTCAAATACTTTTAGAGAAACTTCATAAGTTTTACATCCTATAGCAAGCTTGACTGATTTCAATTTACCATGGTAAATGGTTATTTTTAACATAGTTTCTTTTAAAGTAACCAAAAATATCAGTCAATCACTTGATGCATTTGCTGTGGTTGAAAAAAAAAATGTGAACCAACTGTATTATAGTGAAATTGAGAACAGAAAAAATATATCAAAAGGCTGCATTTACCATAAAGTAGTTTTAAATCATGTATCATTAAGCTACATGAAGCAAACAAAGTACACAGAAGTATAAATTAAGATTTCTATGGCTTTACAACTAGACATAAATTGTGCTGAAAGTTGGCACACTATAGATAGCAGGCACAAGGCATTTTTTCTCAGTCACACTATTATGTAAAAAAAATGGCACCAAATCAAAGACCATGCTCATGTTCTATGTTCATGCAATGCAATTATTTATTAATCAAATGAACTGACCAACACTATTGGTGGAATCACTTACTAGTAATAGTTATAATTTAGTTGATGATTTTTATCTCTCAACTGCAGATTTCTAGGAGATCTGTCTTTTGTGAAATTAAAACCAAATTGGAGGTCAAGTGAACCTAAGTAACTTATTTTCTATTTAGAAAAACTGACTCTCGTATAAAATTTAATTAAATTTTATTGTATTGCTTTCTTTACTCTATTTAGTCTCCAGTGATTTATAGGATAGAATTAAAGAATGACAATTTTAAAAAAGTGGTTTTACTATCTCTTCTGTGAAATATTATGATTTTTTAAAATTTTATAAAATTTAATTTTTAATTTGTTGTTCTTATACCTACACAGGGGAAATACATTGAAGCTCTGAGGCAATTGAATACTGCCCCATATAATATGTGACTGGGAATATAAAAGATTGGAACTTAAAATTGCTTGATAACTACAAGTTAGATTGACAATAGAATCCAGAACCAAGAGAGAACTACTCAGTCTTTCCATATAGTTTACTTTTGTATATATTGCCTGAATATAACATAGATTCTAGCCCTTCTAACATTATAATAGAAAAGACAAATTGTTTTAAAAATTTACAAATGAAGTCTTTAGAGAGCAAATGGGAATATACAATGAACCAATTTCTTTTACTTTTAAATTGGAAAGCAGAGAGACGAGGCAGTCTTTCTCCCAGTTGGTAATCCACAAATAGTAGTTCATGTCAGATGCTGTTGATAAACATCAAAGGAAGCCATGTTGTCTAATGGATAGTAGTTATGGCAATGTTTGAGAATCATATTAAGCTCTGTTCTCCCTATGAAAAATTGCAATGTATATTTCCATCATTGTTTTATGTAAACTGAATCATTGTACTAAAATTCTGGAGTTGGTATGGAGTAACTTTAATGCTGTTTTCATGAATAAAAGTCTTTTCTTATAGGTCATATGTGTAGCCATTCAGTGTTTTTGTTATTCTGATATTAACCAAGCTCAAGAGCAAAGAGAACTTTAAATAATTTGCTATTTACTTGGTACTGTTTTCCCATTAGTTTATATAATTAGAGAACTTATGTCTCTACACATGCATAAAGAGTAATACATTGGATGATACACAAATATAGATATCTCACTGAAAAACATTGAAATGTTCTGACTCATCTAAAGTTTACAAACTAAGTAGCTATTTCATCTCTAGATAATTATTTTGTTTTCACTTTATATTGAACCATAATCACTGTGTTGTACATAGTAGTCATTGACTGACCTTATCCCCTGAATCCCTTGGATTTCAGGATTTCCTTTTGATTTTCCTAATTTTTAAAATTTTTTCATTTGGCTCCTCATTGGGTGTGCTTACTAAATGACTGGTGTCATGTGTTATTCACAGAACACCAGCTATGGTGTCAATCAAGGACATCTGCTATACAACCTTGTGTAAACATGCTCAGAGAATGATGTAGGGTACCTATATATAAAATAAGAAATCCAAGGGAGATGTTTATAATTAAAAATTACTGGAACATGTAAATCTATTTTTTTTAAAAAAGGACCATTTAGTAGAAACTGACAAATAGAGGTTAGATAGGACAATGAGATCAAAAGAGTATTCAAAGAAACAAATATCGGACCTCAAAGTTTAATTGCTGAACAATCTTTATCTTAAAAATATATTGTGTTGTTGACTCATTTTTTAAACTTTAACTATGATTTTTCTTTTAAATTAACATGAAATTCTAGGAGTCCCTATACAATCATCATAATTATGTATTTTTCTGATAAATTGGTCTAATAAAACATCTAATTACTTTTGATATTCTTCAGATGATAACTTTTGTTGAGTAACGTTATGGATTGATGTTGAAGACTTCTGAATTGTAATTATCTGTTAAAATAATGACAAGCAATATTTTTAAGAGTACTAGGCAAAACATACATATCATAGTAGAGTATTTTAGGAAATAAAATAGATCATTATAAGCATTTGGGTTTCAATGTCATATTAAACTCTTGCTAGGTCTTCTGGTTTGTTTTCAGAAATTTTACTTCAGTAGAATATATTACATGCCTATTTCAGAAGCCATTTCCTGCAAGAAGCCCCAGGAAGTCATGTATCTGCCATGGATCCCTTTGCTCCGTAGCAGGATATGCCATCTTTGCCAAGTTCTTGCTGCTGAAAATTATTCTCTTCTGGTGTTATGAACAGCCAGTACTATCTATGGCACAGGCTAGCTTAGGGAGATTCCTTTTAGTTTGCTTGTTTTCTAGTGACAATGCACATACAAACTATAGGATTTAGAGGCCAATATTCACCAGCATATGATTATGATATGTCAGAGCATTTTGGTTTTGTGTATTTTCCACATTGCCTCTTTGTTTTGGTTCATCAGTTATATTCCAGCCCACAGGAACTGCTTGTTATTTTACTCTGTATTATTCTTCAAAGTGGAAACTACTCTCTACTCTGGAAACTCAAAATTTATAGAAAGAATCATCACATTGTATTACCAGTTTCCTTCTGGAAGTTCTAGAAATACAAAAAATTTAATGCAGTGAGTCTTGTTGACATGAAAATGATTATAAGAAACCAGACTGAGTTATCAGTAGAAAAGTCAACTTTTGGAACATTTTTCTCTTGTTTTATACTTTTTTTGCAATGTGATTAGAGCTCAGTAGTTTAGGTTGTAAACCAGAATCTAGGGAATTATTTCTTACTCTGTAGCCCTTATTCTAACTACAGAAGAGCGCTATTGCTGACAGTGGTAGAGTTGCTCAAGGGTTAGCACAAACATGGTTATTATTTTCTCCTTACATTCAGTACTTCAGAAAATATTCATTTTTTTAAAGATTTGGTACAGCTCCTGAAATGCTGCTGCGTCAATTCCAACCGTGAAAATTCACTAAGCCTTATTTTCAGTATGTAAGTAAGGAGTTATGCAGAAATGTGTATTGGAAACTGGATAAAGCCATCGGGATTAAGAAGTCAACTAGTGTATCCTTAAGGAAAACAGGCTTTAAGAAAATCAAATAGAAGCATTTAATTAAAATTACATCTGGGTCCACCAATCCCCCTTTGAACTTGTCAATTTTTTTCCTAAGCTACATTGTGGGTATTATAAGAAAGTAAAGCTTAGTCTAGAGCCAACATTTCCACTCTCTGTTTACTCATTCCAGATGCCTACTCTCCATCACAAAGCAGACTATGCTTGCAGACTTGATCATTTAATCCTAGATGCATATATGATTTCAGGCAGTCAGTTTAATAGATATTTGTCAAAAAAGCTTAGCATTTTACGTAAATCATACTATACCCAGAAAAAACTACACTAAATGGTCTTTTGACCAGCATACTCTTTATCAGAATTAGGGTAGACCAAACAAGTGGTGCTGAATAAACATTTTCCCTGTTTAAGGACTATCAAAGGAAGATAGAGTATATGTGCTCAGTAATGTTCTAAATCAGATGACCTTGTTCCTACCATTTTAAGAAAGGTTTGAGAGGGAGCATGAGTTACTCAAGGTCACATAACCTATCATTGCCACCATGGACCAAGATCTCCTGACACATAGCTTAATGATGCTTACATTGTACTGTTCTGTTTTCTCTGTAACTGCCATAGAGGCTATGAGAATCTTGAAACCTAACTATAATTTTCACAAAGTTCCACGGCAACTTATAACTAGAAAGAACCAGGTATAATACCTGAACTTCTTTATCTTCGGTGTCCAATGCGAGAATGATCCAGAAAATGAAAGCAAAAGTTATTCAAAGGCAATTATTCAAATATAGGCTTACACTAGATGATCTTTGAGGATATTCCACATAGAGGGTAAGAAGATTCTACGCTATGCACTGATACAACTCACATCAAAATTATCAACCAAAATTTTCCCTGAACATTCAAAACCTTGATCTATTGAAGTTTATTAGTTAAACACTATATTCTATGCACTGGGATTACAAAATAAATATAACCATCAAATACTATTTATATATTAAACATCATGTTAGATGAGAAATACAATAAGCCCTCTAATTGTCAATACTTTTGTATTGAGTATCAGCATTTTACAAAGGCAAAACAGCTTGCTCTGTCTATTGCACTAGAGATGCCATTATAGTACCAACCATATGGCATGTGATGGTATTTATCCTTTCAATTAAAAATTTCAATTTTTCACTGTACTTTGGGCTGGTAAATGAAACACGAGGGTCTGTATCATTGGATCCTCTTCAGTAATTGCAGTTAGGCCATTTGTTTTTAAATTTATAATTTATTAGATACAATTATTCCAGAGAATCATAATTATTAGAGTTGAAGCTGTAGATCAACAGAAAATATTAAGAATACGTGACAATTATCTTAACTATAAATATGTCATTCCCATTAATATCAATTGAAACTTCATTCTACTGAGAAAGTTGTCTTTAAAAGAAGAGGAAAAGAAAAACTATTTCTTCAGATTTCAAGGGTTTTGATTCTTCAGTCTTTCTAAGTTTTAGAAGATTTTAGAGTATTTTGTGATGGCTGTAAATTCAATTATGATTTTATTCTAGTTCAATACTATTAATGAGAAGCCATCAAATGTGACTACTCCATAGTTCCTGGGCCTTTAAATTACAAAAAAAACCCTATTCCTTCAGGTACTGATAACTCATTTAGAACTAGCAGCTTTATACTTTGATTTCCAGTTTAACTTCTAAATAGTCACAGTGTTAAACAAATAAATAATTTCTGCCTAATCACTTTTGCATTAAACTTAAAAAAATAAACAAATAAAAACACTTCTTTTGATTGAGCACTAGCGTGTTTAAATGTTGGTGCGAGTGGGATGTACTCACGTGAGACCTCTGTTTTTTTTACACTGCATGTAACCTTGATGCTTCTACCACTTTTTGTACTCAAAGTCCCACCATGCTTCACTCAAGCACCTTCTTGGTCATCATGTACTCCCACTCCCATTAAAGCTTTTTCTGTTTCCAGTTGTTTTTCATTTGATACTGTGTTTTCTTAATTCACAGTCAGATGCCAGATTCACAATGATTTTTAAGAGAAGATAACACCAAGAAATAGGAAACAAGACTATGTTAGTGGAGCAGATGATAACATTTCAAGCTAGTCAACATGACAAACTAAGCCTCCCTTAGTATCCTTTAACGTTATCCTGTATCAAACTGCTACAGCTTGGATCAGTGGTGAGTGACATGGACTTACGCCAATTCTCAAGCTCACTTTCATGCCAGATTCTTTTAAGGACTTCTCTTTAATCTCATGTTATTCAGTATCACACTGGAGCAAAGGAGTGGGCTTGGCCAGCTCATTGACATGCAACTTAAAATCCTGAAAAGTTCATATTACTTATTGAAGACCAGAGTTAGAGAGGGTCTATGATGCTAAGGAAACAATCTGAGCTAAGGTGAGGAAATCAGAAGCTACATCAGGATTAGTAGACATTTCTGCAAAGTAACAGAGAGCAAATACTGATTTCAGCACCTGTATGATCTCTATTACAAGTAACTTACTATGCTTTTGTAGGACAAAATTAGAAGCAGGAAATAAGCAATCCTACTTATGTAGCTGTGTTTCTGTTAAAATATTTATTGACAATAATAAAACAGTGAACAGATTTGGCCTCTAGGCCAAGGGACTGAATGCCCAGCTGCTCAAGGGCCTAGAAAGAGTGGAACTTTGCTGTACATTAAGAAGTCAATGAAATTTTTCAATAGCATTGGCATCATAAATCTGGTTACAGACAAGCTAATGCCTGGTATATGGAAGCTCAAGTAAAAGGAGTGAGGAGCAGAGTTTCAATGAAGAAAACAGTAATTCACTCTGTGGACCAAGCTACCCTGGAGCTCATGGAATCCACCTTCCTCTTTCTTGTGAGTGAGTGCTGGGACACAAGTCATTCACCATTCTGACCAGCTATCACTTACATAGACTCTGCAGTACTAGTCAGTTGAGGGTCAAGGGTGACTTTGCATTCTTAAGTTTCTAAAAATGCTTTCCATTGAGATATTTAAAAGAAAGGTTTAATAGAATGGAAAAATAGGATCAGAATGTAATGACTATAGCTGGAAGATTTGTTCTTTACTGACTTCTTAACTTCTCATCTGTGTTTCTTCGGCATCCAAATCCCCACGCTCAGAGCTCCTTCCCAAAATCCTTTTGTGTAATGCTCAGGAATACACATTTTAAGGTTTTCTTGGTTGTCTGTTATTATTTATTTTCAACTATGAGAATTCATGATGTTTGGAAAACTTGGATATATGTTTGTATGTCTATTATATGTATGTGTGCATGTGTATATGAATGTGTATGTGAATGTGTATATGTATATATGTATCAAGACAGCTAAAGGGGAAAAACAAGGGGCTATAGAGTCCAGGAAGCAAAGGAAAAACTGACATTTATATAACACCATTTCCAACTGCGTTTAGTGTTGTTAAAAGAGAGCAGTGCTATCTAGCCAGACATTTATGGCATCACAACTTATGTAATTCATTATAAGATAGAATCAAAAGCAGCTCTAAGACAATATGTCCCACAAAAGAGAAAAGTTTCCAAACAAAATTGCAAAGATAAGGGATAGACTGAGAAATAATAAGCAAAAACCAGGTCCCAAATACTGGGCAAAGCAAGAGCAAAAGAAAAGTGCAGACAAAATATTAGAATTCTTCAGGGAATCATGGAATCATCAGATCCAGCAGCAATAGTGTTATGCAAAGAGGAATAAGTGAAAGGGAACCTGTAGATTAGGTACCTCAAAGCACCAGAAGTGAGCTTTAGGAAAACCTTACCAAAACCCAGCACCTTTTGAAGCATTCTGTACTGTGTTGGCTTATACCACCAAGGACACATGACGGACAAAGATTTTGAGCTTCTGTTGTTTGCCAAAAGTATTGAATTTCAATAAATTTAGTGAGAAAGAACTGCTCCCATTCTTTTTCTCCAACATCTCCTTAATAGAATATGTTATTTAAATGAAGGATAACATACATTCATTCCATGCCTGCAACTGAAGGATGCAGAAGCATTAGAGCAAATGTGTGACAACATAGAAGTCCAAATCTTAGGAGAATGAAAATATGTTTAAAAAAACTGGATAGCTAGAATGCTGTATTCTCTGTTCTGGATAATCAATGCACTGTACCACTAAAATCAGATGTTTATGTGTAAATGGAAGAAAAGCTTCATAGTAGAGGTCCACTGTGATCTGACATTTGAAGGAGATAAATAGGGGTGTCTTATTTGCTTCCTAATTCTGGTACCTAAAGCCACCTATAGAGGATTACAGATTATCATGAAGGAAAGACAGAGAAGAAATACAAAGCAGGAACCTGGGGGCAAGAACTGAAGAGAAGCTATGGAGAAACATTGCTTACTGTCTTGATCCTCAAGGCTTATTCAGTTAGTTACCTTTCTCACATAGCAGGACATCAGTTGTTCAGGGGTGCCAGAGACTTCAGTAGGCTTGATCCACCAAACTCAATCAAGAAACCCCCTCACAGGCTTGCATATAGGCCAATAGGTTGGACCCACTCTCTCAATTGAGGTTCTCTCCTCCCAGATAATTCTAGTTTGTGTCAGGTGACAAAATGAACCCCTAGCAGAAGAAGATAGAGAAATTAACCTATAGCCAACAGTTAATAAGAAAACAGAGAAAGGTATATGGGCACAGTATTTTCAGGGAAATGAGTAGCTCAGTATGGCCTGAGCATTTACTCCTTGAGTCAGAACCACTCTACTTGCTTGTTATATCCATCTGGATATCTTACAAGAAACTCAAGCTCAAAGATGCTTTAGCATTCTCCTGCTTTAGCATTCTCCCTGCACACAAATGATTTTTTTACTCAGTGGACTCTAGTAGGCCAGTTTATCAGCTGTATGGATACTATAACTGGAACTCAGGTTATAATCACAAGTCCCCTGCTTGTCCTTCATCAAGAAGATATAGATATCTTCCCCCGTGGTCTGCTTTCTACCACATTGACTGTATGCTGGACTGAGATTTAACTCTTTTTAAAGTCACCCTGATGTTCTCCTTCTTCTTCTGACATAGTCTACCATTAATTTTCCATACTACATCAGATACTGCACTCGTCTTTAGCTTCAAGCTTTACTGAAGCCCCTCCAATGGTTTCCAGTTGCCTTTAGGATAAATTTAAAATTCATAAAGAAATACTTTAATTTGTCAAATGTTTATTGCCTGCCTCCATTTGAAGCAGCTATTGTTATTTTCACTCATCTTTCATTTTTTGATGTTTCCATGGTTGTTTTTAATTGTATATACTTAAGTGGTACATGACAGCCTCTCCATGTCATCTACCATTTAAAAAAATGCTACAGTGAACAGAAACTTGTCTCTGTATGTCTTAAATTTATTTCCTTTGATTGTATATCCAGCAGAGAAATTGCTTGGTCATGTGATTAGTTCTATTTTTCATGTTTTTGTTGATGCTTCACACTGTTTCCCATAGCAGCTGTGCCAGCTTACATTCCTACTACATTGTATGAGGGTTTTCTTTTTCCTGTCACTTTGCTTAATGTCGCTCTTGCTTTCATAATCTCATTGTAGTTTTAATTTTTTTTCTCCAGATGATGAGTTATATTAAACATTTTTCTTATCATCATTGGGCATTCTTATGTTCAGTTCGAACTTTTCACACTTTTTTCACACTTTTGTTCATTTTTCACACTTTTGCTCATTTTAAACCAGGTTATTTGCTATGGATTTTATGAGTTCTTTATTGCTTTTGATATTGTTCCTTTATCAGAAAAGTTATTTACAAATACTTCTCCCAATTTTTCAAATAATTTTTCATTGTACTTTTGAGATATAGAAGAATTGTAGTTTCATGTATTCACACTTGTATATCTAAGCATTATCTAAGGTTCATTATTAACAAGTTTTCTACAAACTTTATTTTGTAGACACCACAATAGTCTCCAATTTATATATTCAGAAATGACTAACAGGGACAGAGAAAAGGCATTTCAGTTGGGAAAGTGCTCCCATTACAAGCATGAGGTTGTCAATCTTCAGAACCTACATTAAAGAGCCATGTATGTTGACACATGCTTGTCACATTTCAGAACTGAGGCATCAGAGACAGGCAGATCTCTGGATCTCACTGTTCAGCCAACTTATCTGACTAGTAAATAGTAACCCAAGTTTCAGTGAGAGACCTTGTCTCAGAAAAGACAAAGAAACAAAATAAAAAGCAAGGTGGGTAGATCCAGATGAACAAAAGTCAAGGTACACACTTATATACACCTGCATACGTTCATACATATAGTTGGTATGTGAATGGTATGCATTCCCATACCAAAAGAAGGGAAATACAAGGATCAAAATGGAGAAAGAGAGTTGTGAACATGTTAACCCAACTATGACTTATCAATGACAGTTGAAATGCTAAGCGGCCATTCTAATTTTGCTACCCACATCTTGGCCTCCCATCTTTAGGCCACAATTCTTTCTTGCAATTGATGCCATTTCTCTTTTAATATTTTGCATAATCTACTGAAATAAATATCTGGAACTGAATTCAAGTGCTATTTTCTTCTACACTTAAACTTTTTAATTCAGTAGTTATAATCTATTTCCTCAAAATCTGTTCCTTTCTGTCACATTGTGTTATTTTGTCATATTATGTTCCTGTTTCACTACAACTTCACCCAAGACACTGTTCTTATCCTTCCCTGTTGTGCCATACACTCACTCTGTTTGTACTT
The DNA here is from genome assembly GCF_011762505.2 of Arvicanthis niloticus. Taxonomy (NCBI): domain Eukaryota; kingdom Metazoa; phylum Chordata; class Mammalia; order Rodentia; family Muridae; genus Arvicanthis; species Arvicanthis niloticus. The sequence goes on along the minus strand of NC_047679.1, from coordinate 120,477,393 downwards.
ATTACACCTAATCTGGTACTGAGTAACCAAGTGTTTATTGAATCAATAAATATGGTAATGGCTACATCAGCAGACAAAGTTTGGAGGAGGGTGAGAAAGCTTTGGATGACATGCTAAGTTTGTTTGAATTTTGTTCTGAAAATAATACAAGATCATTAATGATTTGTGAATAGATATGATCTAAGCTTTATATTTTAGGATGACGAATCTGATACTCTGTGATGATTAAATAAACATTGGATAGGGTGACATTTCTAAGATAATTAGAAAATTAGAGTGCCAGTAAATATTTACACCCTGAAAAAATGCTGTCAAACTCAGAAGTCTATATCCTAATTCAAATTGTTTGGGCTATGGATCTCTTAGTCAATTAGAGTGGTTCTGCTTCTGAGTGTAGGTTAATAGTGTAGGCATATATCTTTCTTCATTTTGTGTTTCTTATTCTTCTCTACCCACCTAGCAACACAAGATAGGCTACTTTTCTAGAATGAAAGTACAAGAGGACAATCTCAAATACTGTAATACATAGCAAGCTTCTGATGCATCCGACATTTGACCAAAGCAGGTACAGAAGCAATTCTAGCATCAATAAGACACAGAAAATATTGCTGTCATATAAGATAAAAAGATTACATTAATAACAATGTAATCTGCCACGGCTCTTGTTACTAATAATAGTATTATATCGCTGAGGTCTGGCAGAATGGAATAAAAGCTTGAGAAGCATTACTCCAAATGATAAATGATATGAGATTAGAAATGAGAGAATGAAACAACACAAAGGAAAGCAAGTGATCAGATTCACAGTAAGAAGAAAGAAGATTCAGTGGTGACCTGAAGTGTTAGAGGCAAAGCAAGAAATAACACAGAAATGGTTTGATAAAAATAAAGTCGGACGAGAAGGAATTCACTCATTTAAGATCTTTAGATGATGTGCCTGTCCTTTACACACAGGCATGGATAACATGTGGTCCCTACCCACATTAGTCTTACAATCCAGTAAACATAAGGCTTGTGTATATATGGACATATGTAGAAACAAGCATTACACACACACACACACACACAGGCACACACAGGCACGCACACAAAACCTTCCAAGAGCTTAAGACTTCCTATAACAATACTACCAAAATACTGTCATACAGAAAACGATAATAATGATCACAGACTCACAGGCCTGTTCTAAAGATTTAGGATATGAGGCAAATTTAGACAGATGGCAGTAAGGTCGTAAAAGCAGCACAGACAAAACACACATTTAAGAGAATCAGGAATGCACATGAGATACAGTGTATGAAAGGTTACTAAAAAAGTGTGCTGGGTGGGTACTCTTCAAGTCTATTTGATAGAAAGAGACACAAAGTCAATCTGAATTAATTTAGAAAAAAAAGAAACTGCTTAAAAATATTCTAACAACCCACTAAAAGTCATTTAAGAGGCAGGGGGAAAATTGTATATAGTGTACCTACACAGCCACAACACAACTACTGCAACAGAATGGACACTACCAAGAGCTCTCCAGCTTAATATCTCCACTTTCCATTTTCTTCTGATGCTTTCCTATTAAAGCCGTCTATGCACAAAATGTTATTCATTTTCTCTACAATACAGATCAAGAATCTTCTTACTTTCCACCAGTCAGTAGCTATCACCTCCATGTACAATGTCATTACATCTAAATTATAAAATTTATAAAGTTTTGAATGCTAATGTGATGTACCCTAACTAGATCCCCAATAACTAGATCAACTCTTGGCAAAAATTAAAGTCTTAATTATTTTGCAGAGTGAATACAACTGTAAACTGACATCATATTCACATGGCACAGAAAGAACATACATATGTAGATGAAGGTCTTAGTGGAAGAGACAGAAAAAACTATAGTAAATAGTGTAGTTCTGCAGTTTAAAGATTGATTATATGAGGTCCTACACTAGTATGATTTTTTTCTCTGTGTTTCTTGTCATTAATCCCAGTTAATGGGACTCACCTCTATATGCTCTGCCATCTCTCATCTATAAATTTATACATTCAGATACATTCTTAATTGCTTATGCATGTGTATCTGCCAGTTATGACCTGCTCATGATGTTAATTTTGCTCCTGGACAAAAATGAGTTTAACAAACATTTCACCCTTGTCTGCCATGAAATGGTGCTTGACACAGGAAAAAATATGAGAACGTTTCCCTGAGGTATACACGACTCAGACTCAGACCTTTTGAATTGCAATCTTTTGCCCATGAGCGATTAGCTAAAATATTTGTTCCCACTGACAAATCAAAGCACAATGTAAACAGCTTTCATCAGTCTTCTCTTCTTTTCTGAGATCTTGACCACTGACCTGCCTTCAGCCTTCCTTGTGGGCTGCTTTCCAAAGTTGACTGGCTTCAAGGCAATGCAGTCTCAGATCTTCTGTCTAACCAGTCACGCTGTTTCTTTCACTTTCTGATATCCACTTTTCTAACCACTTTATTCTTCCCCTTCCCCTGATCATTGAGCTATTTGAAGACTTCATATTAATCCTTTTCCTTATTGCAATAGGACATCCCCTATTCGACTTATCTTCTTAAGTTCAGATTCCTTTTTTCATCCACATTTGTTAATTCATTTTTATTTTTCTTAAGAAAAGGACCACACATGGATCATTTCTGGATATTCAGTGCCAGCACTAGGCTTGCCATTGTAGATACTGCTGTTGTATTCATTGAATGAACACACAAAAGGAAATGAATATTGTGTGCCAGCTATATTTGATTAGAGATGTAAAGGCTTCTTCTCCTTCAATGATACCATACTTCTTACAGTTCACTGTAGTGATGCTTCTCTAAGACTGAAGTTTTAAATTGTTTAGGCAAAAGTCTCACATCACAATACCAGAGAAGACGTCTGTCATACATTGGCCTGCATTTCTGTTTATTCCTTCTTGATTTAAATTAGGGAGGACTGAAGTCAAAGTGTTTTTTTAGTCAATTACCAAGTTTGTATCTCCTTTGAGCTCAGCAAGAGCCTCAAGGGAATGTAGGGGTTATTGTTTTTAAAACCTTGAAACCCAAGCTAGCTAGAGTAATTCCTACTTCTATCAGTATGTGTATGCTGCTAAGCTCAAATGAAACTTTTGCTACAGGAATTTGTGCTGTTCTGATTCATTGCCTGCATGTCAGTGTTGAAGGAATTAAGCAGTGCAGATTTTAAGAAGTTTTAACCAAGAGAAATTCCTTTCACTTGCCTAGCTATTTCAACATGGAAACCTTATGTTCTCCAGTTTGATCTAGAGTCTGATTTCAAGGCTCAGAGAGAATGATCTTTCACTTTTCTTTGCTCTTTTCATCATTGCCTCTTTCTCTGTAAGAAAATGTCTGGTTTTATTTTCTTTATTGTAAAATGTCTGTTACGTGCTGTTTGAAGAAAGGGAGGCTTGGTGAGCTCACCCCTTTCTGACAACAGTGCTAATATTTGGAGGTTGGCTTCTGTTTCCTCTCAGAGGCAAAGCAGGTAGGTTGAGTGATATTTTCAGTTGTACATGGGTCTCAAAAGATACAGCATTGTGGATCAAATATCCAAATAACAGAGATAGTGAGATCTCTCTAACTATAGGCTGTGTGTCCCACACCACTCAGTTCATAGTAAAACTGATGCTCTACTTTCATGATTAAGTCCTTGTGTCTACCCCTTCCCAGAGGGCTTCTGTTGACAGATATGAAGGCAGCAATTCTCCATGGAAAACAGATTTTTTGGGAGGGCAGGGAAGCATAAGCAATGCCCCAATTTCCTACAACAAAGAAGAGAAAGACAAAAATGTAGTTTCCAATGCAGAGTGGTACTTAATCAGATTGGATTAGGCCTTAGCTTAAAGGGACAAATGAGAAGAAGCCCATGAACTATTAGTTGAAGCAAGATGCAGTTTCATACCTCCGAAGGAGAGAGTGTAAAAATAATGCTATGAGCTATTTCAGTGAACTTAGAAAGAGCTACACAATTTTCAAAATTGTTAATAAAATATTGTACCATTTGTCATGCCATAGCCAGTAAAGATTCTTTCCTTCTATTCCTTACATATTTGGAATTATTTGTCACTATGGTGAGACTAAAAATTATTTTATAGTCATTCTGTTCTTCGTGGCAGCTCTGAATAAGGCAATTGAATTGAGTTTTTAAAGCCATAAGAAACTTAGATATTATGAGCATTTTAAAGCTACTCTACATAGCAAAAACATTGAGACATTTCATAAACCACAAATAAACAGAGTTCTTCAAAAAATGGGTGAAAATTAATTTGCCATCAGAACTGATGGCACATGCCTTGCTCTCACAGAATTCAGGAAGCAGACACAAGCACATGTTTCTGAGTTCTAGGTCAGTCTGGTCTGTATAGAGAGCTCCATGCAAGAAAGGGTAACATAGTATGACCTTTACTCAAAAAAGGTAATAATTTGTCAAAAGATTTTGGCTATGAACAACTTTAATTAGACAAATTCAATGTACTTATTGAGTTTAATGTTAGAAAAAATCATATTTTGTGCTATTTTATTAAAAGTGTTAAATAGCTTTTCCTCCTCTACTATTCTTCTGCCCTCAATTTTCATACACATCCACTAAAAGAGACTGTGGACTTCTCCTGTGGTAACTACTGTGTTCGGATACTGTTGCTTGCTTGTTTTTTTCTTGTACCTTTCACTATTGGGCACATTATATTCTTTCTGATATTGTCTACCCAACAGAGATACCCCTATGGGGCCCTAGAAAACAGCAATACAACTCTTGAAAGGTCAAGTATAGCTAACACCATTCTCCATCTGGTGATGAATCTTTTTCTTTCTCTTTGCCAGCTCACTATAGGAGTGTTGCTAACAAACAAGAGTGATTAAGTACATTGAACTGTCCAACTCAAGGAAATCCCAGCATATCAGTGAAGCTTAAAATCTCCTGGGCAAATTCCCATGCTGGAGAAAAAAAAATGAATGATTTTGTCTCCTAGTTCAGCTTGTCCAAGCTTGAAAACAAACAAAGAAATCCTCACCAACTTAAGAGAAATATAGCTTCTGTAGATATTTTATAGAACATTTTAGAGTTAAGGGACCAAAAATTTTATAGATGTAGTGACATTAATAGCTAAACTCATTACTTGCTTTTCTGAGGATCAAACAGTTAGTTGATAGATTAAGTCATACTTTTTCCTGGCTTGCCAATGTAGTAATCATGAAACTTAGTACCAATTAATCTGTGCTATTAGGCAAGTTCCTAGAAAAAGAAACACATTATTGTGACCCACTCCTTATTCTTAGCAATATTTCCAAATAATTTGCCTACATTTAAAGAAATTCACGTATTCTATAATTTACCATATTATAAATGTAATGAAGCAAAACAATTTCACATTTCTTTTTATAAAATTAAAGAATCAAATGTACACTTAAACAGCTTCAGCACTGATGGGTTACCCTTAACCCCAGGACTAAGTCTTACATTTCTATAGAACATGTGTTAATTGTACCAACTGGGTTCCTGTCATGTGTGTATTTTAATAAAGTGTGATTGTTCAAATGATGAGTTACTTTTCTATCATGATAGATGAATTTTTTTTAGTTAAAATAAATTAACTTCAGTTCTGTCCACTTAGCAGACATTTGATTGTGCAATGCAAGATTGTGAGCTACACATTACACATAAACACTATGGCAATAGATTTACCATCTGTTCCTGAGGTTTCACATTAAGTAGAATATCAAGCCCTACTGAATAACTACTCACAATATCCCCACCCTTCTCCGTTTCTACAGCCCCTGTGAACAATTATACTATCTTCTGGTCCTTTAAATTAGTTTATTGTAGATTTCTTCTATAACTGGAATCATATAAGTTTTGTCTTTCTCTGCCTGGCTTACTTCCCTTAGTGTTCCACCATTCAGGTTCATCCTTGATGTTAAATAAGACAATTTTGTCTCCTTCTTACTTAATATAAAAAATGGTCTATTATCTACATATATTATAATATCTTAATCCTTTCAATTTCTTCATTAAAATTGGATTGTTTGTATCTCCTCTGTTTTCTGAGCTAAAAAAACTTTTTAAAAAACGTTTGCATGATTTCATTTCTGTCAATAACAAAGTAATGAACACAGAAGTACATCTTTGATACATAGCTTTCAATTTGGGAAAAAAATACCCAAAACTGATATTGGAAAACCATGTAATACTTTTAGTAAGTATTTTTTTTAAGAACTGAAATAGCAAATGCACTATTGAATATCATCATAGGGGTTCCAATAATCTCAATCTCACCAATCCTTGCATTTGAGTAGCAAGATTTTGTAGTTTGAATTTGACTCCCATTTGCTTGATGGTTAATGGTGCTGATCCTCTTTTCATGTACCTCCTGGCCATTTCATATCTAATTTTTAAACCATTTTTAAAATTGAATTGTTATAGGTTCTACTTAGGGTTTGTTTTCCTTGAATGAATTGTTGTTGAGCTGTAGAAGATCTAAATTCTATTTAATAGTTCTTATAAAATATATGTCGTGAGAATATTTTCTCTCATATTTTAGGTTTCCTTTGGATTCTATTATTTTCTATTCTCTACAAACATGTTAGCATAGAAGTGTTACAGACTCCATTTCCAGAGACCATTATATCATTAAAGTTCTGATAATATAAAATGATTCATTTTTGATAAATTCATAACATAATGGTATTATTGATAGCTGGTGAAAATTCAAAGATAGGGCCTAGTGCAGAAAGCACATAGTGGGATATACCAAAGAAAAATCTATCTTTCTGTGACTGCTTCCTGTATTTCTTCTCTTTATGATTCCTCGACACCACTACATAAGCTGTTGCCCCATGGTTTCCACAATATAATGAATGCAACCCTTTTAAAAGTTAAGTGCAAATGAAGCTTTCCTTGTTACATTATTTTTACCAGTTGCCCTTCCACAGTAATGAGAAATTATATCTGTCTATACTATAAATTCATAGATTGCTGATGGGTAAGTTATCCTACCACCGGTTTCTACTCAGTACAGTGACAGCTAATTGTATCTTATTGAAAGATAGTCCTTAAGTCAAGAAGAAATATCTTCATACAACACACCTATTCTAACAATAATGACTTCAATGTCCCCCTGTTCATCCACAAACTTTGTTTCTGTGTTTCTTCATGTATCATGTCTTCTTGAGATAGTAGCATGTTCATATTATATTCTAGAAGTAATACATTAAGGAATAATTAAAACAATAGATTTGTCTATACTGAAATTGAAACTATTAATTAGAATGCTGTATTTCTGTTTGGGAATGAAATAGACACTGCTATTTTGTTAGCACTAAAATCTGTTCCAATCACTGTGGTAAGCTTTTAACACACATTACCATACTTATTAAACAAAACACTTCATGGTAAATTCATGTCACAGTAACTTCTCAGTTTTACATAAGACTAAAAATAATGTCAATAACTAAATTATGTCCAATTATGTAATGAATACATGGTAAAGTTAAAGTTCAAACAAAGGCTTCCTACTATAAATCATACACACATTTCACTATGCTAAGTTATCTCTGGAAATAACTGAGTATATACTTTAGAGGAGGGAGGCAGAAGTCAGTGTATTGTCTGGCACATGTATAAACAGAAATAGAATTTTATATACACACAAATATATATGATTTTAAGAAATCCATACAAGAACAATTACTGTTGTATCTCTGCCTCTGTCTCTCTTTCTGTCTCTCTCTTTATGCCTATATGTGTGCATACACACACACACACAAACACACACACACAGATGTCTTAGTGCTCTGTGGCATATGTGAAGAAAGTAAGAGGATAGATAACTTTACAAAATTGGTTTGTTTTTTCACTGTGGGTTTTGGGGATTGTTAAAGTATTGGTTTTACACAGAGAGTCATCCAACTGATCACTGTTAGTAAATACAATAAGCAATTCACATATTTCACTAATAGTGCTCCAGACCAATGTTTCCTAAATATAATATAAATTCTTCAGTCTATTGTGTGGTGTGTCTTAAAAAACTTGATGTTCAAATAACTAGAAAAATGTTTATTTTAATAAAGTTATACCTTTTAATTGTTGCCAAATTTCTGTGCTATGCACATATTAATACGAGAAGTAATGTTTCTGATGACCATTTGATTGGACATATGAAAATTTACTACTGTAGGAGCCTCCTAAAATATATACATTTATGAAATAAATCTAAATGGAGTCAGCAAATAATGGGATATACAATGCCCAAACTGGACCCATTTTGCCATCAAGTCAAAATTACAGTATCAGGAATGTCTTAGATCTAGTTGAGTCATTGGCCACATAGGCTACATTGAAACCTTCAAATATTTCAGAATGTTGCCAAGAGTATTTGTTGTTCTCCATAAGCTGATTGTAAAGCTGTATTTCTGAAAACAACACTTACCCATCTCACTGAAAACAAAGTTGACAAGGTGTTAGCATTTTGTTTAGGCTCTGCCCCACAGTTACCTAGCTCTCTCTCTCTCTCTCTCTCTCTCTCTCTCTCTCTCTCTCTCTCTCTCGTGTGTGTCTCTGTGTGTGTCTCTGTGTGTCTCTGTGTCTTTCTGTCTCTGTCTCTGTCTCTGTCTCTCTGTCTGTCTCTGTCTCTCTCTCTCTCTCTCTCTCTCTCTCTCTCTCTCTCTCTCTCTCTCTCTCTCTCTCTGTCCTCTCACCCTTTCCCCCTCTCTCCACATTCCCTTACCCCTGTCCCTCCACATGCTCATGGCAGGCCTCCCTACTCCTCTATTCCTCTCTCTCTCTCTCTCTCTCTCTCTCTCTCTCTCTCTCTCTCTTTCTCTCCCTGGACCCTGCTCACTCATTGCCTAGGACTTGACCCCCACCACTACTGAGGGACAGTGGGACTACTGCAGGAACTCTTTTGCTTTGGGGTCTCCCAACTCAGCTCTCCACTTAACTCCAACTTTCTACTTGTTACATCCGAGCTCTCTCACACCACCTGCCTGGAGCTGCTAGGAGATGGAGTGCTACTTCAAGCAGCTCCATTTCCCACCCACAGCTGGGCAGGGCAATGTTGGCCCAGAGCCTGAAACACTGGGCTGGGGCTTCCAGGTGCTTGGAGGAAGACTTGCCCCACCTGCTTGCATCTGAGCTTTATGCTCACCACAGCACTGCCCAACCCCTTGACACTGCCACCACCCCCACCACTACAGCACTGCCACCTCCACCACTGCTTTTCCACAGCTGGATGCTCAGGCCACTATCAACTGCCTCTGACACAAGATGGGAAATAAGCCTGCGTGCCTGCCGACTCAGTTTGTGTCACAGACCTGCACCCTCCTGGACATACATACTTTCTGTCTCCGACAGTCTCACACCACCTCAGTCAGTTTTCTGATTTCTTTCCATTCTAGTCTACAACAACTCTAAGCCACGTATTTCTCTTATAATGCAAAATGTGTTTTTCTCTGCTAATGTAACCTGTCAAAGTCACTTAACAATTAATGTTTTTGTTCCTATTCTGCCTTGATAAATAATGATTTTCTACTGCCATTAAATTATAGTATGCTCTATTGTCAAACTCAGAAAAAGCCCTTCTTGTGGCTTCTGCTTCATGAAAAGCTCATCTTAAAGACTGTTAATGTTGTTAAAAATTTATCTCTTTTGTAAACTTATAAGCTACAGGGAACCCACTCAGATCTATCTCTCATGGACCAAATAGACTGTTCAGATAAGTACACCTATTCCAAAGGATGAGATTCCTCTCCTGGGCCTGGGAATTGAGAGTCACCCTCAACAACCAAGACCTAAGGATTTCTTTGTGTGTGTGTGTGTGTGTGTGTGTGTGTGTGTGTGTATGTGTGTGTGTTTTCTTTTCTTTTTATTTTATATTTTATTTACATTTAAGATGCCATCCCCTTTCCCCATTTCCTCTCCCTAGAAAACCCCTGTCCCATGTCCCCCTTTCCTTTTTGCTTTTATACATTTTTTTAAATCTTAATCAAAGAATTTATGTTTCGTAATGCTCAATCAGAAGCGTAACCCAATACCCAACCTAGATATAAAAACTATCTTTGACTGGTGGAGACATGTGAACATCTGCCTCCATGCCCCCTCTCTCTTGCTCTCTCTCATCACCTAGCTTCTCCTCTCCTTCATCTTCTCTCCTTACTCCATCTTTTCCTCTCAGTACCCCTTCCCATTTAGCTCCTCCTACATATCACTCTTCCTGTTAAAGTAAAACTTTTCTCTCAAAATACAATTAGAGCATACTTATTCCTAATTGTACCAGTGAGGTACAAGATAGTCCTAATACCCAGTCCATCATTTTGTTGACTAACCAGAACCTCTGTCATCTCTTCTAACTAAAACACTTTTGATCCTGGCTTTTTTTTTTTTTTTTTTTTTTTTTTTTTGCTTTAGAATGAATGTCAGCTGAAAACCATCTACTCAGATCTTTTCTCTCAAAGTAAATAGCCAAGATTGGCTATGAGACTTCAACCCCATCAGAAATCCAGAATGACTGAGATGTAAGGATTTCAAATGTACACCTAAGAAGAAAATTTTTCTTTCTCCCAAACGCATTTAACTTTATTCTCTGCCTATAATATATGTATATACACATGTGTGCCTGTGTGTCTGTGTGTGTGTGTGTGTGTGTGTGTGTGTGTGTGCAACCCACAGATGCTCCAATCTTCTCTCACAGACACAATGCTTCTACTGGACCTGTTCCTTCGGATCTATCCACAGATGGTTTCACAGACCCTGACCGCAAGGAAACAGCCAACTCTCCCAAGACTGGACCAACATCCTCATACCTATTTTCCTAGGTTTCCCAAAGACATGTGGCTCCAAAGTCAGCAGGAAGTAGCTAAAGTTCAGGAAGAACCTATTACTGCTCCACCATCACATCTTTCTAATTTTTCTTTTTTAATTAAACCAAAACAGGGAAATGTTAGTATTTTGTCTGAGCTCACAGTTACCTGGCAGAAGCCAGGTATGCCTGACTCATTAGAAAAGGGGCTACTTGCCCCTTTCTTTATCTCTTGCTGTCTTGCCTTCTAACTCTCGTTCTGTCCTCTTAACCCTTCACCCTCTCTCCCCCTTCCCTCATCCCCTCTCTTTCCTTATGCTCATGGTAGGCCTCTCCTCCTCCTCCTCCTCCTCCTCCTCCTTCTTCTTCTTCTTCTTCTTCTTCTTCTTCTTCTCTCTCTCTCTCTCTCTCTCTCTCTCTCTCTCTCTCTCTCTCTCTCTCTCTCTCTCTCTCTCTCTGTCCTACCCTCTCAATTCCCCTCTGCATGACCTGAATAAACCCTGTTCTATACTAGACCATCTTGTGTGGCTGGTCCCTCAGGGGTAATAGATGCCTCAGCATGGGATCGCAGAGGCACCACCTTCCCACATACGTGAATACACATCCACCAAACATATTTCTTTTCTCTTTAGTTTTATAAAACACAACACCTGGTACCTTCACCTCTTCAGACTAGTGGTTATAGTGCTAGAAGATACTCTGTACACTACCAGCGTAAAAAGATAACCAACAACCAAGGTACAAATCCTGCAATCTCTATTGGTTACCTACTTGCATAATACACTGCTGCAAATGTGGTGCAAACATGGGAGTAACCAACTGCTACCTGGTTGGATTTAAAGATCACTCCATGAGGTGGCACTCATTACTAGAATATACAAGAACCTGAAATTGGATAGACTATGGTCCTAGAAGAAAAATCATCTGTTATTCCAGATAGGATGTGGAAACTCCACAGAGCAGACAAAATGCAGAAATGCTAGACTGCATTTACTCTACACCCACCTGGGGTGCTAGGCTGTAGGGAAACACTAATACACCACTTAGCGGGGTGGGAAAACGAAGCCTAAGATGTAAGAGGCCAAAGCTGGAGTTCCCTGACTCCTGGCTGTCCAGTATCCACTGGAAACCTTACAGAGGTCTGGAGAATGGAGGATCTGAGTTCCAGAGGCCTTTGATGAGGGGCAGGAGGCTCTCAAACTCCTGAACATCCAGACTATTGAGACTATTGGAAGTCTAGGACCAGAGAACAAAGGAGGTCCGTGGACTACAAAATAAGCCCTGGCTGGGGTGTGGTGGGGTGGTAGTATACACTCTGGCTTAGCTCATCAGCTTATTGGAGGATGTCTGGGAGTGCAGAGGGGCCTTCTGTGGAATGCTTAGGTTGCACAGCTCTGTAGACATAGGCTTTCTCCATGGTTCCCACTGCAGTTCTTGATGTAGACAGTCCTTGGTTCCAAACTGTTTAGTGATTTTCCAGCATGGAAATCCTCCTCAGGGTGGACCAGAGATTAAATACTTTTTTCAGGGAGGAATGTGTAAGAAGGGAAGCTTATTGTCTAAACCCTAAGAGCTCATCTAGATATATCATTAGCATAGAGAACACTATTCTGAGCTACCTGACCACAGGTCACATTTTCCATGTGGGAAATGTGGCATGTGTTCCAAGCCAGGAATCTGGTAGGGAGCAGGGAGCTGCCTACTATCTCAGGTGCAAGGGTGCTAGGGTCCTAGGGACTCTGAACCCTTTCAATCTTACCAAATTTCCTGGCATAGTCTATTGTCGCACAATTGTTCTGCTAAAGGAACGTAGCAATAAAATGATTCTGAACCACTCTGCTATAATCATAGATCTTTCTATGCTATACCCATACCTATACTTATCATCAGACAAGCTTCCTCTTTTAGTAGATTGTAACTAACAGAGAGACCCAAGGGTGGACTGTGTGTAGAGAGTGAGAGATTTTAGAATGCTCAATCCTAAATCAAATGTACTTCAAACACCGTCTTTCAGAACTAAGGGAACTATGCAGTAGAGGAAGTAAAAAGATTTTTAAGAGCCAGAACTGGATAGATGACCCCAAGGAAATAGAGCCTTCCAGACACAGAAGGACTGATGTACATGAAAATCCACTAAAGCTGTGGCAACATGTACAATATCTGCACTGCTTCAAACCAGACCAGGTTCCAGTGCTGTGAGAAAGAAGAGGACATGGGCTCCCATCCATAATCAAGAAGCTATCTACAAATGATTTTGCATGCAAAGGAAAAATTATTTTCCCCAATGATGTCTCACTGGGTATATTAAACTCCCATAAGGACAGGCCCCATGCCCAGCAGTAGGTGGCCAACACACAACAAACTCAATCGTATTTCTCTATTATTTTTGTCTCATATTGCTATGCCTGATCTTGTTCACTTGTTTTGTTGGTCTATTTCTTGTATATTACCATTTCCAGTTTAGAGTTTTGTGGTATTTGTGGGTCAGAGAGAGAAAGAAAGAGAGGAGGAGAAAGAGATTTTTGAGTCTTGAGGAGAGGGTGGTTTAGATATTTTGTTTATCTGCTTGTTTTCTAAAGATAGAGAGAAGGAAATAACATGAGTTGTGTAGATGGGGTGATGAGAAGGTTCTGAAAGGAGTTAGGAGTTAGTGGATGACAATAACACGATCAGAATATACTGTATGCATTTTTGATAAAAAAAATTCAGCCTAAAAAAGAATTAATGCTTTATAGTTTTCCATTTATTTTGCCTCTGAAATATGCCATGTAACACAGAGCATTTCTTGCAAACTTCAGACTATTTAGAGTTTCAAATACTTTTTAACTCCGGGTATGTAAGACTCACATATTTTGTGAGCAACTATAAAGACTTAATGGGAAAAGCATTATAGAAAGATGCCTTAATTGTGTTTACATATGAAGCTCAACTGGTGGAAATCTGGAAATACCAAGAAAAAAAAAGCATTTAGTCTTAGAGAAGTGAAAGAAATTCTAAGGAAAAGGAAATTATGGCTGAATCAATGTTTGGTATTTGTTTTTCTTTCTGCATATATTATTTTATTTATTATAAATATTCATTCAAAACTTAATGCAACCAATGGTTTTCTTCTTTGAATAGTAAATATATTTAACATTAGGGTTAGTAGGGTCAAACAATTGCTCATGTCAATTTTATGGCCAATGGCTACACCCAGAAGCAATATATGAAGGTCAATCCTTTTTATATCTGTTCTAACAACTGGTATTTTCCATCTTTTCAGTCCTCCTTTGAATATTGTGAAGAAGAAGCTATTGACTCTGAGTGTCTATGTCTATGTGTCTCTTTCCAGTTCTATACAACTTAAAGGCAGTATATCTATGTTAGATTCTACATCTTGATGCCTTAATTATGGCTGCTCTGAAATAACTATAGAACTGAACCACCAGTGTATTCCTTTTTAATCAAAATTGATTAAATTGCTCTGGGCACTTTATATTTTCAAATAAAATTTAAATTAATAAAGTCAAGATGTATAAGTGAATCTGGTAAAATATTACTGAAGTCCTTCAAATTTATAAATCAACTTAATCAAAATCAACAACTTTATAGGACAGAAACTTGTAATCATAGAGAATGTATCATTATTATTGTTTTTGTTTGTTCCCACTACATTGTTTTAGTATATTTTGGTACTGTTTAAGAATTTTTTATTATGATGTTTTATCGATAATATACACTATATGACTTCCCATTTTTTAATTCACTAAATAGAAAAATAATTAAATTTTAAGAATTAAGCATGTAACTTGAACAAAAATATTTTTATTTTTATTACAGCATAATGTATGTTTCTACTATGTATGTTCCTAACTGGCTCAAAGTGATATTTACTATAAAAGTACTTGGTAGGATAACTGATAATCCAGCATATTTTAGTAGAAAAATGAAGCTCACATCAGAGGTTTTCAATCCTAGTGGCTCATCAGACCCAAATGGAAGCAGTTGTTAACAGTACATATTTCTGAGACCAATTTCCAGAAATTCTATTTTTGGCAAGACGTTCCTCAAAACAAATTTTGACAAACACTCCAGGTGCTCTGAAGCATATGTTTGTTCCATATGTGAAAGTTTGGAAAGAGCATAAGATTCAGTATCAAGAAAGTATATAAGAAGCTGAGAGTGATGGCATACACCTGTAATTCTAACACTTGGGAGGCATTGGCAGGTGGATCTCTGTGAGTTCAAAGCCAGCCTGGCCTACATATCAGGTTGTAGCTCAGCAAAGGGTAAGTAGTGGTGAGAACTTGAGGCTATGTCTTTTAAAATGTGGACAGGCTGTGTAAAGGACTGGAGTTTAGCTCAGTCATAGAGCATTGCACAGCATGGAGAGGACTTGATTTTCAAACTCAGAAAAAATTATGAAATAGTGAATTCTTGTACAACTCCATGCACCAGTTTCTAGAATCTTGTTTTCAAAAACATTTTTTCTTTTATTGGATATTTTCTTTATTTACATTTCAAATGTTATCCCCTTTCCAGGTCTCCCCTCCAGAAACCCCCTATTCCCCCTCCCCTGCTTCTATGAGGGTGTTCTCCCATATACCCACCCACTCCTGTCTTTCTTGCCCTGGCATTCCATTACACTGAGGCATCAAATCTTCACAAAACCAAGGGTCACTCCTCCCACTGATGTCCAACAAGGTCATCTTCTGCCACATACTAATCAAGACTTTAGACATGATAGAACAGTGCCTGTGAATGAATATATATATATATATATATATATATATATATATATATATATATATACACATATGTATGTATATATATGTATATATGTATAACCTGAATATATATATATATATATATATATATATATATATATATATACACACATATATATATGGGGTTATACTTATCCACTATATACTAGACATATTGATACTTTTAATTTTCCTCAGTTTGGGGGACTTACGTTGAATACTTTTTGGTGGAGAGAGACTGTTTTATGCTTTATCTTAATCATTAGAACACTTCATATAAAACAAACAGACAGCACACACCCACACCTCTACAAGTTGATTTGGTATTATTGATATATATATATATATATATATATATATATATATATATATATATATGTATATATCACTGGATTAAATGACTTTCAATTATTTCCAACTATTATATCTTCTAATTGTTAGAACATTATTTCTCCAGTATATTTTAGTGAATAATGAAAAGCATGTGCACAATTTGTGGTTTCTTATGGGTTCAGACATAAACTATGCTGATAAGTTAAGATTAGTGACCCTGTACTCAGATAAGATCCTTGTTTTTAGAGGAAGAGACAAATGTAACAAGACTACAAGGGCCAGATTAAGGAGACGAGAGTATTCAAATATATGACATTTCAGGAATGGCTGAAGGGAGTCAGGGACTTTAGTTTAGAGCAGAGGATAAGTATGTACAGAGAGAATTGCTACTTTTTCAGTATGCAAAGGGCTGACCTTTGGAAGATGTATTAGGTTTACTTTATAGTACACTAGAACAAAAGGAGGAAAGGCTCACAAGGGGAGAAACACAATGCTCAAGGAGCTGTTAGGCCAGGCATAACAAAGGTATAAATAAGTATTGTAGAACCATTTTACACATGAAGAATACATTTCCACATGGTCATATAAACAGTATTACAATAACTAAAGCCAGTCTTAACTCTCTATTTCTTTTTCCTTCCATGAACATGGTAAGACTGAAACTACATTTGACCATGTGATTTGGGTTTATAATTTGAAGCCAATAAGTTATTCACTGTATTCACCTTGTTTGCAGTGCTGATAACACAAACATGCCAAGGTGAATCAAAAATCTTCCCCTTTACAATGTGGAGCTCATGAAAGAACAACAACAATAACAAGAAGAAGAAGAAATAAATATTTATCATAAGCCATGAAGGCCCAAGGAAATCCTGTGATGTGCACACATGCTTGTTCTTTGTTCTTCGTCTTAGCTGCAGATGGTGTGCTGTATAAATTATTGTTATTCATTGCAATTTTGGAGAGTATTTTTGTGTTACCTTAGGAAAACTCAGTAGATATGCTTACAAGTCATTCTGCTTCTCAAAATTGTGTTCCTGCCATTGTAATATCTGCCCTCCCAAAATGACCACTGTGTGCTGTTTAGCAATAAAAGAGAACATCACAGTAGTTTACTTACATAAATATTTTATGTGTTCTTGAAGCTATTACAGATATGGTTGATAAATTAGGTATTTGAATGGCCTATTTAAATTCTGATATTATATGATTTCCTGTGTCTACATCAGATTGTAAATCCAGGTACAAAACAGCTGTATGTTTGGGGTGATACTCTTCTTTTCTATTTGTATTAGAATGTACTAACATTATATGGAATTTGTATTAGAATGTACTAGAATAATATGGAATTGCTTTGTTAAAGAAAACCTTTCCTGGTCACATCTCAATTGGTCTTGTGAATTAAAAAGTATAATTTCTGCTTTTTACTGAAAAGCCATAAAATCTGGCACAAAATTACAGTGGCCTTTTAATTCTAATGCCTTTTAGAAGAAAATATATTTGTATTTTATCTTGTTATTTTCTGGAGTATAATCCATTGTTATATTTATATATAACTGAGGGGTTGCAGTTCTTAAAATTTCATCTGATTCCAAAGTATCATTTCTCTAATTTCTGTAATAATTAGGTTGTGGAATAACTTGTTTCTTGAGACTTTGTATTACCATAACTACTTCGTTGTCATTGTTAAAGCAAATATGATGGTTGTGAGAGTGAACTCATTAAAGCCAAGCTATGACAATAATAAAGAAAAATGTTTACTTTCATAGCCTCCTGTGCTTTAAATGCCTTAGTGCCTATATTGGCTATTGCTCAGATAAAAAACATTTAATTGCAGAGACTTAAAAAAGAAATCAAGCCAGGCAGTGGTGGCGCACGTCTTTCATCCCAGCACTTGGGAGGCAGAGGCAGGTGGATTTCTGAGTTTGAGGCCAGCCTGGTCTACAGAGTGAATTCCAGGACAGCCAGGGCTATACAGAGAAACCCTGTCTCAAAAAAACAAAAACAAAAAAAAGAAGAAGAAAGAAAAAAAGAAAGCAAAAGGCTATATTCACATAAACTTTACAAAGATGAGAAATCTCAAATTTGTGTTTCTTATTATTAATTGCACCCTTGAAGTTGGTTACTAGTATGTGACTAATAGTGTATTTATAAAATCATTCCGTAGAACTTTGACATGAAATTTCAATACATTATGCTCTGTAACTGAACAAATACCCATTGGATAAGAACCAACATCTTCATATAGTCTCCCATGATGAATAGCATGCATACCAAGTATTGTTGAGGAAATATTACATCTTCCATTTGTACAAGTTAGATCAGAGTGTTTCTAAATTGTATCCAGATATATGGGTGTCTTTCCATGTAATCAAACATATATCAGAGACTTATAGAGCACTATGATGAAGGTGTAAAGATAGCTCAGTAATTATGACCACTTACGGTTCTTGTAGAAGACCTGGTTTAGGCTCTATATGTCAGTTCTCAAGCATCTGTAACTGCATGGTTACCAGACACGCATATGATGCCCATACATACATGCAGGTAAAACACTCATATACATAAAATAAATCTAAACAGTAAATAAATAACAAAGACTCCTTTTTTGTATTGATGAACTGATGGAATTTTTTGCAGATTGGAGCATTAATGTTTCCTCTATTTGTGAGAAATCCATTCATGAATAAAATATCATGACAGTGGCTATATCTATCACTCATTTCTGTTCTCTAACTGCTCCCATATCCCCCCAACATGACCTCTATCCCAATTTCATGATACTTTTGCAGGATAGATAAACTACTAAATCCAGTTGGTACTTGCAAACAGCATGTATGTGAAGCCATTTTCTAGAGTATGGAAAACAAAAGTTGCCAGGTCTTAGGAAACAAATCATTCTCTCTCTATGAGCTACTATCCACTGCCAATAGCTTCTCACTATGAGATGAAACCAGGAAATCATATACTACATCTGTTCTGGCTTGATGTTGTACAGGTGGGCACAGCTGCTATGATTTCAGGATTGAGATAGCCACATGATGTCTGGAATAAAGCGTTTTCATAGCCCTTCTTCCCATTTGCTGGTGCTTAATTTTTTTCTGCCTGCTCTTCTGCAGTGTTTCCTGAGCCTAGGATTACTATAGATGTTCCATTTGGCTGTAAGACAGAGAAAACTAAATCTTAAATTAATTGAGAAATTTCATTCTTGTTGGCTAGCTTTCATAGTGCAAGAAGGAGTTATTCAGGCTGCTGGGGGAGACAATCCATTAATAGTCTCACCCAGTACTACATGTTGCCATAGTGACTTGCTAAATAGGGTCTGCCTATTGGTGCTATAGTGGCATTTCTGTTATAGGGTAACTCATCTCTTTTTGATAGGATTTGAGGCATGCTACAAGGAGGAAATTTCAAGTCTGGTGCTGTAATGGTCAAAAGCCCACAAGGAAGACATAAACTTTAGAGTGGAACCTGCTGTTATTATTTTCCTAGATGAATGTGATGGTTTCAGTATACTTGGCCCATGGGAAGTGGTAATATTAAGAGGTGTAGCCTTGATGGAAAACGTGTATCACTGTGTAGGAAGGCTTTGAGAGCTCTTATGCTCAAGCTTCACCCAGTGTGGAAGAGACTCCACTGCAGGCTGCTTGTGGAGACCAGTCATCTCCTGGCTGCCTTCATAACAAGATGTAGAACTCTCAGCTCCTCCAGCACCATGTCTGCCTGCATGCTGCCATGCTTCTTGCCATAATGATAACAAAGTGAATCTCTGGAATTTCAAGCCAGTCACTATTAAATGTTGTCCTTTAGAAGAGTTACCTTGCTAATGGTGTCTCTTTACACCAATAAAACCCAAACTAAGACAATGACCTTCTGTATAATTGGCTTTTCAAATATTTATTTTTATACTCATACACCTTCGCCACTCCCCTCCTTATTCAAATAAACTTCCTTTTGCAGAGGACAACAAACAATGGAGATATACATAATGTGCCAAAATGCAGAGAATCAGACAGCAATGGATACTTTCAAAGAACATGTTGTCTATGGAAACCAATGAAGGAATAAATTTTGGAAAGTATTGAATTAAAGAAAAATCAAGGTCTAAGTAAATCACATTCTAAAAGTGTGAAAAGGGTGGTATCTTTGACATAAAAAATCTGTTTTCTACTTTTATTATCTCAGAAAATTTTCTGATCCTTTCTATTGAAAATCAACTTTCATTTTCATAAAATATTAATGTGCATCCTGAATTTAACAAGGAACTGTAATCCTAGAAATGCAATATATCTTGAAAATTAAGCACATATATTTTAGTGCCACCAATATGTGATTACAATTCTGGTTTCATTTTTACCTACTTGTGTGATGTTGGACAAATTCTTTCAACATGCTGATTCCATTTATAAAATGGATTAGCAATAGGGATTGCAAAGAGGCTTGTTCTCACTACTAAATATTAAAATATTCAATGTGCTATTCTACTAAACTTACTCTTTTAGATTAACAAACTACATAAATTTGTGTTGTTGCTGAGTAAGTAATAGTTAAAGCACAATCAGAGGTTGAAGTTTACAGGAAATTTTGAAGTGGAAACAGAGGAAAAATGCACAAGAAAAAAGTTCATATTTATCCAGCACCCTAGTGGATGCATATTTAAAAAATATTTCTTTGAAGAGGTAACATTAAACATTAGCCTGCCACTATATATTAGTGAAGAGAATATTGGTAAAATTCTCAGCTCTTTGTAGAGAGTTCCACCCACCTCTGAATGAATTTCAGATAAACAGTCTTATAGGGGAGAGATACAAATTAGAATTATCTCATTTTCAAGATCTCTGACTCAGTGCCAGTTTCTAAGGTGAACTTAAGTATATTTTTATAATTGCTTGTTTCCAAGAGACTGAATAGGAAAAGGTTCATAGTAAAAGTACATTAGCAAACAGTGGTTTAAATAAACATCAGGAAGAGTTCAAAAACCAGAGAGATGGGAGAGGTAATTATGCCAGGAAAAGGGGGAAGATATAATTATTGTAATTAAGCCCTAATTTCAGCTCTGAAGTCATTAAGATCTGAATTTCACTCACTGTGTTCCATTTTTTATCACCAAACTTTTACCTTTATAAGACTTAAGATTATATTGGCCACTCATTCAATTTACTTTTATTAACCAATGAATTTCTGTCATATAAAAGTCAGTGAATAAATATTGAAATCTTCAAATGATGATGTTGATTTTTCAAAGAAGCCATTATATATTTTATTATACACATGTGCCTTGACACAGACATGGACAGGGACACACGGACACACACACACACACACACAGAGAGAGAGAGAGAGAGAGAGAGAGAGAGAGAGAGAGAGAGTCAGACAGACAGAGACAGACAGACAGAGACAAAGACAGAGACACAGAGACACACACAGAGAGAGGAGAGAGACAGAGAGAGAATGAGAGAGAGGGAGGGAGGGAGAGAGGAAGGAAGGAAGGAAGAGGGAGGGAGGGAAGGGGGAGGGAGGGAGGGAGGGAGGGAGGGAGGGAGGGAGGGAGGGAAAGAGAAAGACTTTCCTTTTAAGCATATAATGACCTCTAACTGAGATCAATAGACTTGGTTAATTTTACTCTTTAGTCTCACTTTCCTCAGCCCACCATAAACTACAATGTGCCTTTTTATCCCATTGAAACAACTGCAAGAGATGAGGTAAGAAAAGCTCCATCTAACTTTTCACATTTTGTCAGGTCCCACTTGACTTGAAATAGTAACTAATATAGTTCACGTTTTACTCCTCTTGTTATAGTTTCTGAACAAATATTTTCTTATTGTTGTGTTCTACCTCATTAATAATGTATAGTCCTCTTCTGCTGATAACATGTTTTCCCCAAAACTTTAGATTTGAAGGAATCACCATATTCTCCGGTAGAAGCATGGTTCCTTGTATCTCAATGAGATACCTCAAAGACCTGCATGATTAAGCTCTCACTTGAATACTAAATATTTCTATACTTTGCATCAATATTTGGAATCAAGTGTTTCTACTTATTGACTCCACTTTCTCCATTTTAATTTTTTTCTTGAACAAATTCTAAGCATGCTTTTTTTTATCCAAACCATGCTTCTCTGTTCTACTGAGCAGCCCTGACAAGGTCAAAGTGACTTCTTAGTTGCTAAATATAACAAGCTATGCCTATTGTTCTTCTTCCTGATTTGCATACAGAATTTTGAAACACTTATCTCTTCTTTGTAATATGCTGATTTGCTTGATTTTAAAACACCTGTGTTCCTTGTTTCTTCTCTCATCTTACTGTCCTTTTGCTCTTCTTTGAATTTTGTATTCACTAAAAATTATGAATTGAAGAGTTGATACCAAGGCATACTCTTGGAGGAGAGGAGGGCAAATACATTTTCCTCTTTCTCTCTTTGTTTCTAGGGTGTCATGAGGTAAGACACTTTCATCTGCCACAGACTAGCAACCACAGTAACTTACACTAATAGGCCATTAAAATAACAAAGTCAACTGGATAATAAAATGAAATTTCCATTAGCAAATATGAATTTTTCCCCTGGAAATTGCTTGTCTTACTTCTTAAAATCTTTTTTTCCCAAAGTATCATAACACAGTATCTAGTGTTCAATTCTTACTGTTTCCTTTCTTTATACTCTACCCACTCTTCTGATAATATATCTTTCTTGGATCTATTTTCTCCTCCATTTCCATGTATTTCTTGGGTGATGCTTATCAGAAGCATGGCTATAATATAATCTATATGTTGATGCTATCTCTTGCCTAAAGTTCTCTACTGAACTCAGATTTATGTATCTAGTAGCTCATTATACTCAATAAGTGTTATTTCCAAGTAAGCCTGAAACATGCCCCTCCTACAGTCTTGTCCATCTCAGTTAATTGCAGTTTTTACAGTGAATTAGAATCAACTTTATTTCCATTTTCATCCAGTAACACGCAGCAGTAACTGTAGTACACTCTCCCAGTTGTATCTGAAGAAACAAATAAACAAAGAAAATCAAATTAAAACTATCAGAGTACAAGACCATAACCAGTTGATCTATTCTCCACTGCTTCTATCTTGATGTAAATTATTAAATAAATAAAAAGATAAGGAAAAACAAAAAAAAAATTGTTTTTAAACTTATTGCTCAGATGACTTTCAGAGTCTTAGGACTAACTTTCTGTTGCTTCTTCCTTTGCTTCTCTATATACTCTTCGGGTTACAGCAGTGTGATCCTGTGAAAACACAACTAAGATACTATTACTTCTCAGGTCCAAAGCAGCCAATGGATTCCATTTCATTGTGACTAAACAGCAAAGTTAAAATAATTGCTTTTCTGTTTTCATTAATTAATTAATGTTTTTATTCATTATGTCTCACTCACAGCCCCCCTTGATCCTCCCATTCCCATCCTCAAAAATTCCTTCCCCCATTATCCCCTCCCCTTCTTAGAGAAGGGGAAGAAGACCCCTTTGGTTACCACCTCCATCTTGGAAAGTCCAGTCACAGCAGGACTAGGCACATCCTCTCCAACTGAGGCCCAACTAGGCAGTCCAGTTAAGGTAAGGGGACCCAATGACAAACAACAGTCAAGAACAACTTCCATTCCAATTTTTTAGAAGATTCACTTGAAAACCAGACTGCATACCAGATACAAATGTGTAGGGGGTCTTGGTCCAGCCCATGAATGCAGTTTGGTCGGTGGTTCACTCTGTGAACACCTATGAACCCAGGTAGTACTGACTATGTAGGTGTACTTGTGGTGTCTTTGACTCCTCTGGATTGCTCAATATTATCCCACATTATCAACAGGACTCCCAAGCTCAGACTTATGTTTGGTTCTGGGTCTCTGTATCTGTTTCGATCAGCTGCTGGATGAAACCTCTCAGGAGATACTTATGCTAGGATCCTATGCTATGCAAGCATAGCAGAATATCATCAATGGTGTCAGGGGTTGGCTCTTTTTCATGTGACTGGTCTCAAGTTGGACCAGTCATTGGATGGCTGTTCCATCAACCTCTGTTCTATCTTTATCCCTATTCATTTTGTAGGCAGGACAAATTCTTGGTTGAACATTTTGGGGATGGGTTGATGTGCTCCTCCCTCCACTGGAAATCTTGGCTGGCTACAGGAGGTGACCACTCAGTCTCTAAAACCCCCACTGGTAGAAGTCTAAACTAGGATCACCCTTTATAGACTACTGGGAGCCCACCACACATGCCAGGTTTCCAGCTAGTAACAGAGATGTCCCCTATCAATTTCTGCTCTCTCAGTTCCCTCCAGCCCCCTTCTCCCCACACCTGGTCCCCATCTTCTCTCTCCTCCTTACCCCTTTTCACACCCACATCCCACCCTTTATCTACCTCCCATGACTATTTTATTTCCCCTTCTGAGTAAGAGTCATGCTTCCTCCCTTGGCCTCATCTTAATAATTAGTTTCTTTGGGTCTGTGGATTGATTGCAGCATGGTTATTCTGTACTTTATGGCTAATGTCAACTTGTGAGTACATACCATGAATATCTTTCTGGGTCTGGGTTACTTCACTCAGGATCATATTTTCTAGTTCCATTCATTTGCTTGCAAATTTCATGATTTCCTTGTTTTTAATAGCTGATTAGATATCCAACAGAATACTGATATCTAAAGTATATAAAGAACTCAAGAAATTCAACATCAACTAACCAAATAACCCAATTCAAAAATGGGGTACAGAGCTAAACAGGGAATTTTCAACATAAGAATGTCTAACAGAGGAAGCATTTCAACAAATGTTCAAAGTCCTTAGTCATAAGGGGAGTGCAAATCAAATCAACTATGAGATTGTACCTTATACCCACTAGAATGATTAAGATCAAAAAGTCACAAAGCATCTCATCTTGCTGGCAAGGAAGGGTATCAATGGGAACATTCCTCCATTGCTGATAGAAGTGAAAACTTATCTAAACTTTGGAAATCAATTTCACAGTTTCACAGAAAATTGGGAATAGTTTTACCCCCAGATCCAGCTATACCACTTCTGGGCATAAATCCAAAAGATATCCCAATATACCACAGGTACACTTGCTCAACTATGTTTATAGCAGATTTATTTTTAATAGCCAGAAACTTGAAACAACCTAGATGTCCCTCAACTAGAGAATGGATAAAGAAAATGTGTAGGTACATCTACACCAATCATAACTTTTACAGATCTAAATAGTCTAGTATTTTTCTTCCCGTGACCTCATGCATTAAATCACTTGCTCTTGTTCAAGTCTCCAAGTCACAGTGATCTGCTTTTTATTATCGGAACATAAAGGAGCTGATATATCTCTACCATTGGCCTTTTTTTTTTTTTCTCCCTAGTTGGGTTTTTTTTTTCTCAGCAATAGACTCGTGTCACACTCCATTTCACTCAGGTCAGCATTCAGTGACCTTTTCAGTAAAGCTATCTCTTTCAACTGTATTTTATTTCTTTTATTTACTTGTTTTTTTTCTGTATGTTTGCATGCTTGTGTAAGCATTGGTATACATGTGTGCAGGTATGCATGTATGTTTATTAATATGGAGGACAGAGGCAGATGTTCTGTGTCTACCTCAATTGTTTTCCACTTTATGTACTGAGGCAAAATCTTTTGCTAAACCCAGACCTCACCAATTCAATAGTCCTACTAGATGTCTTCCCTTGGAATTCTTCTTTTCTCTATGTACTGAGCTCACAGATGACTTTCATTTGGGTACAAGCATTAGAAATCTGGTCTTCATCCTTGTGCAGGCTATCTAGGCATTTCCCCAGCCCCTTACAAATTTCGTTTGAATATATCCAGTCATTCTCTAGCCCCACTTTGCTCCTTATTTTTCAACTAAAATATTACACGTGTTTAAAATTGTATAAGGCCTGTAGTATTTGTTTATTAACCTTAGACCAATACACAGACTGAGAATTCTTTTCATTCCTCAGCAGAGTCCTCATATTCAACTCACTTCAATATTTCAAAAATAAGAACATTACTTCTTTTATCATTTTAATATTTGTTGTGCCAGGCACTGGGAGCGTAATGGTGACCATAAGCATTCATTGAGTTTTATAATTTTCTTACTTTCTCCTTCTCCATTTCCCTACTATCTCATTATTCCCATAAGTATATGGTCTCTTTGTTGTATAAACCTTAATGTGATTTTAATACTTTTTTTCCATTCAGCCAGACCTAATTCTAAAGTATAATTTTGTATCTTCTTTTTTAAATCCTCAAACCCAATAATGTACAATGGCCAGTAAATTTTATAAAGGAGAATCTTTATGATTCATTTTTTCATCACACTTCTACTGCCAAATAAATTCTAAGTTCTCTGGCCTCACCACTACCACATTATTAGAACTCATTATCTTTCATATAAAATTAATTTAATTGATTATTCTGCCATCTTTTCTATTTTCTATTCCTCTACTTTGTTGTCTACACTGAAGTCAAATTTTTTTCACAAATGCAAATATGATCAAATATCTCATCTGCTCAGAATGTTTAGATGGGTCTCCATTCCCCTAAGAACAAAATTTACATATCTTTCTTTGGTACTTAAGACTATAAAATATCAGTTCCCTACTTGTCTCCTTGGTATTTTGTTCTGTCGTTGTTTAAGTTTAGTCCATATATGTCTTTTTTGAGAGCCCACTCAGCACTTATGATCCTGTGAATGAATATTCCATTTAGACCACCCACATACCCAGACTGCACTGTCTGACAGTGGTCTCAATGTCTAGTAGGTTTGCTGTCTTTCTCAAATACATGTCAGCTATCAGCATTGGATCTCAAACCTTATCATTGGATTCCAAACATTTCCCTTGCAGGAGTTAGTCTCATCATTCCCCAAATTTGTACTGTGTTTGAACTGTCCCTTTTTCTGAACTCCATTTATTATAATTTTCCTGCATTCTTATCACCAGTAAAGTCTGTCAGAGCCTAGGAAGCAGGCTTTTGTGTCTCTTACTATAGTCAGCTATCTAATATATATGAGTCTGTTTCATTTTGCAAAATATCCGCTCATGTATTATTGTTGTTGTTAAATTAATGACTGAATGGCACTTATGGGCAATTGTACTTATAATGAATTGCTATTATTTTTTCCTTCTAATGATTGTTATGGAATGCAATTTTATTTTTCTGCTGTTGTTGATGTTGGTCTTAAATAATCATTTCTTACTTGCTAGGGTCTATTTTTTTTAATTTGGTAAGAAAGCCATTATAAACCAATTGCTAAATTTCTCACTGAAACTCAAGCACTTTTTCTGCTTAAGAATTTGTTTTAATGATAAATTAATTTTTATGATGATAAAGTAATCTGATATGTAATCTTTTATCCAGCCACTTGTGAAATAGTAAGGTGCACTGCACATCCGTTGGTACAAGGGCACTACAAAAGCAAAAATCCACATTATTAATCTGGATTAGAATACATGAGTGTTAAATGTCACTATTGTATTTTTATGTTGCAATAGATTGAATTTATTGTGTTCATATTAAGTCATTCCCAAAGTTTTTTTTCATTTATTTTGTTGCACCAAAATATTTGCCGTGTGTGTGTGTGTGTGTGTGTGTGTGTGTATCTTCTTATGTTTGTGTGTAATTGTGTTCATGTGAATATGCATGTGTATGAAGGCCAGGCAAGAATTTCAAGTACTATTACTCGACATTGCCCCTTTAATTTTTTTTATTTTATTAATTTAAGATCTTATTTTACATGTACTGATGTTTTGCCAGCATGCATAACTGTGCATCAAATGCATATCTGGTGCTTTGCAGAGGCCAGAAGAAGCAGCTATATCCTCTAGAACTAAAATGACAGACATTTGTAAGTTTCCACCTAGGTTCTGGAAATTCATTCTTTGTCCTCTGAGATATCACCCTTCACTCTTCACCACTGAGACATCTTTCCAGCCTAATAATTCTCAATTCCAATTTAGTCATGGAGGTTTTTTTTTTTTTTATCAATAATAGCAAAAGGCATTTTACCTTTTTCTTGAAATAGTCTCTTATTTTAATTAATAACTATTTTGAAGTACATTTCAATTTTGACATGATTACAACTCTATTGTTAATATATTCTTGATGTCTTTTCTACTTGAGAATTATACATATAAATACAATGCATTTTGATCAAATATACCCCATTCTCCCAGTTCCTCCCAGGTTGAATCACAAACATGAAAACAGCTTTCTCAAATGTATGTTCTTTCTTTTTATTATATAGAAACAATATATAGAGTTATAAACAATATATAATTAAGAACATTCCTGAAACTAAATAGAGTCAGAAGACCACCCACACTCCAAGCACATATAAACAGTATGGAGGGCTAAAAGACACTCCCTGACCAGTCAAGCTGACTAGAAGACTCTCAAACCAGCTGAACTGCCTGAAAGAGGTATTGACCAGATTAACTATCTAGAAGTGGCAGAAGACCTGTAAGGGAAGGATGCTTTTACAATCTCTTGAGTTGTTTTCAGGTGTACTGTGAGCTTTATATTTGCACCTATTCTGAAGTGTCACCCATACTGGATGTGAGTTTCTGATGATACAGGTGTCTTTGAGTCATTTATGCTTGTGTAAATAACACCAAATAAAACTCATTGGTGGAATCCGTATGTTGGTTTATCATTGGCTCCCTATCTGAGATGATAAGATGTTAATTCATATCTTTTCAGATAGAATAGTAAAACACACACAAACACACACACGTATGTTCAGTTGTATATATTACACATTACATAGCACATATCACATATTATATCATACATAATATATTATATCATATGTTGTATATGTATTACTGAATACAATTACAATTTCTATATGTGTGTGATTGTAGGGCCAACTGCTTGTGAATGAATAACACATCATAGGGCTTTTCTCTAAAGTAAACAACCTTTCCCTCCTTCAGCACCAGTCTAGTGCCTGTAGCTCCTCAGCTAGGGTTGAGACTTTTGTCAGGCCGTTTTCCATCCATGATGCAATATTTACTGCTGTGATCTTGTGTTGTGAAGGGGACTTGCACTTCCCCAACATGAAATTTTAAGCACTTAGAGATAAAAGGAAAAATTCTTTAAATAGCCTATATCTGCAGCCTCAAACTATTGCTTAAACAGACCCAGGCCTAATCAGAAATATTCCATAGCATATATAGGGCTAGGTCCTGTCATCATCTTGTCTATATTACCATCCTAGGGTGATTTTTTTTTATTCCTGCCCTAAAGGAGATTTTCCCAAAGCTAAGCATGTTTTCCAAGAGCTGAAAGTTGCAGGTTTCTAGTTAAAGGAGTTTTATCCTAAGCAAATAGATTTTGCTGCCTATGCTCTTTTCCAGGAACAGAGGAAAGGGTAAGCAGGTCCACAGAAGCAAAAGTCAGTAATTTGGGTTTAGCACTGTTGTCTCATAAAACAGTTTCTTATTCTGTTTACCTATGTCACTTTATATTTTCTAAGTAATCTTGTTAATCCCATTCAATTAATGTTAGAGCTTGTTATTCCCCCTTTCTCCTTCAGTGCAGGCAACCATAGATGCTAGCATCCTGTCTTTTCAGGACATACAATTTAAGCAGTGGCCCTTCTCCCTGTTTTCTGTCTCTCACTATCTTTCTGCCCCTTCTTCCATGATAATCCCTGAATGCTAAGAGTAGGCCTCATGTTACAGATATCATACAGGGATGGTCCTTTTACTAGCTGTGGAAAAAAAAGATTTTTGATTGTGGCTGAGAGATTTACTAACCAAGAAATCAAAGGGGTGCACTTTCCACTTAGGTCTGAATATCGCTTCTTTTTTGGAGA
The DNA here is from genome assembly GCF_011762505.2 of Arvicanthis niloticus. Classification (NCBI taxonomy): domain Eukaryota; kingdom Metazoa; phylum Chordata; class Mammalia; order Rodentia; family Muridae; genus Arvicanthis; species Arvicanthis niloticus. The sequence continues at coordinate 120,447,701 of NC_047679.1, read as the reverse complement.
TATGTTTTCTCACTGGTTTGAGCTTGCAAAATCCAGGGATCCAAACATGTCTGCTTCCCAGCTCTGGTGCTGGAAGCTATCACCACAAAGCAAACCATATTTTTTTAACACAGGTACTGGAAATTGAATACACGTTATTGTACTTGCATGAAAAATACTTTATCACATGGGCTATCACCTCACTTGGCTGATTTTTTTTTTTTTACTGGTCTAGAGGTTGACTTTTCAGTTAAGTGAAAAAAAGGATAACATTTCTGAACATTTAAGCTAAACCAAGACAAAAGTTAACTAAGTCAGTATTCTCAGTGGTCTAATGAATGGTGTAAATATTTATGTTTTTTCATACTAATCACTTTACTATGATATTGTCATCTTATTTACTATTTTAAAGAAAATATTTATTTACTATTTTAATATCAATTTATTATCACTACTAAAGCAACAACTAATTTTATGTGTGTTGGAAGAGTAATAAATTCAGCTTATTCTATGTCACTCCCAGTTTCATGATATGTATCAGTTCAGAAAGTTGTCCCAAGTCTTAGAAACACGAAGTTTTGATTCTTCTGTTTATTTCTCTAACTCAGAAAAGGCCTTGGGTAAGTGCCATGAATTACAGACTCTTTGAATATCCTGAATTCCAAACATTATTTTTAGGTGATCATAAGAAAGTGAAAGAAAAGATTTGAGTGGATGGTAGTCAGCTGACATTCATCCTAAAGCCAGTTTCAGAACTAAATGTTTTAGTTAGGATAGATGACAGAGGTGCTGGTTAGTCAACAAAAGGATGGACTGGGTATTAGGACTATCTTGTACCTCACTGGTACAAATTGGCATAATTATGCTCTAATTGTATTTTGAGAGAAAAGTTTCATTTTAACAGGAAGGGTGATGTGTAGGAGGAGCTAAGGTAGGAGGAGTAGTGAGAGGAAGAAAAGGAGTAAGAAGAGAAGAAGAAGGAAAGGAGAAGCTAGGTGATGAAAGAGAGAAAGAGGGGGGAGACAGGGAGGCAGATGTTCATGTATCCCCACCAGTCAAAGATAGTTGTTATATCTAGGTTGGTTAGTGGGTTACACCTCTGAACAATACCAAACTTATAAAGCCTATGATTAACATTTTTTAAAAAAATGTATAAATGCAAAAAGGAAAAGGGGGCATGTGATAGGGGTTTTCTAAGGGGGGGATGGGGAAAGGGGATGGCATCTGAAGTGTAAATAAAATATCTAATAAAAAAAGGAAAAAGAAAAAAAAAGAAAAAAATAAGAAAGTGAACATTTTGTTCTCTTAACAGGGCTCTTTTAAGCACATTGAAATGATCTGCTTTCTTCAATATTTAATTTGTTGTTAATTAAGGACTGCAATGGCTTTGAATTGACTAGACACAAGATCAAGTCTATTTTTTCAATTTATTTTTGAAATTAAAATATAACTGTATTGTTTCCCACTTTCCCTGTCTTCCCTTCAACCCAGATGGTTTACTTTTCTCTGCTTCCTTTTTTGTAGATGAATAGCAAAAAGAAAAAATATAAAGACTATCAGGTGCATGAAAATACATTGTCTGATCAAACAGCATGAGCCTTCTCAGAAGTCACAGGCGATCTTAGAATAGTTAAGGAGATGAAATATTCTGCAAAAACATACAATGTCCTTTAGGTATTCCACTGTAGCCATTTATCCTTTGGTCTTACTGCAGTGCATTATGAACCATAAACACATAGAATAATAACATTATGGAAAGAAATTTACTGGTCTGAGAAACAGGTCTCTACTTGTCTAATTATTGTCTTCCAATTTTGGTCAAGGCATATTTCATAAGAATTTTCTATTGTCCCAACTGTAAAATGAGATGACTGTACTAAGTCAGAGGTTTCTGTTTGTCTGTTTTCCCAGACTTATCTTTCTCTATACACTTCAGCTCAACTTAAAAGTCTTAAGGGTCAGCAAAATCAACAGAATTATATAATATTGGATAATAAATATAAGTTAATACATACAATTTATAACGTGAGCACCACACAGGGATACATTCTTCAAAAGGCAAATACTTAAATCTGGACTCTTAAAAAAAATTCTTGATTTTCCCCAGCACTGCTCTGTCCACCTTCAACAGACCTGCAAAGCCTGAACCATACAGGGTAGGTTCTCTTCCCCAACCCATCTTCCCTCCTACCTGAATCATCTGGGACACCCAAGCTGACCTGGACTGTCTACTATCCCCAGTGGAACTCCATTGTTCCACAACTTCTTTTCCTACCTTCATTGAACCTGCAGATCTTGAATCATATAGACCTGTATATCCTGAACCATACAGACCTAATGATCTGGAAAAATAGAGCCCATGGATACTGATCAGAGGCCTAGCACACGAGGACCATAAACAACTCATCTCTCAATACCTACTACAGCAGGAACATAGAAGGAACAAAGCCATCCAGATGGCTAAAGGCCCTTGAAAGAATACAACAAATGCCAGGGCAATATGACAACTCCAAAGCACAGATACTTTGCTATAGCAAGCCCTGGATATCCTAACACAACCAAAGCACAAGGAAATGACCTTAAATCCAATCATATAAAGATGATAGAGGCCTTTAAACAGGAAAGGAATATATTCATTAAAGAAACACAGAAAAATTTAATCAGAGAGGTCTTTAAAGAGGAAACAAATAAATCCCTTAAAGATATACAGAAAAAACAATTAAACAGGTTAAGTAAATAAATAAAACTGTGCAAGACATGAAAGTGGAAATAGAAGCAATAAAGAAAGCACAAACTGGCTTCCAGTCTGTGGCTGAGCACTGAGCAGATCCTGGGCTTCAGCTCTGCACCCAATCCCATAAAACACAGAGGAGGCAGGGCACTCAGGAGATCTAACCCCAGTGGTATCTTAGGTAAGGAGACAGCAACACTCACCCCAAACAGGGAGTAATTGGGACCCACTGGGACCTAGGAATTCACTCCTGGCCAGGGGTACTGGTGCCTTCCTGTCTGTGCACAAGCACTAAGCAGATCTTGGACTTCAGCTATATCCCCAGCAGCAACACTGATACCCAAACAATTCTGACACAACCAAAATAATAGGAAAGGCAGGCTCCAGTCAGAGACAGCACAAGTATCACTAAGGAGATCCAGATGGTAAAAGGCAAGCTCAAGAACATAAGCATCAGCAACCCAGGGTACTTGGCATCATCAGAACCTAGTTGTCCCACATTAGAAAGTCCTGAATTCTCCATATCACCAGAAAAGCGAGAGACAGATCTAAAATCCCTTCTAATGATGATGATAGAGGTCTTTAAGAAGGACATAAATAACACTCTCAAAGAATTTGAAGATAATATGGGTAAACAGGTAGAAGCTCTTAAAGAGGAAGCACAAAAATCCCTTAAAGAATTTCAAGAAAACACAAGCAAACAGGTGAAGGAATTAAACAAAACCAACCAGGATGTAAAAATGGAAGTAGAAACAATTAAGAAATCTCAAAGGGAGAATAACCTGGAGATAGAATACCTAGGAAAGAAAGCATGAGTCATAGATGCAAGCATCACCAACAGAATACAAGAGATAGAAGAGAGAATCTCAGGTGCAGAAGATACCATAGAAAATATTGACACAGCTGTCAGAAAAAAACCCACAAAGTGCAAAAAGTTATTAACCCAAAATATAAAGGAAATCCAGGACACAATGAGAAGATCAAACCTAAGGATAATATGTATAGAAGAGAGTGGAGATTCCCAACTTAAAGGGCCAGTAAATATCTTCAACAAAATTATAGACAAAAACTTTCCTAACCTAAAGAACAAGATGCCCATAAAACATACAAAAAGCCTATAGAATGTCAAATAGACTAGACCAGAAAAGAAATACCTCCCATCATATAATAATCAAAACACCAAAGGCACAAAACAAAGAACGAATATTAAAAGCAGTAAGGAAAAAAGGCCAAGTAACATATAGAGGCAGACCTGTCAGAATTACACCAGACTTCTCACCAGATACTGTAAAAGCCAGAAGATCCTGGATAGATGTCATACAGAACCTAAGAGAACACAATGCTAGCCCAGGCTACTATACCCAGCAAAACTCTCAATTACCATAAATGGAGAAACCAAGATATTCCATGACAAATCCAAATTTATACAATATCTTTCTAAAAACCCAGAACTACAAAGGATACTAGAGGGAAAGCTCCAATACAAGGAGGGAAATTATACCCTAGAAAGAGCAAGAAAGTAATAATCTTGCAACAAATCCAAAAGAAGATAACCACACAAAGATAATTCCACCTCAAATAACAAAAATAACAGGAAGCAACAATCACTGTACCTTATTATCTCTTAACATCAATGGACTCAGTTCCCCAAATAAAATACATAGACTAAGGGACTGGATACATAAACAGGACCAAACATTTTGCTTCATACAGGAATCCCACCTCAATGACAAAGACAGACACTACCTTAGAGTAAAAGGCTGGGAAACAATTTTTCAAGCAAATGGTCCTAAGAAACAAGCTGGATTAGCCATTCTAATATTGAATAAAATCAACTTTCAAATTAAAGCTATCAAAAAGGATAAGAAAGGACATTTCATACTAGTCAAAGCAACTTTCATAAAAGAAATCTTGCTAAAGCTCAAAGCACACGTTGAACCTCACACAATAATAGTGGGAGATTTCAACACCCAATTCTCAACAATGAACAGATCATAGAAACAGAAACTAAACAGAGATACAGTGAAACTAACAGAAGTTATGAACCAATTGGATTTAACAGATATCTATAGAACATTTCATCCTAAAACAAAAGATTATACCTTTTTCTCAGCAACTCATGGTACCTTCTCCAAAATAGACCATATAATTGGTCACAAAACAGGCGTCAACAGATACAAGAAAATTGAAATAATCTCATGCATCCTATCAGATCACCATGGACTAAAGCTGATCTTCAATAACAGCAAATACAATGGAAAGCCCACATTCATGTGGAAACTGAACTTTACTCAATGATAATTTGGTCAGAGAAGAAATAAAGAAAGAAATTAAAGTCATTTTGGAATTTAATGAATATGAAGATACATCATACCAAAACTTATGGGACACAATGAAAGCAGTGCTAAGAGGAAAACTCATAGCACTGAGTGTTTACAAAAAGAAACTGGAGAAAGTATACACTAGCAGCTTGACAACACACCTGAAAACTCTAGAACTAAAAGAAGCAAACACACTAAAGAGGAGTAGACAGTAGGAAATAATCAAACTCAAGGCTAAAATCAACCAAGTAGAAACAAAAAGAACTATACAAAGAATCAATAAAATCAGAAGCTAGTTCTTTGAGAAAATCAACAAGATAGATAAACCTTTAGCCAGACTAATCAGAGGGCATAGTGACAGTATCCAAATCAATAAAATTAGAACTGAAAAGGGTGACATAGCAACAGAAACTGAGAAAATTCAAAAAATCATCAGATCCTATTACAAAAGCCTATACTCAACAAAATGGACAAATTTGGATGAAATGGACATTTTTCTAGACAAATACCAGTTACCAAAGTTAAATCAGTCCTAGATGAACCATCTAAACAGTCCCATTACCCCAAAAGAAATAGAAGCAATCATTAAAAGTCTCCATACCAAAAACAGTCCAAGACCAGACAGTTTTAGTGCAGAGTTCTATTAGACCTTCAAAGAAGACTTAATACCATTTCTCTATAAACTGTTCCACAAAATAGAAACGGAAGCAACACTACCCAATGCTTTCTATAAAGCCATAATTACACTCATACCTGAACCACACAAAGACCCAACAAAAAAGAGAACTTCAGACCAAACTCCCTTATGAATATCAATGCAAAAATACTCAAGAAAATTCTGGCAAACCAAATCCAAGAACACATCAAAACAATTATCCATCATGATCAAGTAGGCTTTATACCAAGAATGCAGGGATGGTTCAATATACAGAAATCCATCAATGTAATCCACTATATAAACAAACTCAAAAAAACCACAAGATCATCTCACTAGATGCTGAGAAAGCATTTGACAAAATTCAACATCCCTTCATGTTAAAAGTCTTGGAAAGATCAGGAATTCAAGGCCCATACCTAAACATACTAAAACCAATACACAGCAAGCCAGTAGCTAACATCAAGCTAAATGGAGAGACACTTGAAGCAATCCCACTAAGATCAGGGATTAGACAAGGCTGCCCACCCTCTCCCTATCTATTCAATATAGTACTGGAAATCGTAGCCAGAGCAATTAGGCAACAAAAGGAATTCAAAGGGATAGAAATTGGAAAGGAAGAAGTTAAAATTTCACTATTTGCAGATGATAAGATAGTATACTTAAGTGACCCCAAAACTTCCACCAGAGAACTCCTAAACATGATAAACAACTTTAGCAAAGTGGCTGAATATAAAATTAACTCAAACATATCAGTAGCCTTCCTCTACACAAAAGATTAACGGCTGAGAAATTAATTAGGGAAGTGACATCCTTCACAGTAGTCACAAATAATATAAAAATACATTGGAGTGAATCTAACCAAGCAAGTAAAAAAACTATATGACAAGAACTTCAAGTCCCTGAAGAAAAAAAAATCAAAGCAGATCTCAGAACATGGAAAGATCTCCCAGGTTCATGGATTAAAAGGTTTAATATAGGAAAAAATGGCAACCTTGTTGAGAGCAGTCTACCAATTTTATGCAGTCCCCATCAAAATTCCCACTCAATTCTTCACAGAAATAGAAAGAGTAATTCTCAGATTTATTTGGAATAACAAAAAACCCAGGATAGCAAAAAACTATTCTCAACAATAAAAGACCTTCTGGGGAAATCACCATCCCTGATTTCAAGCTGTACTACAAAGCAATAGTGATAAAAACTTCATGGTATTGATACAGTGACAGGCAGGAGGATCAATGGAATAGAATAGAAGACCCAGAAATGAACTCACACACCTATGGTCACTTGATCTTTGACAAAAAAGCTAAAACCATCCAGTGGAAAAAGACAGCATTTTCATTCAACAAATGGTGCTGGTTCAACTGGAGGTCAGCATGTAGAAGAATGCAAATCAATCCATTCTTATCCCCTTGTACAAAGCTCAAGTCCAAGGGGATCAAAGACCTCCACATAAAACCAGCTACACTGAAACTAATAGAAGAGAAAATGGGGAAAAGCCTCAAATACATGGGCACAGGGAAAACGTTGCTGAATAGAACACCAATAGCTTATGCTCTAAGATCAAGAATTGACTAATGGGACCTCATAAAACTGCAAAGCTTCTATAAAGCAAAGGACACCTTCAATAGGACAAAGCAGCAACCAATAAATTGGGAAAAGATCTTTACCAATCCTACTTCTGATAGAGGGCTAATATCCAATATATACAAAGAACTGAAGGAATTAGACTCTATACAATCAAATAACCGTATTAAAAATGGGGTACAGTGCTAAACAAAGAATTCTCTAATGAAGAAACTCGAATGGTCGAGAAACATCTAAAGAAATGTTCAGTATCCTTAGTTATCAGGGAAATGCAAATCAAAACAAGCCTGAGATTCCACCTCACACCAGTCAGAATGTCTGTGATCAGAAACTCAGGTGATAGCAGATGCTGGCAAGGATGTGGAGAAAGAAGAACACTCCTCCATTGTTGGTGACATTGTAAGCTTGTACAACAACTATGGAAAGTAGTCTGGTGGTTCCTCAGAAAATTAAACATAGTATTAAATGAGGACCCAGTTTTACCACTCCTGGGCATATACCCCCCCCAAAAAAAAATGCTCCAACATACAACAGTGACACATGCTCCACTATGTTCATAGCAGCTTTATTTATTTATAATAGCCAGAATCTGGAAAGAACCCAGATGTCCTTCAACAGAGGAATGGATACAGAAAATGTGGTACATTTATACAACAGAGTATTACTCAACTATTAAAAAACAATGAATTCATGAAATTCTTAGGCAAATGGATGGAACTGGAAAATATCCTAAGTGAGGTAACACAATCACAAAAGAACACACATGGTTATGCACTCACTGATAAGTGTATATTAGCCCCCAAACTCACAATATCTAAAATACAACAACACATAGACCACGTGAAGTTCAAGAAGTAGGAAGGCCAAAGTGTGGGTGCTCTGATTCTTCTTAGAAGAAGTATCAAAGTTCTCAACCAGGGCTCCCAGGGTCTAAACCTCCAGCCTGGGAACACAAAGGGAGGGTCTCGTGGCTACACCTGTATAGGTTGTTAAGGATGGCCTAGTCAGGCATCAATGGAAGATGAGGGCCTTGTTCCCTGAAAGTTTGGATTCCCATTGTTGGGGAGTTTGGAGCAGGGAGGCAGGAATAGGTGGATGGTGTGGGCACACCCTTATAGAAGAAGGAGGAGGGGGTATGGGATAAGGGGTTTTGGGGGGAATGGGAGAGGGGATAACATTGAAAGGTAAATAAATAAAATATTCAATAAAAAACAGATAATGGGTCTGGCAATTGTAGTCAAGCAGTGGAGACTTTTTGTCAACAATTTATTATGGGTATCTTGTATAATGCTCAAGGACAAGGTATTGTGGAAGAGGCCCATGAAACTTTATAAAGATTAGTGAGACATACTGTTGCTGAGAAAAAAAAAAAATGATGCTGACCTGTGAGCTTGCTGAGTGCCCTGACAAGGGTAACTGTGGAGCTGTATTGGACATTTGTTCTTGACTCATCTTTGCTTGACTATATCTCAGATGGGACAAGCTGCCTTCCTTGCCTCAAGTGTTTAGACCTTGTGGGATAGAGAATCAAAAAGAGAAATTATAATGTCTCTTGTATTTTTCTTAAAGGTGACCAGCTATTAGGACTCAATCATGTACTGGTCTAGAAATCAATACAATATTGGAAATAACAGTCTACATTTGGAAGGCTGGATCTGGACATATATTGTCAGAGATATATTTGAAAGTTAGCTGTAGTTCACTATGATGTTATGATAGCAAAAGATAAAGCTAGAACAGGACCAGGATTTCAAACAAGGGTTAGTGCTTGTTTTAAGACTCTTTTGTCAAGCTAAAATTGGTTTTGACATTTCTACAGTATTTATTGTAAGTTGCATTGACTGTATAATTTCCAATTATGTTAGTGTTTTGAAACCTGGCATGTCTGTTATGGGGGGTCTATCAAGCAGCTTTTGTCTTATTTCCATGAGTATTAGAAAACCTTGATTTTCCTAAAAAAAAGCTTGAAATTGCTGGAAGAAGTGAGTTAGTCTTTAAGCAGATTCAAGAGGGTAGTGGGCTTGATTATTGCTGGTATAACAGCCTTGATTTCATTAATTGCTAGCACCACTGCTTCTGCAATAGCACTGACACAAGGAGTTAAGACAACTCTTTTTGTTAACCATCTAGCAAAAAAATTTTTACTAATGTATTGAGTATACAAAAGGATTTATATAGGTATCTGGAACATCAGATGATGCTCTATAACCTTTTCAAATTATTGGAAGGAGGTTCAGGGTTCAAGATTTAGGAGCCATCCCTAGTGTCAAGACAAACATCACTGGAGTAGTGTTACTTTTAAAATTTACAATGATTGTCATTATAATTAGGAAAAGGTTTAAAGATACCTGTAGGATATTTGGCATAATTCTAACACCTCTCTGGGTGTGTTAACTTTGCACAGTGAGATCATGAATTTAAAAAATGCTGCTCTGTTGAACTTTGATGCTGCAAGTATTGCCGATAAAATTATCCATGGCCTGAAGTCCGTATTTCCATTTTGGTCAAACCTCAGGAATGGCATATATAGCTTGATCAGGCTAGCCCTTCTTGTTTTGGGAATACTTTTATTTCTGCCCATCATGTTAAAGCTTGTCTCTAACTACATTAACAAGCTGGCAGCCAAAGTACATGACTTGAAACTGATAATAGATCCCCAGACAGAGTTATTAATTTAACAGGCTGGCAAGCCAAGGATGAGTAAGATTCTGCAGAGAGCCTTACCAACCTAAGACATAAGTGCATTGCTTTTGATAATGCATATTTCATGATGAGTAAGGAAGGAATTCTTGTCAGGAAGACCTAAGACAGGTTCAGTCTTGTTAACAAAATAAATAAGGGGGAGAGGCATAGCCTTGGGGCTGCTTGGCAAGAATCTGACATGAGCCAAGGACAAGGAAATGGGCTGCTTGGCAGAAATACGACATTGGCCAAGGACAAGAAAGTAGGCTTCAGGCAGGAATCTGACATTAGGCTAGAACAAAGAAGTAATTTCAGGTAGGAATCTAAATCTTAGGCTAGAACAAGGAAGTAGGCTTCAGACATGAAAATGACCTTGGGCTTGAACAAGGAAGTAGGCTCAGATACTTTGGTCATCCTGACAAGCCTTTAGAAACAGTGATCAAGGGAGTGTTCAAATAATTGGGTTTAATGCCTTGCTTTTTCCTTGACTATTTGTGTTTATTGTATCACTTGTTCCTTGACTATTTGCATCTATTGTATTGCTAGAGCCTTAATACATGCATGTAATCAAAATGGTATAAAAGGATAAAGGAAGAGGGCGTATAGGATATGGGGTTCTAGGGAGGGGAAATGGGGAAAGGGAATGACATCTGTATTGTAAATAAATAAAATATCCAATAAAAAAAAAGAAAGCACAAACTTAGGAAATTCTGGAAAATTAAAACCTAGAAAAGAAAACAGGAACAACAAATACAGGCATCACCAACAGAATACAGGTGATGGAAGACAGAATCCCAGGCATAGAAGATAGAATGGAAGAAAGTGATACATCAGTCAAAGATGTGTGTGTGTGTGTGTGTGTGTGTGTGTGTGTGTGTGTGTGTGTATGCATATATATGTATATATGCTTATATATGCAAATATATATATATATATATATATATATTTGACATAAAACCTCCGAGAGATCTGGAATGCCACAAAAAGATATAACCTAAGACTAAGAATAGAAGAAGGTGAAAAGTCCCAGCTCTAAGACCCAGAAAATAATTTCAACAAATCCACAGAAGAAAACTTTCCAAACCTAAAAAATGAGATGCCTATATACATAAAAGAAGCATATAGAACAACAATTAGACTAAACTAAAACAGAAAATCCTCCTGTCACATAATAATCGAAATACAAAATCTACAGAACAAAGAAAGAATATTTAAAAGAGCAAAGGAAAATATCCAGGTAACACAAAAAGGCAGACCTATCAGAATTACTGCTTACTCCCAACTTCTCAACAGAGAGTCTAAAAGCTAGATGGACCAGGACAGATATCATACAAACACTAGAAAAACCACAGGTGACAATCTTGACTATGTCTAGCAAAAATCTCAATCATCATAGATGGAGAAAATAACATATTTCAAGACAAATGAAAATTCAAACAATATCTATCCACAAATCGAGGCCTACAGAAGCTACTTGAAGGACAATTCCAAACCAAGGAGGATAACTACATCCACAAAACACAGTAAACAAGTAATCCCATACCAGCAAAAACAAGAGAATCACATGAAAATGCACACACACTAACACTACCAGCATCAAAATAGCAGAAATTAACAATTACTGGTCATTAATATCTCAAAACCAATGGATTTAATTCCCCGATAAAAAGTAAGAGGCTAACAGAATGGATGTAAAAACAGGATCCATCACTTTGCTGCATACAAGAACATACCTCAGGAATAAAAAGACATTACCTCAGAGTAAAGGGCGTGAAAAATTTATTCCAAGCAAGTGGACCCAGCACAGATGCAGACAACCACAGTCAAACAGTAGATGGAGCTTGGAGACTCTTAGGGAAGAGATAGGAGGAAGTATTGCAGCTGTTAAGGGAATAGGAAGTACAATGGAAGACCAACAGTGTCAACTAACCTGGACCATTGGGGCTCTCAAAGTCTGGACCACCAACAATGGCTTGGAGCTAGGCCTCCCTGTACATATGTGGCCCATGTGTAGCTTGGTCTTCATGTGGGTCCTGAACAAACTGAAGCAGGGACTGTTTCAAAAGCTGTTGCCTGTATGTGGGATAGATTCTTCTAGATGAGCTGCTTTGTCTGGCTTCAGTGGTGGAGGATGGACCTAGCCCTGCAAAGACTTGATGTTCCAGGGTGAGGGAATTCCAAGGGGGGTCCTCACCCTCTCAGATGAGAAAAGAAAGGGGCGATGTGGTGAAGAATTGTAGGAGGGTGTGACCATGGGCAAAAGTTAAAAAGAATATTTTTAAAAAGCAAAAAAGAAAAAAGGAAAGAAACCAATTCTTTACTCTTCTGTGTGTAAAGCAGTCAGGATGATATTACAATTCTTTCATATTTAGTGTTAAAATGAGTTGTGCAAGATAGCTCTGTGGGTAAAAGTGCCTAACTTATAGCATGAAAACCTGAGATCATTCCATGGAACTAAGTGTTAAAGGAGAGAACCAACTACTGAAAAAATGTTCTTTTGATCTCCACACATAAATGTGCTTAGTATGAGCAGTGTACACATACACACACACACTCAGGCACATGAACACACACACAGGCACATGCTCATGTGCACATGCACATAAACACTGATAATAAAATTTAAAATGAGCTAATAAATATTAGGATTTTTGTCATTTACTGTCTTAACTAGACTTAAGACCATAAGAATAGCATTAATAATTTATTCTTGACAGCAACTCTACACAGAATTACAAACTAAGTGCTTTTATCATCACAAAGATTTTGAGAGACAATTTACCTTGGAAAACCAAAACAATTACATACTTATGCCTACAGTGACATTTACTGAGAACTTATTTTATATAAAACATTAAGGTTTAGAACATAAAAAAAAATCTTCCTTTAATTTTTTTTTAAATTTACTTGGATCTTGTTTTGTAGTTTTGAGGCAGGGTCTTCTGTATCTTAGGCTAGCCTAAAACTCTTTATGTAGTTTAAAATATTCTTGAACTCCTGGTTCTCCTATCTCTATAGTACAGGTGAAAATATAATGAGCCATTTCAGAATAGATCTGTCTTAATTCAATGAAGTTTTGTGTAAAAAGGCCAGTCTATCCTCTCACTATTTTACTCTATCTGGAATGGTATTCTATTGTTTTATTTCTTATATCTATATGCAGCTTTATAATTTATCAAATGACTTCATTGTGTTCCTTAAAAGTGCTTCAACAGTCATAGCTCTAAGTTTTTTAGGGTCTGAGGCTACCCCTTTCCAAAATATGATTTTCAAGATTACTCTGGGAATTAATATCTGGATAGTGAAAGAAGAAGAGTTTCAGTGATATGTCATGTCAGGGCTGTAATATGCATGTCATTTCATTGGCTAGAAAACAGCTACATGGTCATGTACCTACAATGGAAAGTCTAGTAAAGTTAGCCTAACTGTGATCAGAGGGAAAATAAAAGAAAGTTAGCTAGCACATAATATGGCTTTGGTAGTAAACATCCATTATTGTTTGTTTCAGGACATTTGATCACATTTTTGTCCCCTGAGATTGTAAACTTGGAAAACCTGTTTCTTGTTGTGGGGTGGCTCAGCCCTAGTACACAACTTTAACCCAAGAGCTTTCTGTAAATAAGAACTAAATAAAGTCAATGATAGGTCAAGATATGGAGCAAGCAACTAGTTAACAAGGAGTGAACATAGGAAAACCACGAAAGAGAAAGGAGGGTCTATGTTTTGAAGGGTATTTAGGACAATGAGAAGAAAGAGAAGGAGCTTTTTTCCTTTTGCCATTTCCTTGGAGTAGGAAGGTCAGCTGGGTGCTTTTTCTGCCTCTCTGAGCTATCAGGTTTTCACCTTAGCATCTGGCTTCTAGAATTTATTGGTAAATCAAATGTTTGGGATTTTTGGTTTGTGTTTTGTTGTTGTTTTTGTTTGTTTGATTTAATGAACATTTTTAAATTAAATCATTTTATTTATTTACATTCCAAATGTTGCCCCTCTTCCTGTTCCCTCCTCTAGAGTTCTTTACCCCATCCCCCTTTTCCTTTGCCTCCAAGAGGGTGTTCCTTCAGCCTCCTCACCCACCCACCCACTCCCATCTCAACCCCCCAGCATCAGCATCCCCCTTTTTGTGTTATCAAAGCTCTTACAAGATTAGTCACATCCTCTCCCCCTTAGGCCAGACAAGGCAGTCTTTTACTACATATGTGCTGTGGACCACAGACTAGTCCATGTACACTCTTGGGTTGGTGGCTAAGTCTCTGAGAGCTCTGAGGGCTCCAGGGTCCTCTGAGAGACTCTACCTGCAGCTGAGTGAGACATATGCAGATACTTACAGCCATCCATTGAATTGAGGTCAGGACTCCTATGAAAGAGTTACGGGAAGGACTGAAAGAGCTGAAAGGGATGGCAATCCCATAGGAATAATAATAATATCAACTAAATTGGACCCCTCAGAGTGCCCAGGGATTTTGTTTTTTAAAAGCAACACATTATATCATTTGAACTTCCTACAGATTTTGAGGTATATGACAAATATCAATATCCCTGTTTTTATAGATGATAAAACTATTTACAGTGAAGTATGAAATCTGATGCTGTATTTTCTTTTAGCTGGAAAAGGCTAATGCTACAGTTAAACTTATAATAACTACTCTATTCCTCAAAATTTGTTTTGTTTTGTTTTACAAGACAGGCTATATTTATGTGGCTCTGACTGCCTTAGAACTTGATCTATAGCCCAGGCTGGCCTTGAACTCATATCTGTCTGCTTCTGCATTCTGAGTGCCAGGATTGAAAACAATGTATACACCCAGCTCAAATTTCTACTTTTGTATAACTTGATCTGTTGGTTTCACTAAAATATAGTACCTTCCTGTTAGTAAAACCAAATCAAAATGAAACATGGATTATGTACAACAAAAAATATTTGAAGGAGCCATTAAAATGCAGATTCTCTGGTCACATTCTACTCAGTGACTTAGCCTCAAGTGAATGGGCAATACAATGTATTGTGTGAGATCTCTCAGCATTATGAATTTAATGAATTTTCATCTGTATGCTGGACAAAGAAAGAAAAATCAATGGTGCTTATGGAAAACAGCACTTTTTCTCTTGTGTATAATCTCCTCTCTGCTGGAAGACTTCCAAAGTTGGTACTGATGAGAGAAAGCCATATTTTAATGTTTAAATATAAATGAATTTCTTTCTAAAAATAATCAAGTGGTGCTAGGGAAGGGCAAAGTCTACAGAAAATTATCATTCAGGTAGAAAGATGTTTAATAATGCTGGTTACTTCTACTGGTGACAAAACTAGAGGCTTGAAACTTTTTGTTAATTCAAAAATTTAAGTCTCTTCTTTCTCATAAAGTGGAGCTTTCCATGCAATTCTAAGCTAATGCTTTAAGTTGAAAAGATTTTTAGAAATAGTTTGCTTTCTTCCTTTATGACATTGCTGAAATTTTGTAGAGATTTTATTGCACATGTGGCATAAATACTATATAGTCTATGATATCAGGAGTATGAATATTTTATACTTATGAAAAAGGTATAATAATCACTCATCTGGTTGAATAAGCATCTGAATTTGTACCTTTGTATTCTAGCCCCTTAAAATTTAAGAATTCTAATAAGGCTCTTAATTATATAATAACTAATTTTAATGTAAAAATTATGCATAATATTTCTCTTTCAGGTGGAATTCACTATCAATTTGAAGAATGTTTGATAATGTATCTAAGTTTCTCAGAAAATGCTAAAAAGATAGTCAAAACATTTCCCTTTCCTCTCCTTGAAGGTGTTTTTTTATACATTAATTGCCTTAATTCTAACTTTAGCTTAAAATATCCTTCTAGTAACTATAACTTAGTGTGAATTAGTTAAAAAGTGTGAATTAGTTAGTAGTAGAGTTAAAAATCTCCAAAAGAACCATGTAAAGAGATATGCTGACTCATGAAATGCTACTTAAACTTTATGCAAATTGCAACCATTTCCAAGTGTTCTTGAGTAACTATTTTCTGCATTGATGTGTATGGGTGAGTGGTTGGTTCAATTATAGCCACACTGGGTCTGTGGAAGGCCCACTCTGTCTCTTTTACAGAGCACAATTAAATGGGTGTTCTGGTGCTCATAGAATGGGAGACAGCTAGATTTTATTTTATCAATAAAGCAAAACCCTTGCTGTCTGCCAGAGTTTGTCTCTTATGAAGGAATTTCCAGTACTTTCATAGACCTCTAATAAACTGATCCTTATGAGCTATGGTGATGAGGTGGTAATTTTTATTTCAATGTTAAATGTTGATGTTAACAGGAACACACATCTAGCTGCACATTTCATCATTTGTATTTAAAGACAAAATTGGGGCATGTCAGTCAACTTCATAGCACAATTGAATTTATTTAGAGTGTATTTACTATTTACATAAAGGAGGGGAGGGTAAAATACTTGGAAAGTATGTTCTCATGTGTGTGTGTGTGTGTGTGTGTGTGTAGTTCTATATTGTATAAATGTAATTATCAAGAACAAGGTTTTAGTATTATACAAACTTGTGTTCAAATGATGACTCTTTTATAAGCAGAGCAAAATGATTTTGAGAAGTTTATTTCCTATTATCCTCAGTTGCTGTATGTTAATGTAAATAATGGTGGGATCATCCTAAAGACTATCTTGGGGATTATAGGACCTTTCCTTCTTGTCCTTTAACGGATCCATCTGTTTATGTAGATAATACAGGCATAACACATATGCATAAAATGTGTACCATAATACTTAGCAAACAATAAAATTCATAAATAACCTGGGATGGGTACTAAGAATCAGGTCATACAAAAAGATTGACTTCTCTCCCATAAGAAATGAAATCAAACCTGGACTGTGGGGGAAGCCTTTAAAACCAGCACTCAGGAAGTAGAAGCAGGTGGATCTCTATGAGTTCTAAGGCTAGCCTGGTCTACAGAGTGAGTTCCAAGAAGGCAAGACTACACAGAAAGACCCTCTCTCAAAAAATAAAGAGAGATAGAAAGAAAGAGAGAGAGAGGTAAGAAGAGAAAGTTGCTTGTCAATTCCTTTTCCAACCATCACACTACAGAATTACCACTGGATTTTTAAAGTTTTTCAACATTACAGGTGAGCAATAATGAAAACACATACAGCTTAGTCCAATGATTCTGTTTTGAAAAGTATGCTTTTATTTTTAAATTTAAAATGACAAATACATGTTTTTCTTAAAGTACTTTAAGAAAGCAAGCACACCACTATCACATAGCCAGATCATGTTATCCTTTTCAGTGGGGAGAAGGCGGCTATCATCCTTGCAGCCATTTTTAGCCATATACCCTGATAAGAGATTTGATTACATTAGCCTACAACAGCTGAGCACATTCTGATAACATCTTGTTTTAGATACCCAGAATCTTCCCTTGGGTGTGTGAGACTTAAAGGTGTGATTTAGAGCCAAGACTTGAGGACATGACTTAGAGATCAGATTTAGAGATAAGACCTAAGGGTGTGACTTAAGGGCGTGGCTTAGAAGTGAGATATATAAAAGGTGAGAGGCAGACAGAAGAGTTCAGTACAACTTGGAGTAGGAATTAGGCATTGAGGAAGAAGACACTTGGACTAGAGAACTTGGAAGAAGAATTATTAGGTATTAGGCACTTAGCACTTGGAAGAAGTAACTTGGAACTTGGAGGCACTAGGGACTAGGAACTAAGGACTAGGAAGTCAAGACTTGAACTTGGAAAGAAGAAGAGAGACTGAAAAATAAACAAGATCGAATCACACTCTGTCTGGTCTCCATTCCTTGCATCTATCCTCACTCTCTCTCTTGCTGAACCCAGACCCGCAGACCTGAGCAGCTTGGGGCAGTGCGGGCTCTAACAACTTAGCCCCCAAGGCTTTTGGCAGTGCGGGTTCCAACATTGACAGAGCGGTCTGAGACATTTTGGCCCCCAAACATGGGGCAGCTCGGGCCTTAACTTTTTTACATTGCTTTGGTCTGACTTAGTAAGAAAGATCCTCTGCTCACCTGATATCAACTTTAGGACTGAGACTGTCTCCTCCTAAAGATGCTTCACTCCAATTCAAGTAGCCCAAGAGATGCTATCCCCAGCATCCATGCAGTCAGAGGTTCAAAGGCATGAGAACAGGGGCATAGTGGCTCAGGGTGATCCTCGCCTTGTAGGGTTGGTTCAGCACCACACAGTCCCAATTCTACCATAGTTGCTGACTTGGATGAGTGGCAGATCCTAGACACCTCCTCTGGTAACCATATGTGGCCTCCTCTGCTGCTTTGTTGTATGTACCCTTCCCTGTGCAGCCTCAGCTTCCTGGGGAGGAGACAGATTTGAAGATGCAACTCATCTGCCCAACCCTGGACCATTTCTCAAGACTTGTCTTGGGGATTCTGAAGGATTTACTATTGACTCCTTTCAAGGCCCCTGCTGACCTTCATATCCATCCTTCTGGGCCAGGTCAATTCTGACCTCCAATATCATCACTGAGTAGGAAATCAGAGGTGACAACTTTAGTCCACAGTCTTTCCCACAACCAGTCCAGGCTGAACGCAGGAGCAGCTTTTTTATGCCTTGACTCTGAGGTCTCCTTGATCCTTCTTCAGGCCCTGCTTCCTTCTACATATTTTAGGCATTTCTCTCCAGGACAAGGCCAGCTCCTCCCTGGAATGCTGCAAGATGAAGCAAAGATACACTGTCCCCAATAACACTTCCCAAGGCTTCCCAGAGCTGATTGGTGTGTGGAAGCCCACCTGTGCCCTGTAGGCCAAGAAGTTGAGCCCCACTCAGTGCCAGGCTCCGTCACTTGGGAACCTGTATCTAGAAGGTGTTTCTCCAGTCCAACTTGTGCTGTCATTTGGCCCTGATAGTGTGGCCATCTCTCCATCAGGACCTTTGTGTGTATGAGAGGGTGGGTGAGGGGCTCATTTCTATAAATCAATACTTATTGAGGCATCCTCTTAGCACTCAGTACCCCAAAACATTGCTTAAATATCCTTCCCCCACCTCCTTGCCTAGTCCCAAAAGAAAGATACTGAAGCTTGATGAGGAGATCATTCATGTAAGGCAGCCTTGTTTTGTTTCAGGGTTGTTAAGCATACAAGGTAGCTTAATTATCCCACTCTGTTTGTCTGTCTGTATGCCAGGGGTTTGGTCTCAGAAAAGGACTCAGAGATTACCTCCTCTTTCTGAAATACCCAAATGGCATCTTGAATTGAATGCTTGGAGAAGGTGTGGGAATAGTCTATTCTTCCAAATACACACCAGTGGAAATATCACTTGGATACTTTCTAGATGGAGTGGGACTTTAGCAGTCCTCTCTCAGGTCCTACACACATGCTGAATATGAAGCCACTATCAGGGATAATCATACCTCTAAAAATAGATCCTCTGTATTTGTCTATAGGGACCAACCAGGCAAAGGGCTGATTCCAGAATCTGGGTCACAGTTTGGTGCAGTGCTCACCACAGGAATCCTGCTCAAATATTGCCAGACCCTCTCTCAGAAGTGTGTTCTCCACTGTGCTGTCCTCTCTCAGGTCTGAATGTCACCCTGGAGTTGAAATGAGTCTCCTTCAGGGAAATTCCACAACTGATTCCTGTGTAATGTCCCTATGCAGGACAAAATGGGCATAGGTCTCCCTTGCTGGCATTCTATCCAAAGGGATGAAGCTTTATTATCCGTGGCCCATATATTCCGAAATGGGAACTTTCCACCCACCCTAAGGGCTCAGCTCGAATTCAAAGTGCATCTAGGCTCTCTCCTTTCCAGGAATCTTACAAAATAGTACTGAATCTCTCCTAGTCCCTAGATTCAGAAGCATAGGGAGATGCTCATTCTTATAAATCAGGGTGAGATTTGTTGGTAGACCACCAGTAAGATACAATGTAGTTGATTTTTCCTCCTTATGTACCTGGGAAGGAGCTTCTGAATCTCAGTATCTGCTTCCCTCTTGACTAAGTCCTGTGGCTCCTTTCTTTCCGAGAACCTCAGAAATGCTTTCTATCTGTAGAGTCCCCAGAGTGGATGAGGAAGGGACTCATTGCCACAAGTGGGTACCTGATAGGTACATCTTACTCTATCATTTGACCCAGATTATCTGAAGTTACTGTATACACAACAGAGTTTATACAGTCCACTCTCAGGACTTCTGTTTACCCTGTAAGCTACTCTCCCCCCTTTCCCTCTGGAAATGTGTAAAAGTGATGTCTATTCCTAAGAATGGAGGGGAAAGAGGTTCATCTGTACAAGTGGGCCTCACTTGGAGCTAGGCTAATCACAGGAACAAAGCTGTAGGATTTTGGTACCCCCAGTCTCAAAGGGACCTTTAAAGTTCACCCAAGCACCTAACTCAATTCAGAAGGCTCTGTTATCTTACCTCTGCAGATATTAGTCCTTATTTCCCAAAACAAGGCCTGCTCTTCCCTGATATACTACAAGCTGCAGTGAAGGTGCATTGAGTCTGATTATACTCTCCCAGGGCACACAGGACTGATGAGAAAATGGAGGCTCATGTATGAGCAGAAGAACAAGAATATTATTCCAATATTTAGGATACATTCGGTGCCAGTCTGCATCATTTGAAAACTCTCTATCTAAAAACAATCTCTACCGGAAGGTTTCTGCTGTCACCTTGACTTTGATATTGTGGCCATTTCCCCACCAGTAATCTCATGAATGTGGAAGGGTCTGTGAGAGACTTATTCCTACACGTGAGTACTAAGGCATCCTCTAAGCATCTGGAACCTCAAAACATGGCTCTAAGTGTCCAAAGTCTCAGGAGGCAGACATTGACCATGAGGGAGGGGTTCATTCCTACAAGTCAGCCTTTGGTTTGTTTCAGAGCTGTCAAACGTATACAATGTAGCTCCATTATCCCAGCCTGTCTATCTGGTGGTGGGGCTTTTGCAGTTTACTCATGATTTACATGTTTACTGACAAACACCTTCCTGGTTCTCTTTATTAACCTCATCAATGGCTCCTATTCACTCCTTGGAGAGGAAAAAGAAGACATTCATTCCTTCAAATATACCACAGTTTAATTGTCGAAGTACTCTCTAGATGGAATAGGATTTCTGCAGTCCACTTTCAAGTGCTACATACATCATGTAAGCCATGACTTCCTCCTGCCTAAAAGGACCTGTGAACATTGCTATTCTATACTGATCATAGTTACAGACTGGCAAAGTGCTCAGTACCACCACTAGACTCCCATTTGCCACAGAGCTCACCAAAGATGAACAACCTTAATTTCTAGGACTCTCTATTTGGAGTTGGGTTTTTTCAATCCACTCTATAGTCAGACTTTCATCATAGACAAAACAGTCTTCTTCCTTAGACCCTTCTAAAATCTGTCCTGAGTATGGTCTTCTAGGACTGCTTGAGCAAGGCACTGCTGCCTACATCTGGACTCAGCCTTTCATGATGCTAAGTGAAGGGGTGACCCTGCATCATTTGAGCTCCTTCTGTACAGAAAGAGGTTTTAGGGATCAAGTCTAATCTTCCACCTTGACTCAGAAATTGCAGTGTGAGCTTTTTTCTAGCAGCAAATGGCTCTCACCACCACTCCTATCTCCCAGTGCATGAATATGGATTCAAATGGATGAATATGAGGACTCTTATCTCAAGCCAGCACTCAAGTAAACTCTAAGCTCTAAGAACCTCACAAAATGGCTCTGAGTCCCCCCAAGTATCAGGATGTAGAAGCTTGCCAAGGGTTAATTTCCATGAATAAGTCCAAGTTTGGCACAGGACACTCAAAACAATATAGTATAGCTGATTATCACAGCTTATCCATCTGGGAGGGCTGTTTGAGTTCTATATCCAAATTTCTGTCTTAGCTCAGGAAATCTAGTTTCTTTCTTTCTCTGTCTCTCTCTTTCTTTCTTTTTCCTCTTTCATTCTTTCTTTTTTTCTATTTTTTCTTTTTTTTGGAAAACTATGAAACATCTCTTTAGAGTCCTACCCCAGCCCCTAGAAATAGCAGTAAGAGACTCATTTCCACAAATGGATCTTATTTAGATCAGTGCATTTCACTGCAGCTGAATCTGTGGTCCTATGTCCAGAGTTTAGCTTCCAAAGTCCACTCTCAGGTCCTATATTTACCCTGAAAATTTTGCCTTCCTCATTTTCTCTCTGGGAATGTCTGTAAAGCATACTGATGAGAGGTGCTCACAGGATGGAAGAGTAAGAGATTAATTCCTACACCTAGGTTCCAGTTGGAGCTAGGCTGACCACAAGGGTGAAACTGCATTATCCAAGGACCTTCTATCCTAAAAGGGACTTTTAGAGTATACCCTAAGCACGTAACTCAGCTCTGAAAGCAGAGCATTCCCCCAGGAACCAAACAAAATAACTCTTGAGTCCTC
Source organism: Arvicanthis niloticus (assembly GCF_011762505.2). Lineage (NCBI taxonomy): Eukaryota > Metazoa > Chordata > Mammalia > Rodentia > Muridae > Arvicanthis > Arvicanthis niloticus. The sequence continues at coordinate 120,425,377 of NC_047679.1, read as the reverse complement.
CAAATGCCCAGATGCCTATGAGAAAGCATAGGAAAGGCTGATTCCCACAGTCTCACTTTGGTGTAGGTCCCTCAGCAAAACACAATGTAGCTTGATTACACAGGCCTGTTTATCTACATTCTCCACCCTGCATTCATCTTAAAGAAAGTCAGATGGCCAACTCTTCTCTGGACAACATTGAAATCGATCTTATGGACAGATTCTCTACCAGTCCAGATAAAGAGAAAGGGTCAATTCTTATAAGTAATCCCTGCTTTATGTAGCATACCACAATTGAATAATTATACAATCTAGGCTCTCTCTATTCAGAGCAGAAATTCTATAGTGCATTATTAGGTTCTTCTACTCTGCTACCTTAAGCTTTCACTTACACTTTGAAAATACCATACTGGGTGACTGTCACCTGTCCAGAAATCTAACAAAAACAATTCTTTATCTTCTAAGTCCTCACATGTGGAAAGGTGAAAAGGAGGCTACTTCCTGATGTTACTGGCACTCACTGAGGCATTTCTCAAATTTAGGATAACTCAAACAATGGTTAGAACATTCTGAAGTTCTCTGATGAAAATGTAGCTACAAACAAGTGGCTGTTTCTGCAGGGACAGAGAGAGCAGAGGAGTAGAATCCATCCATAAGCACATGGAGAGACGGTGAAAGGAATGGAAAGAGAGGGAAGGGGAAATAGGACAGAACAAGAGTCAGAAGGCAAGAGAGAGGGGAGGTGGTAAGCAGCCCCTTTTATAGTGAGTCAGGCAAACCTGCCTATTGCCAGGTAACCATAGGGCAGAGTTTAGACTAAATGCTAACATTCCCCCATTTTGGTTTAATTAAACAAGAAAAAAATAGAAATAGGTGATGGTGGAGCAGCAATAGGTTCCTCCTGATGTTAAGCTACTTCCTGCTGACTTTGGAGCAATGGGAACCTAGGAAAATGGGTGAAATGGGCAATGTTGGTCCTGTCTTAGGAGAGTTGGCTGTTTCTTTGCTGTCAGGGTCTGTAGAACCATCTGTGGATAGATCAGAAGGAACAAGTCCAGTAGAAACATCTGTGTCTGTGAGAGAAGAATTGAGCATCTGGGGGTTGCTTCTCTGAAGCTGTCCTGGATGTAGTAAATGCCTGGAGTTGACAAGATGCTGAAACACACACACACAGGCACACAGGCACACATGTGTATATACATATATATTATAGGCAGAGAATAAAGTTAAATACATTTGGGAGAAAGAAAATTTTTCTTCTTAGGTGTACATTTGAAACCCTTAGGTCTTGTTGGTTGTGGGCGATTCCCAGTTTCAGGGCATAGAAGAGGAATTCCACCCCCTGAAATATGTATTAAATGGGAACTTTAGGCTATTGATTAGCAGATGTACTTATCTAGATAGAGTCTATTTGGTCCATGAGAGGTAAATCTGAGTGGGTTTCCTATAGCTTATAAATTTAAAAGAGACAGATTTGTCAACAACATGAACAGTAAGATGAGCAAACCTTTTGTGGAGCAGAAGGAACAAGAAGGGCTTTTTCCTTCTGTCTAGGAGACTGAATTTACATAACGAGAAACAATTTTAAATTTATAATTGAGAGACAAAAGAAACTCAAAACCTTGACCTTGAGAATACAGTTGATCATATTAGTTAAAAGGCAATCAAAGAAAACTTAAAATTTGAATTTGTGATTATACAATTGGATCATATAGTGGAATGTGTTATTAGGGTTAGGCAAACATATATGAACTCTATTAATGTTAGGACAATGGCATAGCAAGAAGAGGAAATATGAAGCATTTAGTCAATGAACCAAGTTTAGGTAAGGAAGTAACAGGTTACATCTGTGCAAGCTTACATCTGAACTTGTGTTTCATTTATCATGAAGGCTGTAAGAAATCTGGCAGTCTTATCTAGCGAACAAATTTATTAATGAGTAAATACGGTAGTGGATTACCTTAGGGGTAAGGAGCTATGTCTCTATTTTAGCTGTCAACTACAGTTACCTTAGCTGTCAATGTAGTCAGAAGTCTGGGAAAGAATAAGTTATAATCTAGCAGTCATGTATTAATTAAAATGACAGAGTTTCATCTATGGTCAACTACATAGAGTTCCCAAGTGCCTATGGTCTCCATGGCAACGTGGGCGGAGTCATTCTGGCTTTCAAGCCCAGAAGATGAAAAGCTTTTTCTCTGTGGAATATATACCTGTGAAATGAAAAATTACTCACCTTGATTTGAACAATATGAGGTATTTGATTCTTTAGGTATCCAGTCTTGTCCACAGTGTAGACCAATCCCCTGTAAGGCAATTGCAGTGCTTTTCAGTGGTTTTCACACCACAATCCAGGCAGTCTCTTGTAGCTGTGTCCATTATCTTCTGAGACCTTGGTAAACTGTTAGGCTTTGGGAGATTCTGTCATAAGCTTAAATATTAATACATATTAGCAGACTTCTGACAAGATTGAGAGAAGTATCTATTAAGCATAATCTGAATTAGACAATAGGGCATACTATAATTTAATGGCAGTAGTAAAACTCATTATTTATTAGGGCAGGATAGGAAAGAAAATCTTAATTGTTATGTGACATTGACAGGTTTCATTAGCAGAGAAAAACACATTTTGTGTTAGAAGAGAAATATTGGCTTAGAGTTGGTGTGGACCAGAATGGAAAGAAATCAAGAGAGCTGACAGAGGTGGTGTGAGACCATGCAGACAGAAAATATGTGTGTCCAGGAGAGTTCAGGCCTGTGACATGAACTGAGTGGGCAGGCATGCAGGCCCATTTCCCACCCTGTGTCAGGGTGGCTCAGGTAGCAAGGCAGCTGACAGTGGACTGAGGACCCAATTGTGCAAACTTGGCAGTGGTGGCAGCAGCAGGTGGCCATGGCTGTAAAAGCAGCAGCATTAGGCATGGCAGCAGCAGCTGCAGAGGTGGTGGAAGTTACTGAAGCAGAGGCAGTGGCATGTGCACACATGTGTGCACACAGAAGGGAGAGCAGGAGATGAAGACAGACACAGGCTGCATGGAGGCACAAGGTGTGAGTGTCCTAGGGAGTGCAGGGCTATGGCACTGACACTGCTGAATGCAATGTCAAGGGGTCCAAACAGATTAGATGCAAGTGGGGTGAGGCTTCCTCCTGGCAGTCAGGAGCCCCAGGTCAGTATGTCCAGCTATGGGCCCTGCCCCTCCTGTCTGACTCCATGGTGGGCAGGGGGTTGGAAAGGAAGGTTCCTGAAGTAGCATTCCATCTCTTAGCAACTCCACCCAGGCTGTGTGAGAGAGTTTCAACAACAAAACAAAAAGGCAGAGTTAAGCTGAGAGCTGAGGCAGGAGACACCAGAGCAAAAATGTGCCTGGAGCAGGAATAGCTGCAGCTCTGGCCTAGGACTGTGTGCATGCTTTTCCTGCAGCGGCCAGTAGGGCTCGCGCTCACTTCATGAAAAGCTGTGGCAGTGGCTGTGGTGGTGGGGGCAGAGTCCTGGGCAGAAAGAAAGAGAGAGAGAGAGAGAGAGAGAGAGAGAGAGAGAGAGAGAGAGAGAGAAAGAGAGAAAGAGAGAAAGAATAGAGGAGTAGAGGTTGGCCATGAGAACATGGAGAAAGAGGGGGAAGGGATGAGAGGACGGATCAGGGCAGGAAGGCAGAGCAAGAGCAAGAGCAAACGAGAGAAGAGGGGCAAGCAGCCCCTTTTTATAGTGAGTCAGGTATACCTGTTGCCAGGTAACTGTGGGGAGTAGCATACCTGGCTATTGGCAGGTAACTGTGGGGCAGAGCTTAGAATGCTAACATTCCCCCATTTTGGCTTAATTAAAAAGGAAAAACTTTTAAAGAGGCGATTGTGGAGAAGAAATAGGGTTGTAGTGATCTCTAACTACTTCTTGTTGTCTTTAGGGCAATGTGTCTCTAGGTTCCCTAGAAGAATGGGTATGGGGATGTTTATCCAGTCCTACAGTTGGTTCTTTCCTTATTGTCCAGGGTCTGTGGGATTATCTGAGGATAGGTCAGATGGAACAGGTCCAATAGAAGCATCTGTGTCTGTTTGAGGAGATTGGAGCATCTGGAGGTTGCTTCTCTGGAGCTATCGTAGATGTAGCAAAGGCCTGGGCTTAACAAGATGCTGAAACACACACACACACACACACACACACACACACACACACACACATATATATATATATATATATATATATATATATATATATATATATTCCTTAGTTGTACATTTGAAATCAAGAGAAATCCCATCCTCTGGAATAGGTAGTAAGTAGGAAATTTGGGCTATTGATCAGTAGATACATTTATCTGGATGGAGTCTATTTGGTCCATGAAAGGTAGATCTCAGTGGATTTCCTGGAGATTATAAGTTTACAAAAGAGGTAACAACATGAGTTAACAACATGAAACAGTCTTTAACACGAGCCTTTCATGGAGCAGAAAGGACAAGAATTTTTGTGATTATATAGTTGGATCATGTGGTGGAATGTTTTATTAGTGTTAGGCAAATTTATAAGAACTCAAATAATGTTAGGACAATGGCATAGCAAGAAGAAGAAATATAAAGCATTTAGTCAATGGAAACCAAGTTTAGATAAGGAAGTAACATCTGTGAAAGCTTACATCTGAACTAGTCACTAGAAACTGAGTTTAGGTAAAGAGTTAGGTCTGTTTTCTAGCTATCAAGCTACAGTTACCTTAGCTGTCAATGCAGTCATAAATCTGGGAAAGAATAAACTATAATCTAGCAGTTATATGTCAATTAAAAAATGACAGAGTCCACTAGCCAAAAGTTCCCTGTGGTCTCTGTGGTCTTCATGGCAACTTGGGCCGAGTCAGTCTGGCTTTCAAGCCCAGAAGATGGAGGACTATTTTTTTCCCTGTGGAATGGATACATGTGACATGAGAAATGACTTACCTTGATTTAGATAAGTCATTTGACTCTGGTAGTACCCAGTTTTGTCCACTGTATTTCTCAGTGGTTATCATAACACAGTCCAGGAGGTCTCTTGAAGCTGTGTCCATATCTTCTAAGACTTTCTGAGGTAAACTGTTAAAGACTTCCAGAGATTCTGTCTGTCATAAACTTAAATATATTAATAATTACCAGACTTTTGACAAGATTGAGGGCTATATAGATTGGCTATATCTGAATAGAGCACACCATAATTAAATGGCAGTAGTAAAAATCATTATTTATCAAGACAAGGTAGGAATGAAAATCTTAATTAACTGTGACAGGTTGTGTAAGTAGAGAAAAACAGATTTTTGCATTAACAGAGAAACATTTGGCCTTGCATTAGTAGAGAAACACTTAGCTTAGAGTTGGAGTGGGCCAGAATGGAAAGAATCAGAGAGCTGACAGCTGTGCAGTGGGACCATGATGACAGAAAGTGTGTCTGGAAGAATTTAGGCCTTTGACACAAACTAAGCATGCAAGCAAGCCTTGGGAATGGCTAGTCTGCAGATTGAGGGGCAGGCATGCTCGCACAAGCGCGCAGTTGAAGAACTAGGTGTGAGCTCAGGCAGGTGTGGTGATGGACCCTGTGCACAGACCGCATTCTGAAGAGCACAGATCCTTTGGAGCCACAGTAATGCCCTGTGCCCCCAGGCAGCACAGGGACACAATGCTGCTGAATTGTGGCAGTGGCAGCAATGGCAGCAACAGTGTGTTTACTTCCACCAAGTGGGGCAGGACTTTCTCCCAACAGCCAGAAACTACATCCCAGTGCTTCCCACGGTGGGTGGGGAAAAGGAAGCTCCCAAGGTAGCATGTCCATATTCCAGTAATGTGCAGACTATTCTTGTGGCAGTGGCGTGAGAGCTCAGGAAAATGGTTTCTCAGACAGGACAAAAGCTGTTTTTCTTGTGGCTGTGGCATGCAAAAGAGAGGCAAGTGTAGGGGTAGCAGATGGTTGAGCATGCGCGTGGGAAAGCAGGTCTCACAGAGTCCCTGGCTGAACGCAAGGGGCAGGGCCAGACCCACTTGCTTTTCAGGCAGCAAACCAGGATCAGCGCTAAAGAGCAAATGGGAGAGGGGGAGGGCAGTAAACTGAGTCCCTGGCAGGGGGAGGGGACTGACTTGTTTTTCACTTGGCAAACCAGCTGAACCAGCAGCTGCAGCAGCCGCAGGGGAACTAGCAAATGAGGGAGGGGGAAGCCTACACTACAAGTTGCTAGTTTAGTGGTCATGTAGAAATAATTCTTTCTGCTTACTGTGAATTAGACCAAGACATCACAGTAAGTAGGGACAAGGTAGCAAAGAAAGACCCATGGATGAGAGAATGGGGTTATTAACTGTCCCTACCAGCATCCTGAGGGCATCATCAATAACCAGAGAGATTTTAGCACAGGCCAAACCACCGTGATGGGCTGGGGCTTTGTTCAGAGACAGTGCTCTCACCCCCGCCCCCACCCCAGCTACAGAGAGCAGTTCAGCCAAACCACCTGGTCATCACATGATGGGCTGGGGCTTTGTTCAGAGCCAGTGCCCCGGAGCTACAGAGAGCAGTTCACCTGGGCCCTGGAATTCTCAGCAGCAAGAAAGAAACTGTCTCAAAGAAAAGAGGAAAATCTCACCCAAGGAGAAAGAATCATAGACCAAGAGTCAGTGAAAAGACCATCCTCAAGGGCAGCACAGGGCTAGCTCAGAGCTCAAGAACTCTCCCCTAGGACCATGAGGACATTTACTCTGACCAGTGGGGAGAAGGGGCTTACCAGTTCTCCAAAGTTGGGGCTAGCAAGCATTGAATCTCTATGTGATAGCAGGGGCCATTCAAACCTGCAGAATTTCTAAATCTGAGTCTTGGCACCATATGATGTGTTTATAAAAAGATAAAGAGAGGTGGGATATGTTCTACTGATGTGTGGTGAAGTGGGGGGAAGGGGGTGCCTTGGTGGGTTTTGGCACCATATGATGTGTTTATAAAAAGATAAAAAGAGGAGGAATATGTTTTGGTGGATGTGTGGTGAGCTGTGGGGGAAAAGGATGGCTCCACAGGCTCATGCTGAGGCATCCCTTCCCCCTGAAGGACCAGCCACATGATGGTATAGTATAGAATAGAGTTTATACAGGGCATGGGGAGGGGAGTTAAGAGAGTAGTAGAGGCAGAGAAAGACAGAGGGAGAAAGTGAGAGGAAAAGGGAGAGAGAGATTAAAGTAGAGGAGTAAAGAAGTAGCAAGTAGCTGGTGGCCATGAGCAGGTGGAGAGAGAAGGAAGAAGGGATGAGAAGGCAGAGAGGGAGCAGGAAAGCAAGAGCAAGAGAGGAGCAAGAGATAGAGGAGGGGGCAAGCAGTCCCTTTTATAGTGAGTCAGGCACAGCTGTCTGTTGCCAGGTAACTATGGGTCAGAGCTTAGACAAAATGCTAAAACCCAGAATCCTGGAATGTAAAAAGGAGATGGAAGGTTATACACATATATGGGTAACATCTTGGTGCCAGTGTTACCACAGTGGATCAGTGGCATTAATTGTGGAACCCCCATAGAAAAGAATCCTTCCAGTCCATCCTAAACTCTCACTTTAGCTGTGAATGTGACACTCACATTCTCCAACCTAGGAAACTCAAAGCATGGCTCCCTGCAAACAGAAAGGCTAAATGAGTTATTCATAGAAGGGAGTTCACGGTTGGTGCCAGACTTGCCAAAGCACAGTTATATTATTTGGTGGAGCTTTATCTGGATTGGGGCATCCTTATCCACCCTCCAGATCACTCCTTGACTCTGAAAGGACACAGGCCCTCAGCATATCATGGACCTCAGAGCTTGACTCCGACTCCCACAGTTCACAATGAATATGTAGGGGAGACTGCTATGTACCTCTGAAGAGTTGTGGTAACACTGGCACCATTCATTTGGTGAAGAGTGGAAAAGATGGTGGTATCAGATTATTTGGAGTCACTGTATGTGGGCTGGGGCAGTCCAGTCCACTCTACTCTGTATCCTTGACTTTTGCAAGTACCCATGGCCCCCTTTGTACCCCATACCTGAAATGATGAACTTTGATGAAAATCCTTGAACCTAAGAGGCACAGCCTAGTGGCTATCATATCTACCATCATACTGAGAACCAATATAGTCTGGTTGCAGTTGTCTTACTTTGTTTTCTATTGCTGTGACAACAACAACAGCAATGAAGATCAAGATAAATTTCAATAGGGAATGTTTGTATTTAATTATGCTTTCAAATTGTTAAATCCATGATAGCAGAACAAAGACAAAGAAGGGGAGCTAGGAGCTTCCATTTATCCACAACAATTAGGCAGTAAAAAGTCACTTATAATCATAGCAATGTTTTGAATCTTCTAAGTCTACCCCCCCAGTGACTCCCTTCTCTAATGAGAGCACACTCTCTAATCCTACCCTAACCAGTTCAAACTATAGAAAAAAGTATTGAAACATATGAACCTAACTCACTTACACCACAATATTCCACTATTCCCATATAGTCTAGTGGCTACATCACAGTGCGAAGTTCATTCAGTCCTACTTCAAATGCTCTTACAAACTTCAACAGTCTTAATACAGTTTAAAACTCCAAAGTTTCTTCTCAGACTTAAGGGCATCTCTTACTTTTAAACGCTTTAAAATCTAAATGCAAATTACATACCTGCAACATACAATTTCACATAATATGCATTAATGACTGTATGGGGTCATAGTAAAGAAGTACTGGATCAAAGTAAGAATGAAACTCAGCAAGCAACTATGATAACTCCTGTAACTCCACAGCTGATGCCAAAGAACTTAAGTGACTTGACCTTTTCTGCTTTGCTGCCTGCAACATATTTCTCTCTTCCACAACCTGTATCTTGCTCTCTTTGACAGACATACCACAGCTCTGGCATCTTTTAGATCTTGAGATCTCCAGTGCAATTCAGGTATCACTTTAACAGGTGTGTGTTATTGCCTTTCAGGGCTTCCATGCAGGTACTTCCCTGTGGCCTGGCAGGCCTAAGTGACTCTCCTTTACCAAGGAGTATTATTCCATAGCCCATTTACTCATGTGTCCCTCATGACTCATGTGAACAACACTGCTGATTTCAATTGCCACATAGGATGGAGGCCAGCTTTCTACATTTAAAGCACCTTTTCTTTCTTGTTGCATTTTTAGGAGGAGAAAAGTTCTCAGGGATTTCCTCTTTTGCAAATTAGCTTAGCTGGGTGGGCTGTGCCCTGAGGGTACCACTTCCTTCATTTCATTTTCCATCAGGTCTTCTTTAGATTTCTCATCTTTTCATCACAGGCCTTAGTACAAACAATAAATTTCCTAGCTCAGTTTTTCTCCTCAAACTGTACATTTGCCCCATTTGCTTTTTTCATTTTAAATCTACATGAGAGGGATTACTAATAAATGTAAGAGAAAATCAATATTAGGCTGTCTTGAAATCTTCTTTACCAAGGAAATTAATCCATGACTTCAATTTAACCTCAAACAATTTCTTAGGACAAGGGCAAAAAACAATCACATTCTTTACCAAAAATTCAAATTAATAATTTCTGGTATAGTTGCTAATAATATCGCTCTACTCTGAAATCGCTTGTATCCACATTGTTCTTAGGATATCTGTCTTCCAAGCTCCTATAAGAATGGCCTGTTAGGCCACTTACATTGTTCAACTGCTTTCATAGTCCAAAGTGTCTGTTTCTCTCTCTCTCTCTCTCTCTCTCTCTCTCTCTCTCTCTCTCTCTCTCTCTCTCTCTCTCTCTCTCTCTCTCTCTCTATCACACACACACACACACACACACACACAACACACACACAGAGACAGAGAGACAGAGAGAAAGTACATTTTCAGACTTCTACAGCAATAACACATTTCCAGGTACAAAGTTATGTCTTAGCTTATTTTCTATTCCTTGATAAAATAGGATGACTAAGGTAACTTTAGAAAAAGTGTTCAATCTAGGTTTATGATTTCAGAGCTTTACAGTTCATGATGTAGAGTTGAAGAATAGCCTAGAGCTGACATCGTGATCCATATGATTCACAACCCTTAAGCAGAGAACAATCAATGTCACAAATCTTGGAAATATCACAGCTCACCCTGAGAAATATATAGCCTTTAACAAGGCTAATCTAACCCTCTAAACTTTGCTAAATAGGTCCCCCAATTGGGGACCAAGCATTCTAATACATTAGCTTATGGCAGCCCCTCTCATTTTAACCAACACACTGAAATAAAGAAACTTTGGTAACCCCAAATTCTCTATTGCAACATGAAAAAAGTTTCATGCAGTTGTAATGTTAACAAAGTTCTGATGTTAAGTGATAAATGAAGATACTTTTCAAATATGTTGGTGGGTATGTCATGTAGGTGGCTTATACAACAAAGCAGGTAAACCACTGTCAGAAGTCTTCAACACTGCCTGACAACATCCATACCTATTTGATTAATGGACAGTAAGCATTTATTTAACATTTCAAGTGTTTTTCATACGATGTTAGATCTGATATAGATGTAAGCAAGGAATGGCTATTTAAGAGGTTAAAAAAATAGCCACAGATAAATTCTAATTATACTCTGAACCTACAGCATTCCAAACTCTCCACATTACTGATGTTGTAACCAATCAGCTTTTGCAAGAATTTTCTGGCTCCTGTACAGAATCTTCGTTTCTTAGGAAAGCTGGTGTTGTGAGGTTTTATTTATTTATTTATTTATTTTAGAAGTATTAATTATTAAAAATGTATTCCTCTCTCATACGATATTCTTTTCTTGCAGTGGGTGTTGTGAGCTTACTTGTATTTATTTATTTATTTATTTATTTATTTATTTCAGAAGTATTGGTTATTGAAAATATATTCCTCCTTCATGCAATATATCCCCAAGCACTGTTTTCCCTCCCTCCACTTCTCTTAGACTCCTCCATTTCCTCTCTTCCCAGGATCCAACCCCCTCCATTTCATTCACAGTAATTATTAAGAAACAAGTTGGCTCACAGATTTTGGTGGACTCTTTCTCTGGTCTGTTTGGACCTTCTTAGTGTAGGTGAATGATTCTCCTTTCTCAAAAAAAAAATCATATTAAACACACTGTCAAACAGAAAACAACAGAATCAAAGGTGAATTGTAGTGGGGTGTTTGTAGGAAAATCTTACTATGCCCATCTTTATGTGTTAAGAGATGGCGTGCCTCCCAACTGAGGTTTCATTTGTATGATCCCTGGCATAAAACTGAGGCTGCCCTAGTGTCCAAGATGAAATTTCTTGGATATTCTGCTATCATCCCACAGGAAACTTGTCTGTATAAGGGAGAATTTCAATGTGAAATGGACATGCTGGAAGTACCCTCATGTTATCCCTTGATTTTGCACATGCAGGAAGTACCCAATGTTAGCTGTGATTTTGCAGTAAAGCTGGATAAGAGAGTTGCTGAGATGGGGCTTGCTGTTTATGATATGTGTATGGGAGAAGGAGGAGTAAGCTAAAGGCATCTTTCCAAGCCTCCTAATTACAAATCAGGCCAGCTTTCTGTCTTGCTGGCCTTCCTCATGAAATCTTTTGAAACAGAAGTCCATGTCTGTACTTTACATAGGCCAGTTTCCAAGTACAAAGTTTCACCAGATGCCCTAAGAACACTGAAATGCATGTGCTTCTCTTGCATGCCTGATATGGAGAGGATTAGTTCTCATGGAGAAGAGGACTATACTTGCTCCTCTTCTAACAGTTTGGACAATATTTTGTGTACTTCAGTATCATGTAAACTATTAGACTGGACTTACTCTGTTGCTTCTATTATAGAGAACTGAAGTAGAAATGTTTAGTTCCTTGGAAAGTTAGTTATGCTAAATGATGGTTTTCTGAGGCACACAGGTGAAAAGATGTCTTGATAAAGCAAACACATGAAAGAATGTCCTGAAGCAGACACAGGTGAAAGAATGTTTGGATTATAGCAAACACGTGAAAGTATAAATATGACCCCACAGACAGTAGGAGACTAGCTTTGGTTTGGTTTGTTCCACCTTGCTACTCTTCACTAAAGACATACATGTATTAATTTGCCTTACATAGTGTTGTTGAGCTCAACTTGTGGTAACTTCGATATTGAGAGAAACTCGCCCAAAAAACTGCTAGTGAGGCTTCTGTGGCAGCTTGCTGCTTCAGTGGCCTTGCCTCAGGCCAGTTGGCAAGCCTGGCAATTTCTCCAGGATTGAACTACAGCTGCCTGGTGTCTGCTTGCTGAAAGGGCTGGACTGTAGCTGCTGGTTTGTACCTGGTGTCTGCCTGCCTAGAGGACTAGTCTTCAGCTGCTGAATCATAGTTGGTGTTTCCTACAGGACGGAACTGTTGCCAAGAAGATGGAGCTTGCCCCCAAAGAACGATTGCTGAACAGGTCTACTTCCCCCATATCCTAATGACCTTCTTCCACTACCTTGGCTGGGTGGTGGGCTAGAGGAGAGGTTGAACCCTTTTTAAAATTAGGTTGCAAAATGTATGTCTACAGAAAATGCTATGGCTTTAGTGAATACTGGAGCTGAGGATGCCTTATTCTGGTGAAACTCTTAAAAGCATCAGAGAGAAAGATGAGTAGTGAATGACTTAGGAGAATGAACAGTACAGGTGGAACAGATTCTATCTTTAACAGTATGGCATACTATATATATATTTTTTCTGGCAGAAAAATATGCTGGGGGTTCCAGGGTAAGGCTACATTCTTATGAGGTATTAGTATGGGACGTGCTTAGAAATTCCACTCCCATATACAGGTTAGTGCTACAGTATTCACTGAAGGCCAGATGTAGATGACAGGTCCCTGTTGCTTAAGCACCACTGTAATTCCAGAAAGTACTATGTAGGTGCTTGGAGAAGTGTTGCCAATGGTCCTGGTTATCTCTGGACCCTGTAGGTATACACTCAGCGAGTCAGGTAAGCTGTGACTCCTAGTGCAGAAATACCATGAATATGAGTAGAATAGTCAACTCAAATTAGATTGAAGGGCTGATCAGTAGGGTAGAAAACATGTTGGCTACTATAAGCCTAGTCAGTGAGCTATGACTGGTCAAACTATAGGCCCAAGCAGGCAACAATCAAGTGGTATTGTTTTGTTAAATATGTTTTTTTTAATGTCTTTCAAATTGTATTCTACTTATTTCTTGTTATGCCCATAGTTTATAGCTTTTATTGACTAGAATGAAGGAAGTGTCTGTATTCAATGGACAGTGACTAAATCACTTAAAAATCTCTCCAGATAACTATACTTCCTTACCAGGTAGAGGGAATTTATCTTTCTCCTTCTCCCATGCAACTGTCTTTCTTACTGGTTTCCTTGTTGAGCTGCAGACTGTGCCACTGAAGCTAGTCTATCATCTGTTTCCAACCTGAAGAATTTATTCAGGTTCCAAATTTTCAGTGGCATAGACCCCTAATTTTTAGGATACCCACTGCCTGACATTTGGAGACAAAGAGGCCCCTGTGCTACTCTTAGGCCACACTCATTTGTCCATCTTACCCCCTTTCCTTGTTAGCTTCTTAAAGCCACGCCCAATGCCTGGAGCCTCAGGTAACCTGTTCCTCTCTCCCAGCTTTCTGGTAGCTTACCTAGCCCTGATACTTCCATGCTTTCCCCTACTGAGTGAATGAAGTTTCTTCTCTATTCAATATCCACTCAGCCAGTGAATATGCCTGAGCCCACAATTGTGGCATTGGAAAGGCTAGATCTATAGAGCTAGTAATTTACAAATCTTTAAGGCCATTTGGATGCTACAAGGAGTTTGTGTCTTTCACTGACTTGTCAATGTTCTGGAGTAAATTGCCCCAATGGGGTGCCAAAAGCATGGTCTAAATAAGGCCTGTAAAATGTTTGCATTTTAGTCAAGAAACTCCTGTCTCTTGGGTGTCAGGACGGCTTTGGAAGTCTTTCTATTGTATTTTTTCTATTGTATTTTTTAATTTTCTAAAATTAGCACATAATATACAAGTTTTTATTAGGCATTTTCATATACATTTTTGTTGGCTGATTTTCTGCCATTTCTCTCATCTACCCAAGCCCCCTCATCTGCCTCTTTCCTTCCTAGAAGGCCTCATTCAGCTGTCAGGTCACATGTTCTTTATTACCACTCTGCCCCTCCCTCCAGTTTCTTAAGACTTCTCTTTCCCTTTCATGGCTGCATTTTATATTACACACACACACACACACACACACACACACATATATATATATATATATTCACTCATGACCAAAAATCAAATTGCAGGATTAATATAAAAAACATAACATTTAGTATGTATCTTTCAAATTTTGGGATACTTGGTTCTATATAATATGGAAACAGTGATTAGGTGCAAATAAGAAAAAAAAACAGGTGGCAACAGCTCTTTAACTGTATGTATGATGTTGAGTGAGCACCTCTTCCGTTCTTAACAGGAAGTGCTAAACTTTTCTTTATTGTACAATATAGGTATGTGATTCTTTGGTGATGTTGGTACCCTGACAATGCTAAGAGAATACCTTATGGAGCAAATATAGAGAAAAGTATAAACATTTATTACTCAGGTCAAAGGGTCAGGACTAAGCAAACATTCATATTAACTGATTATAAACATTAAATTATACATACCAAGTAAAAGAAAGGAAATAAAATAAAAGCATCAGAAGCCAATGTTGATTAGTCAGAAATTAAAGAGATTAAAGAGATAAAAATAAAAATCAGGTTCATGAAACTAAAACCTTAGCCAGACAGGCAAAATTGAAGACCATTCGCAGATTGTTAATAAAAAAAAAAAAAGAAATCAGGGAATATCACTATAAAACCTATTGCCATGAGCAGGATATATTTGAATACAGCATCCAAAGTTCTTTGAGGCTTTTTGTGTATCAGGCTATCCACTATTTGGTGTGGATTTGGGTATGTTAGGCTGATGTCTGTGATACCATTTGTTTCTGCCTCCACAGTCCCTGACTTTCCTTAGAGACTGATTACACATAATATGAAGTATGAAGCCTTCTGGGATTCTTCCCATTGGGGTGGTGGTGAGCTTATGCCTGGCTTAGGACTAAATGAAGTCATTCAGTTCCTTTGCCTTGGCCTTCACCACATGGGCTTCTCTGCACTGTTTTCATCTTGATGGTAATGGATTGCAATTAAGTATTTGCATTTGGTGAAGAAAATGGGGTATTCTATGAATTCAGTTACTCAGATATGTAGACCTTCCTTTGATTCGATGCCTGGTATCACGTCAAATGGTCATTCCTGTTCACTCTTCTGCAGGAATTAGCTTGGATTATTATATATTCTTTCCTATCAGAAGAAAAAAGGGGAAATCTAGAGCAAATCTCAGGAAAGTGTCCTGAGATTGTCCTCCAGAGCTGCTATGTCTAATATCTGTCCTTATTGAGATGCAAATATAGATCCTTGGCAAAACATGATTCCTGTCTAATATCACTGGATCCTGTAGAATAATGTGTGCCTGGGGTCCTATTGTCTTCATCAGTCTCTCCTACTTGTCTGCAGAAATTTGCCATAAGCAGAGAGACAGCCTCAGCCCTGTGGGTTGTGACCCCTTAGGGGATCACAGATATCCTGTATATAAGATTTTTATATTATGATTCATAATAGCAAAATTTCGGTTATGAAGTAGCAATGAAAATAGCTTTATGGTTGGGGGTCACTACAGCAGGAGGAAATGTATTAAAGAATTGTAGCATTAGGAAGGTTGAGAATTGCCACCCACGCTAAGGCATGTCATAAATGCTGCCTTTCAGTTTGTATCACCTCATACTTGCTTGTGTCAGTGACAGGGACTTCTTAGCACCTTCTGTGCTCAAACTATACAGAAGGCAGTGCTATTTGGGAGTCATAACACAATAATGTTCTTTTATGAGGAATACATGGGGCCTCTAGTCTTAATAATTACAGTGTGTGTCAACATACAAAATCATACCAGGATTCCTTTCAACATATAATAGAGTTAAACTTGTGATGCTACAATATTCAAGAAAAACTGTACAAAAAGAAAATTGAATGACCTTGAGAAGGAGGCTAGCTGATAAAGTAATGTTTTCTTAAGAAAGAATTAAAACATATTTGTACTTTTTAATTTTTGCAGCAAAAATATATATAATCTATATATTATTAATTATGTGCAATTTCATTTAATGTCTCTGATATATAAATATATACATGACATATATACACATTATATATTATAAATTATATATTATATATTTACATGTATTTTTCTCCATAATATATTTCATATATTATATTTACAAATTTATATAAGAATATATAATATATGCACATATTATATATTATATCAAATAAATGTATATAAATATATACAATAACATATGATATATGATATATAAACTATATAATATACTTACAATATAATATACTTATATAATATGCTTATATATTATATATTATATGCTGTCATTTATATATTTTATATACTATATATAATTACATATATGAGTATATTTAATATATATTATAATTTTATGTCATATTGTTAATATATAATAAAATATAATATATGTATATTATAATATATATTCTACTATAGATATAATTATATACACATATATGTATATATGTTATATATGTTTTATATATAATATGTATATGGTAAACATATAGCATATATAATACATAAAACAATATTTAATATATATATTATATGTACAGTATATAACATATAATTTTAATATTGGTAAATAGTATATATTAATATGGTATATAATTACTGTATTAGCATATTAATGTATATGAATATATCATCTGTGTTACCTCCTGCTCAGGTAGTAGAGCATGGTAGTTTTGATGGGGTAACTAGAGTATCTATAACTGTTACTTTTGTCCAAAAAAAAGTAACTACTGTAGATTGTGAGACAGTATCTTTATGTATCTCTTTGTTAGGATTCTAAGACCAGATTTGCTACAAAATTCATGCATTCTTCTTTTTAATTTAATTTAATCTATGTTCAATGTGACCACTCTTTCCCTGAACACTTCATCACATGCACTGTGAAAGTGACTCACAGGAAGGGTGAAATAGTCTTTCTGGCCTCCAGAGGAGGTAAACAGGAGCATTTAGCAAGAGAAAGTTGCAGACTGAAATGTGGGCTCCACCCAGCATTGTGGTGGAGACCACCTAACCCTAATTAACCAGGAATTAGAAATATTCCCAAGGCTGGGAGCTGTGGTGCTATTCTTGTAAGAAGTGATAAAGCCTGTTCAAAGGGGCTGCTGGAATTTGTGTCCTGCATTTAAGGACCCAGTACAGTTTCTTAGTAAGAAAAACCATAGTAAAAAGTAAATGATTGTTACTTTTATTAGAATTTGATTCCAGCCCCTTCTACCCTGGGATCATGCTGCTTACCCTGTTCACCAGGATATATCAAGAGAACGTGTAGTCCAGTGGGGCACAATACAGCTTAGCAGCCACAGTGAAATTTCAGAAATGAAACTCATGAAATCTTCCCTCTTTTTGGACACATGTCAAACTTGGTACAGGAAAACTCCTACAGTGTGAGTCCAGGATCAGCTTGTCACTTTCTTCCCTCCCAGAGGCTTTTCCAGGCAAAGCACTTCCTTTAATAGTTTACCAGCTACCTAAAGTGAGTACTCTTACAGAGGGCAAATTTACAGTGGTGAGAACTGAACTAAAAAGGTATCTTAGGGTCCAGGCGAAGGATCAGAGGGTAAAAATGCTACCTGCTCTAGCCTGACATTTGGAGTTCTATCCCTCCCAAACCACAGAAAGTGTGAGGTTCAACCTGGTGCAACTGAAATCCTAGAACTCTTTTATTACCATAGGAGGCAGAGGAAGGAGAACTGGCCATAGTCTCTCAGGACAGCTAGCCCAGACTAAGAAACGCAGCAGAAGAAACATGAGAGGTCCTGCTTCAACAGGGTGGAAGGCAGAAACAATGTACAAACTGTCCTCTGCTGCCCATAAGTGTACAGTGGCATGCATGCATTGAGCTCACACTGATATTACTGATACACATTTAATTATTTTAAAGTTTAATTTTACCTTGGGCTAACAAGCTCAGCTAATCAATGCACTTGTTGGTCTTTTAGTCAGTCAGTGGGGCAAAGTTTTGTTTACAGTACTCGTAAGGCTCAAAAACATTCTAACTCTAGTTCTAAAGGATCTGGCACCTACTTGTGTCCTCCCTAGGCATCAGGGACATAAATAGTCCACACACTTATATGCAAACAAAATACTCATAAGCCTAAGAAACATTTAAAGTGATCCTAATATTCAGCTTTGTGTCTCCGGCCAACGAGAGTTGTAAGCCTCCCTTTCCCATGATTTCTTCTTATGTGTTAGGAACCTCCTGTAGACTACAGCAGTAAACCTTGAGTTCATTCAGCTGTAACTCCCATTCATGACTCAGAACAAGATTCTTCTCTGAAAATTTTAGCTCTGTGTTTTGATGTGAGAGTGCTACATACAGCCTTTCTGATTGCAAGTGTTCCACCACTAAGTGACACTCCCAGGCTGATTCCTCTCTGCTGAAGTTCACTGGAAAAGGACTGCTCATAGTTTTCCCTTCTCTCAGCCCTAAGTCAGTCACACCTCCCAAGGGCCTGGCCTTAGCTACTTGCAGTTTAATTACAATCTCCTCCCAAGCTCTCTTCCCTTAAGGCACTGACACAAGACTTCTCAGGAGGGCCTCGCCCTCTGCAGTCCTTCTGTACTAGGGCTTGTGACCTAAAGGGAATCTCATGGTCTGGCTTCTGCTATGAAGCAATTATCCAAGGGTAGAGAGGGATCTGTTTTCCCCTACATTCCACTTATAACACAGGACTTTTCAAAGATAAGGTCCTCAGAGAAGGCTTTGGGAAAAGATTCACGTTAGTTTAGTTTTAATCTTAGTTAACCAGAATAAGAGACTAAACATAGCTGCACAACAAACATTTAATTTTATTCTGTTCTTTATGTTAATGCCAGTATGTTTTCTGTTGTTGAGGAAATTCCAAGTTTAATGGTGTCATATCGTGTGACATATTACAAATTTGAAAACATTCTTGTTTGTTTTTAAGATAACAAAGTTCTCCTGACCTAAATCAACACAGGCATTATTGATGTCATTTTTAATCTTAAAATTCGCAAGTTAATTAGCCATATAGTAAAAGTTAACAATGTTCTAAAATAATGAGCTTATGTCACCCAAACAGAACAATAAGAAAGTACTGGGTTACAGTCTCTTTCAAATAGCTCTAATTTGGGGGTCTACCGCTTATTTTACTGTTCTGTCTGACCATAAACTGGTAATGCATTATAGGTTGTGCTGGTCAGAGCAGTAATATCTATGATCTGCTGGGCTTTTCTGGCCTAGGCCCTCTCTTGCTCTTCCCTCAAAGCCTCTGCGTACTTCTCAGGATAAGATCTGGGATCCTGCCTGACGATGCTGGCATAAAACTCGAGGATTTTCATCTTGGTGGTTTCAGCATACGCCCTTGGGCCCCACAGGAACTCAAAGCGAGGAGGCTGGCTGTTGGGCACCTGCCTGTATTCCACGTACCCTTCCTCTACAAAATCTTCAGTGATGAGACTCCTGAGGTCCCCAAAGATGAAATGATCAACTCCAGCATACATCCCTAGGTTATTCATTGCGTACCAGAATACCTCCTCACTGACACAATTGTTCTCTATAAAGATGACGCAGAGAACAATTATAACCAGACCTGTCTTGGGTACGCCTATAACTCCATGCAGCATTCCATCATAGGTGATCCCCAGAGCAGGGTAAAGAAAATAGGAGTGGACAAAAGGATCCACTTCCAACATGTCAACACCAAAAATCAGCTTCATGCACTCAGCGGCCTTACTAAAGATTACAGAGTAGTGCTCCTCATAATCTCTCAAGGCCCTCTGCATCATTTCTTCCTTATTGGTTAACTCCATCCTGCGAAACTTAACGAGCAGGAATCTCACCAAATCAATTATCTTTTCGTTTAGTTCTCCCTGGGAGGGGAACTCGGTATCAGGCATCTCTTCTAGAGGATTGTCAGAAGGTGCCTGTGCAACGGAACCCATATCAGTGGGAGGAGTGGAAACACTCTGAGCACCCTGGGGAGAACTAGGTGCTTCTCCAGCGGACTCATCCCCTGAGATGGCAGCAATGGTTTCTACCTCCCCTGCCTCAGCTATGGGGCCCTGGTCATCCCCGGGGCCCCTTTCTTCGATTTGCTCCTGAGGGATGTCCCAGAGGTTGAAGCTTTGGCTGTTCTCAGTAGGTTCCATCTTGAGTTTCCTTGGAAAGAGCAGGCAGGATACCGTGCAGGTCACAGGAATGAAGATTCACAAGCTTGAGGAAAAAAGGAAAAATGTGAGGGGACTCTCTATCCAGGGGCAGCTACCCAAAACCCTGTTAGAGGAATTTTCTTGGGTATTACTCTCAGGTCAAAGGACCATGGTACTGCATACACCCCTAAAAACCTGAAAGACATGGCTTCTCCAGGTCCATCCCTCTTCTTCTCTGAGGCAAATGCCAAGTAGTTCTGTGCCTCTGAGATATACTCAAAGGAAGCAAGGGTGGAGGGTGCCTCACCTACTTATATCTGGTCCAGAATAAGTCAGTATGATGACATTTTGCTAAGATATAAGATCAGCCTGATCCAGGATAAAAGTAAAGGAGGAGGGTGTTCCATATGACCCCCATATCCGTATTCCTTAAAACAAGGGCTTATGTTTTGTGAGACAAGTAGAGCAGGAGTAAGGGAAGGGAATCCATCCAACGTGCCTAGGTTTTCCCACTTACTGACAGGAGGGCAGAGAGGTTCTGAGTCTTTGTGTTGGCTGATAGGACTCCCTTGACTCTTACCTTTGTACTGATGCACCAGATCCTTCCTCTGATGACTTGAGTCAAGGCCTTCAACTCCTTTAGACTAATGCCTAGAAATAAGACAGGGAGTTCAGACTGACACCTTTGCAAAAGACTGCTGTAGAGAAAATGGTTCAGGGAAGACTTTTTTGGGGACCCATGTCTATGCTCTAGGCTAGTGTTTCGTCTGATCATCCTCTGATATCCTTACCTGAAACTTGCCTGGTCCTGGAAGCCCTGTAGTTAACCAAAGTCTTCAACTCACCTCCTTGTGATCCTTAAAGCTCTCAGGAGAAGTGAGCCTGTGACACATCTCATCTACCTCTGTGTGAGATCTCCAGTGATGACCACATACATGACCTGGGGTCATCTCTGCTAAATATGGGTTCCCAAAGTCCACCTGAATTTCATCTCACCCCATCTTTGAGATTTCTCTTTTACCCCTGACCTTATTTCCTCCAAACTCTCATATCCTGTCAGAGACAGTTTAAGTAAACAAGGCACTTAAGCCCCCTAAGCTATGACCCCAGGGTATATGCTGTCTGCAAAATATTTTTCCTTGATTTCAGATATAGTCCTCATAGGAGGTCTAGCTACTAAACACTTCTAATCTCCATATGTAGCTCCCTCCTCTGAAATGATATTAATCCTAGGAACAGTGTACCTTTTCCCAGGTAACATTCATCAGTAGGCATGCAAACCAAAATACCCCTCCCCCCAAACTAGCCACCCATCCAGGGTTCTCCAGACATCAAAACTGACCCTTGCAGACTCTAGTTCCTTGTTAAGAGTAGATGTAGATTTTTTTCAAATCTATACTTCTCACAGTGGTTGCTCACCTGGATTGTTGGAAGATATTAGACAATTCCCTCTCGTAGCTCTCTCTGTTGTTTGGTGATACAACACACTGTACAGGCTCACCTTCCTGCAGAGGAGAAAGAAGTGAAGACAAAGTCCATCTCAATAACCCTGGAGTATTTGTCAAGACAAGCAGAATGAATTGGATCCCTTTTTTTTTCCTGGGAATTCTGATGGTTTTCCAAGTATGCTTTATAAGGCCCCTGCTGACCTTTAGACCCAGGCTCAGGCCAAACCTGACCTCAATCTAAACCTCTTAACAGGAAATTAGAGGTGACATCTTTGGTCCAAAGTCTTACACAGAACCAGTGTGGACTGTGGAGGATTGGGGAGCACTGAGAGAGCTCATTTCTGTCATACTCTGAGCACCAGGAACATTAATTGACACATGGCTCTGAGTTCCCTAAATCCCAAAAGGCAGTTACTGAAGATAGGAGATGGGCACGTTCTCCAAAAGTCAGCCTTGATTTGCATCAGCATGGTCAAAATTATACAATATAGCTTTTTAAAACCTCAGCCTGTTTATCTCTGACAAGTTTCTCTAACTATTCCCAGCACCCATCTTGATGGACAGAAGCATGGGCCCATCCTCTTTCTGGAGTCTCTCCCGTGCATGCAGTTATTGGAAAGAATGAAAGTGTGTGGATACAACTTAATTCCTGCAAGCACACACCACTCTAATTATAACCTGAGTTCACTCTATATCACTGCTTCTCAACCTTCCTAGTGTTGTGACCCTTTACTATAGTTCTTCATGTTGTGATACCAATCCATAAAATTATTTTTATTGTAACCTCATAACTGTAATTTTGCTAAAGTTACAATTCATAAAGTATCTATATTTTTTTCTGGTCTAAGGTGACTTCCGTGACAGGGTCATGTGACTCCCAAAAGTGTTTCAACCCACAGATTAAGTAACACTATTCTAATTGAACAGGGGCTCCTTCAGTCTACATTCTGGTACAACACACACACCAAAAGCAAAGTCACCATCTAGTTTAAGGAGACCTCTAAATATTGCTCTTCTTTATTTGTATACAGTGAGTGACTTTTTAAATAAAAAGTCAAAGGACTTTATATTAAAACTGGATCCCCATCTGGTGGAGTGCTAACCACGGGAGTACAACTTTAATATTGTGGGACCCTCAATCTGAATTGTAATTTCCCCAGTTTATTGTCCAGTCAGTCTTTAACCCTGGACAAGAGCTTCTTCCTCATAACCGCAAAACTGTGCCTGTATAATTCTCAGGGACTGGCCTGCCGAACAATGACAAGCCGCTTGTGCCTACAAGTAGGCCCCACTTGATATCATAGTAATCAAAGGGGTCAGACTACATTATCTGAGGCCCTTCAATCCTAAAAGAGGATTCTGGAGCCCACCCTCCACTCTCACCTGGAGTCCTATAGCAGGGCGTGGTCGTCTCCCTCCCAGGAACCTCACAAAATGGCTCCGACTCCCCACAAGTCCCCGGAAGCAGAAAGCATTGACGAGGAATTCTACCTTCCAGAAACCTCATAAAATGGCTCCGAACCTTTGAAGTCACCGGAAGTAGAAGGTGCTGACTGGGACTACACCCTTCCTGGACACTCACAAAATGGCTTTGAGCCTCTGAAGTCACCGGAAGTAGAAAGCACTGACTAGATTTTCCCCCTGCTGGACACTTACAAAATGGCTCTGAGCCTCTGACCTAGGAAGCAGAAAGCAGTGACTATAATTACCTCCTTCCTGAGTACTCACAAAGTGGCTCTGAGCCTCTGAAGTCCCCAGAAAGCAGTGACTATAATACCCCGTTCCAGGACAAAAAAAAAAAAAAAAAAAAAAAAAAAAAAAAAAAAAAAAAGATGCGGAGCCTCTGACTGGAGTCCCTGGATGAAGGAATTACTAACTAGAATTCCCCCTTCGAGGACACTCGAAAAATGTCTCTGAGTTGAGTCTTTAAAGTTGGTAACTGGAATCACCTCTTCCAGGATATTTACAAAATGACCGAGTCACCTAAGTCCCTGGATTAAGAAAGCTCTAAGTGTACTTACCCCTTCCGAGGACCCTCACAAAGGGCTTGACTCCGATTCCTTCACGTCTCTGGATTCAGAAAGCCTGGTGTTCCCGCTCTGAATTACGTGGCTGAAAATGCAGAGCGCTCTGAGTGGACTTTACCCTTCCGAGAGCTTGACAAAATGGCTCTGAGTACCCAAACCGCCAGGATTTAACCGTAGAACGGAGGGGAGGGGAACATTCCCACAAATCAGCATTAAGGAATCTTCTAGCCTCCAGGGACATCACTAAAGGTCTCTGAGTCATCCAAGTCCCTGGATGCAGATGCGGAAGTTTGGGTCCCCAAACATAGCCACAACTCCTCTCCGAATTTATGCAAGACCCTCAAAAGGACACAAGGTATCTTGGTTATTAATGATTCTCTATCTAGAACAGCTTTTGAGATCTGCCAGCTTTCACCTGGACTCAGAAAGTTACACTATCCTCTTCTCTCTGGGAAACTCTGAAGTGTCTCCTAAGAGCAGAATCTCCCCATCCCCTGAGGGAAGCAGAGGAAAGGGAGCCTTTCAACAAGTCAGTCCAGTTTAAAGGACTGCATATCAGACCAGAATGGTGATAGTATCTATGGTCTCTCCGTCCAGAGTAGAGCTTCCACATTCCACTCTCAGGTCTTGCTTAGCCTCTGCAAATTAAATACCCCTTTAACCCTTCAGGGATGACAAAAAACAGTGCCTGACCAGAGAAAAGGACAGAAAATAGCGCCTGTTCAGAGTACACAGCAACGGAAGTAAAAGGGTCCCGTTTTTCTGTTTGCACCATTGGAATCTAGGCTAAATCTGAGCAGAACAGTGAATTATGTAAGGGAACCTCCTATCCTTAAAAGGACCGTCGTAGTCAACTTTAAACTTTCACCTACACTCTGAAAATATCTTACCGACTGGCTGTCTCCTGTCCAGAAACCTCACAAAAATCATCCTTTATCTCCTAAGCGCCCACATGTGGAAAGGTGAAAAGGAGGCTAATCCCTGATGTTACTGGCACTCACTGAGGCATTTCTCAAATTTAGGACAACACAATGGTTAGAACATTCCAAAGTTCTCTGATGAAAATGTAGGTAAAAAATAAATAAATAAAAATAAAAGTGGCTGTTTCTGCAGGGATGACAGTCACTTTGGTGCAGGACCCTCAGCAGTGATGTTTCTGGATCTAAGACTGCCTTATCTGTGCTGGAGCTTCCACAGCCCAGCCTCCGCTTTAAACTTTACTCTGAGCAGATCCAGGCTCTCTACACTCTAGGAATCTTGAAAGACGACTCCTATGTACAGAATCTTGTAATGTAAAAAAGATGCGGGTTTATGCACATATATGGGTAACATCTTGGTGCCAGTGTTACCACAGTGGATCAGTGGCATTAATTGTGGAACCCCCATAGAAAAGAATCCTTCCAGTCCATCCTAAACTCTCACTTTAGCTGTGAATGTGACACTCACATTCTCCAACCTAGGAAACTCAAAGCATGGCTCCCTGCAAACAGAAAGGCTAAATGAGTTATTCATAGAAGGGAGTTCACGGTTGGTGCCAGACTTGCCAAAGCACAGTTATATTATTTGGTGGAGCTTTATCTGGATTGGGGCATCCTTATCCACCCTCCAGATCACTCCTTGACTCTGAAAGGACACAGGCCCTCAGCATATCATGAACCTCAGAGCTTGACTCCGACTCCCACAGTTCACAATGAATATGTAGGGGAGACTGCTATGTACCTCTGAAGAGTTGTGGTAACACTGGCACCATTCATTTGGTGAAGAGTGGAAAAGATGATGGTATCAGATTATTTGGAGTCACTGTATGTGGGCTGGGGCAGTCCAGTCCACTCTACTCTGTATCCTTGACTTTTGCAAGTACCCATGGCCCCCTTTGTACCCCATACCTGAAATGATGAACTTTGATGAAAATTCTCATTTCTGTGAACCTATCAAAGATAACTCATTGGTATCATGTCTGAAATTGTGCCTAAATCTACCCTGGCTTGACTCAAGTTTTGGAACAGAATATTCCCCACTAAATCCAGTTAACATGTTCAATTTTTTAGCCCACACTAATCTAGTCACACTTAATTTCAGATATTCCCCTCATGGGGTTTTCATGAACAAATTGTCTTCTTCTCCTGATGTGAGACTGAAGGGAGACCATCCACATCTGTGACCATAAAAATTAGGTAGTCTCCTTCTACCTCCACATCCATCAATTCTCTGCTCTGTATTCTTCCTCCACAGCCTCACACCTTGAATCATATTAGTAGAAGCTTTTGTATGAAGTGGTTTTCTAGGAACTGAAAGTCCCTTAAGCTTTATTTTACAAATTAGAATTTAAGCTGGGTGAGGTCTTGTTCTGAAATTACCTCCCTGTTCTAAATCCAGACTATGAATCTTCTCATTAATAAAACTAATATCTTCAGTAATTAGAATCTCTTTGCAGCACCTGTTGTGTGAGTAACATTAAGCTTCCTATAATTTTAAACTAAATTTTTTACTTTATTTTGCCTCACTTGCTCTTCTCTGGTGTAGCCATTCATAAAAAGTTTTAGTAATAATTGTAACAGATTCATTATTTATGCAATTTTGAAAGGTATTCCACCAAATTTTTTTTTACATCATTACTATGCTGGTTAGTAGTTTCTTTTCTTTCTTTCTTTTTCTTTCTTTCTTTCTTTCTTTTTTCTTTTTTTTTTTGTTTTTTTTTTTTTGTTTTTTTTTTTTTGTTTTTTCGAGACAGGGTTTCTCTGTGTAGTCCTGGCTGTCCTGAAACTCACTCTGTAGACCAAGCTGACCTCGAACTCAGAAATCTGCCTGCCTCTGCCTTCTACCTCCAAAGTATTGGGATTAAAGGTGTGTCCAGCTGCTGGTTAGTTTCTATTGTCACCTTGAAACAACTAGTGTGGCCTGGAAAGGGGGAATCCTAATTAAAAAATTGCCTCCACCAGATTAGACTCTGGTTATTTTATATTGGTGGGACAATGTATTATATTTTATATTGGTTTTCTTAAATTCATGTAGGAGGACCTAGCCCACTGAACAAGGTACCATTCTTAGACAACTTGGCCTAGGTTTTGTGAGGAAAGTAGCAAACCAAGTTAGTAAAGCTTCATTCCTCTGTAGTTTCTGCTTCAATTCCTACCTTGACTTCCCTCAAAGATGTACCATTTCCTCCCCATGTTGCCTTTGTTTAGTGTTTTATCATAGCAATAGAGCAACAAACTGTTAACACTACATTTGAATGTAACATTTTCTACATTTTTATAACATGGACAAACTGCAGCAGTTTTGTTGCAAAATATCATACAAATGTATTTTAGTCAATTTGCCAATAGAAAGCTTTTACCCCTATGAAATCTCATTAGCTAGACCTCTACCATTTACATTATTCTTAACATTATTATCTTTTGGAGACCTACTAGACTGACCCATTAATCTTTTCTTAGAACTGATTTTCTAGTCCAAAATTCTAAAGTGTTCCACATTTCTCAAATAAACAAACACAAACACACACCCAATCCCTGTCAACGTCAACAACAGCAACAACAACAACAAACCAATATATTCCAGTCTTTATAAGCATTCCTGGTACCAACTTCTCAATTAGCTATGTTTTGTTCTCGTGTAAAATACCATGAACAAAAATTACTTAAAGAATGGAGAGTGTATTTTTGCTGCAATTTCATAGAAGAGTTTATAATGCCTGGGAAAGCATGGTAGTAGGCCGCCAGATCAGGGGAAGCTGAAAGATCACCTCTTCAACTGAAAACATGGAACAGAGAATCTGATCCTAGTACTTCCTCCATCAAGGACATATGTCTTAAAGATTCCACACACCCCAGACTGTGCTACCAACTGTGGGCCACGGATTCAAATGGCTGTACATATGTGGAACATTTTTTCATTGAAACAACTATACATGCTAACATGTTACAATTGAAGGTTGTTCAAATGTATCCTTAAATGCTGAATAATGATGATAGGAAAATTGATTGAAAGCCTTCACTCTCCATAATCAAATTATGCTCATATTTCTATTTGAGCAGAAAATTTATATTTGTAATAAAGCTACTGTGATCACTAATATACAATAATCTCAAATGTGGCACTATTCAGGTAGCATTTGTTGGTGTGTGTTAGGAGAGAGTGCATAGTGCAATATACGTATGTTGTATATTCAGAGGCAAGGCTGCAGTGACAC
Source organism: Arvicanthis niloticus (assembly GCF_011762505.2). NCBI lineage: Eukaryota > Metazoa > Chordata > Mammalia > Rodentia > Muridae > Arvicanthis > Arvicanthis niloticus. The sequence goes on along the minus strand of NC_047679.1, from coordinate 120,397,532 downwards.
CTTATAATTCAACATGTGTAAGCACAAACAGAAACATGTCAGATTCATTATACAGTTACTTTGAATTAAATTTGATTACTGTGATTTAAGAATATTTGTCCCAATATTTTCATGACTTTCACAGTCAGTTGGATGACCTATATAGACTTTGACCAACTATTTAATAAACCAGGCTCTAAAATGCCTGTGTGATATTACTTTAGAATATATATTATGTATAAAGAATATATATATATATATATATATATATATATATATATATATTTCAACATATATATGTTGAAGTAATTATTTTAAAAACGGCTGTCGGTCAAGCCAACTGTCTAGGCTGCAGCGGCTCTGCCTATCTCAACCAAATGGCCAGAGGCAATGTGCACACCACAGCTAGAAACACCAGCCCTGCCACCCACGAGACGTCAGTCAGCATGGGAGATGGCTCTGCCAATCTTCCACGGTGTCTCTGCAAGGCTGGACATTGCCCAGAACATCACGCCAGCCACATGGGCCCAGTAAGAAAATGAGACTCTACTGCTTAAATTATCCAAAGGCTTATATATTTGGTAATGATCAATAACAAGATGCCCTTACAATCAGAGGTGTAACCCAATACCCAACCTAGATATACCAACTACCTTTGACTGCTACAGACAAGTGAACATCAGCCTCCATGTCCCCTTCTCTCATTCTCTGTCTCTCTCTTAGCTCTTCCTGTTCCTTCTCCTCCTCCTCTCTTTACTCCTCCTCTTCCTCTCATTACTCCTCCCACCTTAGCTCCTCCTGCATATATATATGTATATATATACATATATATACACATATATATGTATATATATACATATATATATATATGTATATATATACATATATATATATATGTATATATATACATATATATGCTTTTTCACATTGGAGGAATTTATAACTTTCTCACATAAAAATAAAATATCACAAGAAAATACAATCTAGAAACACATCAGCTGAGTAGGAACACACTAAGTATGTAGAGTGAGATAAAAATCCAGTGTAGGATAGTAATTTGTATAATGTCATACTTCCTCCTGAAACCCAGCTCTATCACTCATAAACTCTAACTGAACATGAAAATGCCTTTGAGCATTATTTGCTCATCTGTAAAATTCAACTGAAACACTATAAATAGTATAATATAGTTTCTTATGTAAAACACATAGAATAGTGCCTGACACACAGTTATGACTAATGAAATATCAACAGAGCCATACACTTCAGAAGGATGCAGTGGACAAAGCTGTTAAATGCTAAGAAGAAAGACTATGAGATGTGGATACCAATGTATTCATTAGCTTTAGCAGCAAGGATGATGATAATTTTGCAGGAATCTTTTTCAGTAGATAGATGGATAGAGAAGAAAGTATAGGTGAATTGACCACAAAGAAGTAGAAACAATAACTATGACCAATCACAGTCAGATTGTGAACCAGAGTCCTTTAAACATTGTTCATGGCTGGTTTCACTCACAGTGATTTTTTTCCATCTCGCAGCTAAGAGAACTAAGGCTCAGGAGGCTTAAGTAACACCAGCAAAGGTACAGTTAGCAATTCATATAACAGGATCACAAATAATTTCATTTCACACAACCCATGTTAGCACAGTGAAATGTTAGAAAGCTTTAAGGCATTTATTTAACAGCTTCTCCATATTAGAAGATATTTTGTACTTTAGTTTTCTTAGCACCAGAGCTCTAAAGAGAAAATATAATAAAACGTCCTTCAATTTTGAATAGCTGAATTTCAAGTCTAGATCTTTGAACCCAGTCCTCTACACGTTTGCTGTGGTGATGAAGGCTTTTAGATTTTTACTAATGTGACTGTAAGGCAGTGCTGATACTGCTGTGGTGCCCTGAACTGACCTTCTCAGCACAGTGTGAAACATTTATCTAGAAATATCTTACCCATTCAAGGAAAACTTATAGTAAAAATTTTGCAAAAATGAGACCTGAAGTCTGGAAATACATATGCTTTACCTTCTATTTAAGTATATGTCCTGGGTGTGGGTCTATCTTTCTACTTGAATTTCCCTAAGCAACAACTCTTTGGTTAAGCCCATATTCTGATTCACTGGCGTAACTTAAGTTCTTTTCCACTAACAAAGATATCCATGTCATATAATGGCAGCGATCAAAATGTTGGAAAGGATTTTATTTCTTTAAGTGAATATGGCAGAATCATAAAGTGCTTCTTAAAAAATTGGAATAGACATTCACAGAGAAGCAAGCTTACTAGAAGCAAAGAATGACATAGTATTGTTTCTGTTCAGCCCAAGCTGTCATAAATTCATATGTAGTCCAGTAAGAAAAACTTCTCTTTGGAAAAAATGAAAATTCTGTGTTGACTTTGATTAAGTAGGAGCAAATAGGATTAGTTGGTTTTAATTTTATTGCCACTAAGTAGTCATGATTAAATGGTTAATTCATTTAGTAAAAAAAGATATGTAGGGAAGGTAATTATCAGCTCTAATATATTAACTGATTATCCCACAAAACATTATGCATCACACTCTAAATACTCCACCACAATTTTAAAATTCATCTAGAAAATGCAATATACTTTTCATTGTTTTTCTTTACTATATCTGTATGTTTATGCATCCCAATGTGGTTAAACTTTTTTCATCCATGATGGTTGTAGATACTCATTTATGTATATCTGTCTACACTTACCATTTTTGATAAGTAGGATGTGACTGCTAGCCTTTACATCACTTGAAATCACCGCATGTCTAGAAAACTTCAATGCCTTGAGTTTCTTCCTCTACTGGAGGTTGGATAACTGGATAATTCTGGAATAACAAAATCCAAACAGCCCCACGTTATATTAAGACAACAATGAAGGTCATTAAAGTCCTGAAACCATGTCACATTACTTGAGTATATATATTCAGAGCCTCGTCTCAGTCTCAGGTTAGTATCTTCCATTAGTCAACTCTGCCTTTGTTATTCTTCCATAGACCTGTTTCTTCTTTTCTTTTAATATGAACATTTATTTATTTGTTTATTTATTTACACTTCAGATTTTACTCCCCTCCTGATCCACCCTTTGACAGTTCCACATCCCATACTTTCTCCCTGCCCCCTGTCTCCATGAGGATGTCCCCTCCCCCAACATTCCACCCTACCAGACCTCTAAACTCCCTGAGGCCTCCAGTCTCTTGAGGGTTAGGTGCATCTTCTTTGACTGAACCCAGACTCAGAAGTCCTCTGCTGTATATGTGTTGGGGGCCTCATATCAGCTTGTGTATGCTGCTTGGTTGGACATCCAGGGATTGAGAGATCTCGGGGATCCAGAATAATTGAGACTGCTTGTCCTCCTACAGGGTTGCCCACCTCCTCAGCTTCTTCCAACTTTTCCCTAATTCAGCCACAGGGGTCAGCAGCTTCTGTCAATTGGTTGGGTGCAAATATCTGCATCTGACTCTTTCAGCTTCTTGTAGGGTCTTTCAGAGGTCAGTCATGCTAGGTCCCTTTTGGTGAGCGCTTTATGGTAATAGTGTCAGGCCTTCAGATCCTCCTTAAGCTGGATCCCTCTTTGGGCCTGTTGCTGGACCTCCCTTTCCTCAGGCTCTTCTACATTTGGTCCCTGCAGTTCTTTCAGGCAGGAACAATTATGGGTCAGAATTTTGACTGTGGGATGGCAGCCTCATCCCTCACTGGATGCCCTGTCTTTCTGCTGGAGGTGGGCTCTACAAGTTCTCTCTCCCTACTGTCATGCATTTCATCTAAGGTCCCTCCCTTTGAGTTCTGAGAGTCTCTCACCTCCCAAGTCACCAGTACATTCTGGAGGGTCCCCTCACCTCCTATCTCCCCAGGTTGCCTGTTTCCATTCTTTCTGATGGCCCTCAGGGCTTCAGTCCTTTTCCCTCACCCAATACCAGATCAGGCTCCCCTCGTCCCCTGCCCTGTCCACTTTCCTTCCCAGGTCCCTCCTTCCTCCTGACCTGTTTCTTTTTAAGAAGCTAATGTACCTGTAAATTTAGAGCATTTTTCTATTCAGGCCTTTATAACATAAAGAGTATCTCAATGTAGAATTCCTCAGTGAAATGTCAGGCAGCTGGAAGAAGTTCAGAGAAATCAACACTATCCAAAGGTCTCAAGTAGAGCACCATCAACACTGATAAGAATCTTTTTATGGAACATATAAACATGTGGAGGTGGGGTAGTCCTTAGTAAGCCATTTTTGAACAACAACAAAAAAATGGTGGAAGGTTTCCTAGTTGCTGTTACCCTCTGGATCCCACAGCTCATGTAAGGTTCAATACTGACACTTTCTTGAACTTTCCCTAATAAACTTCTTGTAAACAACTCTTCATTTCAGAGTGTGATTACAGGAACTCATTTCCATATATTTACTTGCCTTCTTTCCCAGTGGACAAGGTTTGAACTTCTCTTGTGAAAATTCAGGCACCACTTTTGGATATGGAAAATCTCACTTGGCCCCGCCCTTTGATGAAGGTGGCAATTAGTGCATCACTGCTTGCTGAGAGATAGAAAGTCAGTTTTCTCCAGGGACATGTCACCTTATAGGTTCTCCAATACCAACTTTCCACATATAAATATATGTATGTATGTATGTATGTACATATGAGCAACATTAAGTGGACTCAGTAAGATATGGAAATATTTGTGTATATGTGTGCTTGTGTTATTGTGTGTATGTGCATGTGTATGTAGAGCATGGGAATGATGCGTAAGTATAGTATTCACGCATGAAATTAAAATATATCCATACTTATAATAAATAAAATCCAGGCGCTAGAAACTTAGAGCAGTATATTTAAAGGCAATCTTCGAAATTCTGTATATAGCTTTAGATTTCATCCTGATAGCTTCAAAATTATTCATGTTCTATGGAGTTCTGAATATAAGACATGCTTTAGATTGAGACCATGAATTACAATTATTTGTCCTAATGACATTTTGATATGAAAAAGATGGAAACTTGAGAAACCATATAGACAATGTCCCCTCATTTTTGAATGTGGGCTTTGCACTTTCATAAAGGGCTAACAATAATGGTGAAACCTTCTCATTGGCTTAGAGGACAGCAATCAGGGAATGATAAAGTTTGGAATAGTGGACTCTTCACAATCAAAAATATCATAGGATACAACTAGACAGGAGCAGAATATATATATGAAGCAGTCATTTTTAAAGCACAAGACCTCGTTTTAGCAATCAAGCCAGTAGAAGCTAGTTTCCATAACTTGGTAATGAATAGTAAATGATACTTGAGTGACAGGTAAAATCCAAGTTAGGCAAGTTCTAAGAAATTATCTTGAAATCTTACTAATGAAAATAAGAACATTTCTTGGTAAGAGTTTTCACATCTAAGTGATATCAAATTTCAGAAATTCCCATAAACTTTAGTAATGTAAGGTTTAAAAATAGGCATGGTTCTTTCTATAAATGGTTCCTGGGGGTTACCTTCATGTATAGGCATTTTGTCTTTGTAGTCTGGTTTATCTAAGTGACTCTAAAGTGGACTTTAACAAGTATAGAAGACACAGAAAGCCTGAGGATTTAAACTCAATACGTATGATGTCCCAGCAGTCTATTCTCTACAGTAAGATTTAACACCAGGATTTAACAAATGTGATTGGGGAGATGGCTCAGTTGGTAAAGTGCTTGCTTTGTAAAGCATAAAGATCGATGCTTATTGTTCACAATTATGTGGACAAGGCAGAGTACTTAGGTAAAGCCAATCCTAGGGTAAGGGTAGAGGATAGGGATGGGTCTAGAGACAAGAGTTCCTGGAACCTCACTATCTAGCCAGTCTTGCAAAAATAGAATGCTCTAGGTTCAGAGAAAAACCCAGTTTCAAAAAGGTAGATAAACGACTGGCAAAGTAACCTGGGGCTCACTTTTTGCCTACGCGCATGGACGTATTTGTAAGCACACACATATAGAAATAAAAACTCAAGAAATATTTTTGAAAATGATGGTTGAATGTTTTATAATTGTGGACTAGTGTTTTAGAATAAATTCTGTGTATTTGTATTTTTTCAACAAAGGTATATGCTTTTCAGAAACAGGTATTATTTTGTTTTTATTTCAAAGTATTTAAATTAGCTAAATACTAATCATTTTCTAAAAGTAGAAATGAATTTGGCAGCACATATTGCTTCTTTGGCACTGGACTACATATTAGAGGATGAATATTAGAGTTAATTTTCACTAGACTTTGTGTCTCCTGTATCAATTTACTCTTGTTGATAATTTTGAGCAGTTACCTAAGTAAGAACCCAAGTGCTCATACTTTCTACTTCTCTGGCATTTCTGATCTACAGAATCAGAGATCTCTATCTTAAGTGTGAAAGTCCCTCCTGAAGTCATCTCATAAAAAATTATAGGAAGAGAGTTTGCTGAAAGAAGAAACTTTCCACTTGCTTTTACAGTTGGTTTTAACTAATTATAAGGTAGCATCATTAGTGTAATAAGATACTTTTATCTCTTTGAAATAAAGGTTCTTTAAAAATATTAATTCAGCCTGAAGTGAAATATGGTGGCATTGATGAAGCTAAGCAAGTGAATGCTGACCTGGCTAGAATGGCTGGGCAGAGTGATCCATTACTTTCATCTGCATAGTTTCATTCTATGAGCAGAATATGAATATTAAATAGACTTAACCATTATATCTAAAAGACATTTTTGAAAATATAGTTTATGCATTTAACAAATGTGTATTCAATATTTGGATACTGCCATTGTGGAACTGGATAGACTCACAGACATACACACTGTCTCACATAAAGTCACACAGATGTTGAAAATATTGTTCACTATGAAATAAGGAAACTAAGATTTTAAGGGGCTAGATGCCTAAAGTCACAGTGCTAAAATTTGTAAGAGTGATGGAATTTTAAAGAAACATCTGACTCCACTTTTCCCTTTAGCGATAGTCTCTACTAGTATCATATGACAAAAGTATAATTAAAAGTCTGTGGGAGTTTAGAGGAGGAATTGGTTAATTCTTTCTCAGGGGTCAGAGAAGGTTACTAATGCTTGAGTAGGCTTTGATTGGCAAGGAAGGGGTGACATGAAGTTGAGAAGGTGAAAGACTCTAAAATGTTGAGAAAGCACTGTGAATAATAGCAGTAGGTAATTAATGTGCCTGGGGTTTTTAAGTCAGAGAACTGGGTGGCCCTTGTGGATGTCCCATAGGTTGATAGAGGCACAGGGGACAGTCCTGGAAAGAAAATTGGGCTCCACTGTGGAAAGTCTTGGAATGACAGGAAAAAATCCTTTTACTTATTTATTTAGTGTTTTAGGTAAATCCTTCACTAGCTTCTTAGAAGTATGAACCATCAATGCCTTACAGATAGAAAATCTTTTAACCATGTTATACCAACTCCAAAGTTCTGAGAGAATGTTGGTAACACTTTACCCCCTTAGTCCACCTATATCTGCTTTCCAAATAACTTTTCTTTGGTAGATATTGAGAAACAATTTTTTTCCTGTATTTTTTAGGCTTTCAAAACCAGAAAGCTAAAACCTTGGGCTGATGGGAAGAGAGGGAGGAGATTAAGCTGTGCTTGTGACCATGGGATAGACATTTGTAGAGCACCTTTACCTTGCCATTGCTGCTATGGAAACCACTAACAATAAGCCAAGGAGAGAGGCCTAGGAGGGTGTCTAGGTAATAAATACATCTTTTTGTTATTGTTGTTGAAAGAATGGTAAGAAAGAGTTTCAACAGCACATTACTCTATAGATGGTGACATAAAATCTGTGGTTTAATAGTCAGAATTTGATCTGGTGACTAGGGGTAGGGCATGTTCTCCAGGTGGAGTATACAGCCACTTCAGTGTTGGAGGTGGGCACTGGAGTGAGTGACATTCTTTAGGGACTGCCTCATTTAGATTGGCTTTATATTGTAGGATATCCTTCTCTGTCACCCTTCCTGAGTTTCATTTTGTTTGTGCACTCATCATCCTTAACACTTACCAGAATTACTGGTTCCCTGAAGGTATTTATCTGTTTTTATTGCTTCCTGTGAAGATCTTTAAAATATCATCCATTTAAGCCTAGGCCTCCTTGGACCCCTATGTGCCCACATCTGTGTCATATCTTCTTTTCCACACAATAAGACTTGTCTGCAGCATCTGTCTTTGCAAAACCTAAACTATAATCAGGCCTGCAATAACAGCACCAAAACCTGACCTTTCCCACAAAACCCTGTTTCAGACATCTGTGAAGCTGTGTGTTTGCCAATGATGCAATTCTATTGCCTGGAGTCACCTCCGACTCCTCCTATTGCAGAGACCTTGTGAGAACTCAGAGACAGGCTGTCCTTGCTAGTCTCAAAGTATAAATTTTTGCTTTTTACATGCAATTTTAAGCCACCAATGTCTGTGCCCACTCTGCCAGCATCAGTACTCAGCCCAGAAATCATCAGAAAATGACTGACAATGGTGAGAATTACACCCTCACACTCAGTGCTCACTGTGAATATTATGAAGATAACTTCGGAGCATTTATTTGCAGAAGTCAGATAATTTCTTTAGTGTGTTGTTAATTGGAGGCTGCAGTCTCTCCTATCTGTGTGCTCTCTTGTTCTTGTTAGATTAAGAGACTTGCCACTCTCTATATAATCAGCAGTTATGACTTGCTAAGGGAAGGTATGAATACAGCAACTTTTCTTCACATTACTGTTTTTTCCTAGAGAAATTGTTATTGTGCTTCACATTGTAACTATGTTCTCAATACAGTTCCCCCATGATTTATTTCCTCTGAGTTCAACCGTATTCCCCCTTTATTGGAGAGCACTTTTGCTCTGCCAGCACTTGCTTGGAAGTTTGTTTTTCTGATTCCTGTCCTGGTTCCACTTGTGCTTTTACTCTTCCCATTTTCTGTCCCTGTGACCTCAGAGCCACCAGAACCACACATCTGAGCATTTATATCAGTCTTCTTTCCCCACGACTCAGCTGTGTCTCATACCTCAAATGGCTTGCCTCACTGGCCACAACCAGCCATGTACAGAATGCCCCTTCTCTGAAGGAACTTCAGAGAAGTTTCAGAGAAGAAACTGTGCCTGAGAAACTGTATGGCAAACCATGGCACCTGACATGCTAATTTGTCTAAGATATTATTCACACAGGTTTTAGATATGAGGAAGATTTTAAAAGGCCCTGCTTTATCTCAGAGTATCCACAGAATAGATGCAATGACTCACAGCCAAGTTCAATACAAGTGCACTCAGTCAACATACTTATATGTGGTAAGTTATATACTTGAGCTGGTGAGGTCAGGTATCAGGAGGAATAAAGAACTCAGTCTTAATCCCTATAGTGTGGCATATCGCACTTAATTTTCTGAAGACAGTGGGATCATCAATAAGATAGACACGCTCTGTTGAATAACACAAATTTGACAAACACAATTCTTTGTCTGTCTGTCTGTCCATCTGCCTGTCTGTTTCCCAGTCTCTTTTTATGCATCCCCCTCTGTGTGTGTGTGTGTGTGTGTGTGAGAGAGAGAGAGAGAGAGAGAGAGAGAGAGAGAGAGAGAGAAAGAGAGAGAGACAGACAGACAGACAGAGACAGAGAGAGACACCAAGAGAGAAAGGTATTTTTGAACATCTCCTGAGAGACTATCCTGAGAACAATTGTCTGCTCTCTGTGATGAGGGTGGGAGTCTCACTCAGTCTGCTCAGGGCATGAATAGAATGATAGACCAAATAAAAGTGAGCGCCAGCTGCCTGAATGTGAGTGCTATAGCATCCCATCTATTTTGTCTTCTGGACTTGGACTTAAACATCAACTTTTCTTGGTCCTCAGTCTAACAGATTGGGGACCAGAACTTACATCTTCAAACGTCTCCTATGGGAATTTCAAGTTGAGACCTTGAGACTTTTCAGCCTCCAAAAATCACTGGGACAATTATTTATAATTGTTTTTCTTTTTGTTTTTCTGGAGAGTCCAATTATAGCTAGCTACTTCTATAACTGATGTCCCCTATAAAACCTGTCTTCTGAGGAATTAGTTGTGAATGTCATCCTCCAAAATTAACTTCTCTCTATGTCCACAGTCACGAATGTGTTCTGTGCTGCACATGTATAGATCCCTACATCCAAGCACACTGGGTAGGAAAGTGGTTTGGATGTGTGTTTGTAGTTATGTCATTGACAGATCGAGAGGAACTCCCACCCTCATCACAGAGAGCAGGTAGCTGTTGTCAGAGTAGTTACTCAGGAGACATTCAGAAATACCCTATCTTTTACTCAGGCCTTCTTGATTCTCTTCTGGAGTCAAACAGATGTCCAGCAGGAAGCTCTGAGACACCAAGGATCAGGACTCCTTACACACTTGTCTTTTCAAGACCACAGAGAATCAGTGCTGACATATGCAGTCTTTACACTTTTTCTCTCAACATAAATCTCTAGATGACCATTAAAGTTGTCTGTGCCACCAGACTATTTCTCTTAAGTATTATCCTGTAATATAGATATGCCACACTCCAGTCATCATCTAGTCTCTGTTGTGCAACTTCCCCTGAATAAAACATTCCCTTCTGAAGAAGTGAGGGAAGCTCACAGGAATCAGGAAGCTAAAAAAGCTTAGGAGGTTTGGAAGCCCAGAAAGTTTCACAGTCACGAGGCCTGCCCATATTAAGTAATAACAGTCTGGGGAGAGGAGACTTGTTTTGATGGAGCTGATTGTAAGTTAGGACCTCCAGGGATGTTTGCTGAGTCATCACTCTTGCTGAGATGGGCTTCTGGTGGAACAGCTGCCTTGAGAATTCCAGACTGTTGGTAACCTTATCCCCAGAAACTACTGGTTCACCTGGCTAGGCTTCAAAGGAATGGCATCCTGTTTATCTCTCCCTAAGAAAACTCATCCAACCCTCCTCCACTGACAGTGCCTATGTTGTTTGTAGTTCATGTTAATTAAGATTAAAACTCCTCTTAAGCTTCCCATTCAGATTTTGTATTAATAATTCCGCATGGATAAACTCCTCCTTCTTGTCTCTCAGTAGCCTTTCCCCATGTCTCTGCTCCTCAGGGAATGAGGGCAGACTCTGCTTAGCTGAATCCCAACAACACCTAGGGCAGTCTGTGGCTCTCAACAGATTCTTTATGTTTTCTGAACGTGAATGCCTTTCTGGTTATTCTGGGAGAACATCAGTATAACAAGATGTGAAACATTTTGAAGAAAAATGGTTTGTGGGGACAAACCTGTGAGTCAGGGATCTGAGCTCCAATCTGACCTGTCAAACTGTGGCTCTAAGTCCTTCCCGTCCATTTGGGTCACTATGCTCTTGTCCAGAAAGGGAAGATAATGGATCAGAAGAGGAATTGCAAAGCCAAGGTTTGTGGCATGTGCATAAGCAACACAGACATCTGATGTATGAGCATAGGAATGAATAGGAGAAAAGCAATGATAAAGGAGACTTGGTTGATATCCTGCAACAATGTGAGGGTGGGGAGCACGGTGCTGAAGTCAAATGAAGCCAACCTCGGGCTGCCTCCCCCAGTGACTTAGTCCCAGCTGACAATTTGTATGAGGCTGTTGACCTTGGACCTAGTGCAAGCTAGACAAAGTAGACAAGTGTGGTACTCTGAGCCCTGGTCTGAAAAATGGCATTTTTTTCCTTCAATATATATGACATCCACAAGCTGTTTCAAATAGTAGTTTTAGATTCTCCTTGAGCTGAAATGGCTCAGAAGGAGGGTGACAAGATGGTAAAAGATGAATTGCTACCTTTCTGGAAGGAACACAACAGCTCCATTAGAAAAGGGCATGTCTGAATTCTGTAGTCACTGACCTGCATGGAAGAGTCCACTACTGCAGTGGATGTAGATATGAAGGAGCCTTCAGATTCTTACATCCCCCAAGACTTCAGAAATGCAAGTATTGCTTAAAAAATAAAGTGTTGTATAAATGAGAATAGTATATGTTAGTGAAACAGCCATGCAGGGAGAATAGCTAATGGTGAATTGATCACAAAGATAATTCTAAAACAGAATGTACAAAGTGTCTTGACTACATTACTGAGGAAAGGACATGATAGTGTCATTCAAGGCAAGGTTGCCTCACTATCAAGCTGAAACCTACAAATACACCCACTCAATATAGCATGAGTTGGGAAAAGTCAATGGTCATTTAAAAGAGATTTTCTATCTGAGCCTGAAGTGCTAGTACAGGGATGGTTTCCTGTGCTGTCTTTAGATGTGGAAAGTTTTAAATCCCAAACCATGACTGAAACAGAGATTCTGTGCTCAAGGTACCTGGTAGTGGGTTTTTTCTCTCCCTTTGATCTGTATGTACAATTGAAGATATTTCTCATTTTAAACTCCCTCAGTCTATCATGTGGCATTGCAGCACTTTTCATATTAGGCATGATAATAAGCGATTATACTCCTTAACTGAAGCAGAAATCAATAATTCAGAGGGGAAATATTAAAACACTGGACACAGATGTATACAACCTGTCTCACTCCTCACACTGCCTGATATGAAGTGCCCATTCTGTAGGAAGATGGAAACTACTTAACTTTCAGTGTTTCAGTTGGATCTGACATGATGTGTTTGATGCCTCATATCTGTGTATATTCTACTATTTTTTATTCAGACTGATACTGTCAGTATTAGATGCAGGCAAGAGGTCTTCCTCCCCGAATCAAACTCAGAACTGGGCTTACCAATGTCCAAATAGGTGGCGGTAGTAATCACTACAATACCTGAAGTTCAATAAAAAAGATTTTCTATGCCCCCTTTCTCATTGGTGCCCATCATGTGTCTACTTTGTTCATGCCTGACCTCCAAGCTAGCATTGTGGAGTTAGGGAGCATAACTTTTGGACTTAAAGTCCTGTGGGAGGCCCTTAAGCCCTTGGGAGTATTTCCATGAAGGGGATTGTAAGGCTCCAGTCTCTTCCTCTCGACTATACTTCCTGCTCATGAGTTAAGCAATTGATTTTACCATTTCCATGTACCATGACATGGTTACCTGCAGGAGCTAAAATAAGTAGGTTGAATTTTTGACAAAAACCTATAAAATGAGAATCAAGCCAGTTCTTTATCATCTTCAGGTAATTGCCTCAATATTTTCTTGAAAACTAGTACACCTTGGTAGCCCCATTTGTATTGACAGTAACAGGGCATTTATACTGCAATAAACTTTGTTACTATTTTTCTTTACTTTTCCCTTTAGAGATATTCAAATTCTAAATGAAATGGGACCAGTTGTGCAACCCACTGTGGGACTATGTGGTAAGCCATCTCTCTTCTCGGTTCCCTCTCTCATGTAGTTAAGGGATTGATTTTGATTTTTTTTCCAGAAACAACTGTATGCTTGCAAGAACTTCCCTGTGTGCTTAGAGAGATGTGCACAGCCATCCTCATGGCTTTTGGCATAATAGTATCTTCAACATACTACCTGGGTATACTTTCCCAACTAAAGCACTGAGGACAACTGCAGCTCACAGAACTTTCGCTGTATGGACAACTTCTCCCCTTACCTAGTGAAACCTGCATATGAATGCTACACTCAAGAGCTGAAATATGAACACACCACAGTGATGTGAAACAAGGTTATTTTCCACTCAGACATTTGACAGACAGAGGCTGTGTTTTAGATGGGAAGAAAAATACTGAAAAAGACATCTAAAATACTAGATAATAATGAGGAGATATATATATCACCATTGGTCATGGAGCAATATAAAAAGGATTACCTCAGGAAAGGTTTGAAGGAATCCCCTTCCTGTCATGTGTGCAAAGCAAATTTAACATGCAGACATAAAGTCAGTTAGGGCTATATAGTTCAGTGTTCATTGGCCACTACAGCACCTTGTCTTCTTCCATACCTGCCCCTAGCCCACCAGAATGTGTCAGTGGTAAACTTCTGTGATGCCTAACCCAGTAGTGGGGACCATTGGGTAGGGACCTGGTACTTCCTGGAGTCCCTGCATGACCAAACAATCTATAAGGGTGTGGCTTTTCATTAGTCAGTAGTGGGTATTAAAAGGACAGGCAGGAGACTTCCTGCTCATTACTGTGAGGAGGTAGTGCTATAAAGGACAGGCAGGAGACCCTGCTCATTACTGTCAGGAGGTAGCACTGCTTACAGAAAGCTGCATAGTAGGGGAAGATACAATAACTAAAGATAGACCAAAAGATGGAAGAAGAGCCTACACAAAGCAACACCATGGAAAAGAGCGAGGCTGAAGAGCCTATACAAAACAACACCACAGAAAAGAATGAAGCATTCTCTGGGCATGAGAACAAGTGAGATGAGAAGGTGAGATTATTTTAAGCTCCTCCCCTTTTCCCATAGGTCCCTGCCCCTTGAGTTTCTTGTTACAAAACCCTCTTGAACCTCTACTCCCTCTTATAGAACTTTTTTTGGCAGCTATTCAACATCTTACTGCAAACTTAACATTTTCCCACTTCTCCTTGTTTCTTGAGCAGAGGGAGAAGATAATTAAGAAAGTGAAAGAAGTGCTCAATTAAGAACCTGAACAAGGACAAGAACCCAAAGGTGATCATTATTTGCTATAGAGGCAAAAAGAAGAGAAACCCTTGTCAGGTAGAAAAAAAGGATGAGACTGGGGACCGTTCTAGTGATCCAAATAATACTCAATGAATGGCAGCCAGGGACCTCAGTAGTTCTGCACTGTCTCCAGAAGGCTGCAGAGCCCTATATGGAAGAGGTCATTTCTGGTTTATAAAGGAGAAAATGTAAGAACGTTTCTTGATGTTAAAAAGGAAAAGAGCTAAGGAAAGAGAGAAAAAAGAGGAAGAGGGGGAAGGTGAAATAGAAAAAGTGTAGGGGATTAAGGAAGAAGGGAAGAAATAGGAATAAGGGAGAGGGATAGAGGAAAAGAGAAAAACTATAGTCAAGGAGAAAGGCATAGAGAATACAAGAGGAATTAGGAAGTAAGAAGAGGACAGATTAAGAGAGGGAAAGGAAGGACAAAAGGGGGTAGAACTAGGAAAAGGGGATAGGGAAAGAGGTGGAGGGAAGAGAGGGAAATGATTGTGAGAAAAGAAGATGCACTCGTAATGGGGTGAACAGAGGATAACAGGAGTGCTAGTAGGAAAAAGAGATGGTGAAGGGAGGAACTGGAGGGGTTAAGGAGGAGGGTGGGGAAAGCTAGAAGAGCAGGAGAAGTGATGAGATTACAATGGAGGGAGGGGAAGGGGGTGGGAAGGAGAGTGAACTACAGTAAAGGAATAGGAGACTGGAGGTAAGTGAGGGGAAGGGAAGAAGAAAAAGAAGGGAACAAACTGGATGAGGGAGAAGAGGAAAGGATATGATGATGGGAAGGAAAGTGAGAAGACACCAAAGGTTAATTGAGAAAGATGAGTGAGGGGGCATAGAGTAGTACTTAGAGGAGAAAGAGGGAAAGGCCAGAAGACATAAAAGGATAGAAAGAGCATTGGGACTATAGGATGAGTGAAGGGAAGGAGGAGAGAGGAAGCAGGAGGAAGGAAAGGAGACAGTTGGAGAGGTCAGAGTAATGTGGAACAGAGAAGGGAAATGGGAGAGGTAGTAGGAAAAGAAGAGGTGTTGGGGAAACAGGGAACTGGAGAAGTAGAAAAAAGAGGGAGGTAGAGGGATAGGGGTGGGAAGAGAAGCAGGAGAGAGAAAAATAGTGAGGTCACAATAGATGGAGGGGGAATGGAGGGGAAGTAGAGTGAGCTAAAGACAGGAAAGAAGAGATCAGAGGTAAATGAGGGCATTGGAAAGAGGAGGTGGGGAAAGAATTGGATGGAAGAGGAGAGGTGATGGAGAGGGCCATTAAAAGGAGGGTATAGAGGTAAAATAGAGAGAAGGGGAGGTGGTAAAAGACACAGAAAGGAAGAGACAGAGAAAAGCAAAAGAGAAGGGGAGGGGAAGAGGAGAGATGAGAGTAAGACTTAAAAGAAGAATGGGATGAATGTAGAAGTAACATATAAGATAGAGGAGAAGGAAGGATGTGGAGAGGGAAAACAGAAGGAAGAGAGAGAGCTAAAGGGAAAGAAAAGTAAGAGGAAGGAAGTGGGTGGAGGGCAGAGGTGGGAAAAAATGGGAGGGGTGAGGGAATGGTATGAGGAAAAGACAGGAAGAAGTGGGGATGAATTGGATGCAAGACAGGAAGTGGGTGGGAAACAGAAAAGGAATGGAAATAGATGAGGAGCCAGAGGACATACAAGGACAGAGAGAAAAGGGGAAGAAATGAAATAGAGGAAGGGAAGAGGAGAGGAGAGTTGAAGATTAAAAACATGGAGGGGAAAAGGGGAGAGAGGGTAAGAGAGGGAGAGGGATAGAGGAAGAAGGTAATCGGGAAGGGAAGGGAGGGAGAGGGAAATGAAGGGAGTGTAGAAGAGCCTGGGGCATTATTCCTACAGGATGGCCATAGACCTCTCCCTGTGGGAGGGGCTGTGGAGGCCTGCAGCTGAGAGAGCCAGGGCCCAGGAACAAAGCTGAATGCCTTCTGTCCCAGGGGGTCTCTGGGGTTCAAAGCTTATTTAACTGGCTGTTTCACATAGCTCAGTGCCCCACAGAGAGAGAGAGAAGGGGAGGAGAGAAAGCAGGAAAGAACAATGGAACAAGGAAGAGTATGATGGAGGGAAAGGAGGAAATATAGTAGAAGTAAGTAAAGGAGAGGGGTCAGGAAGGAAGTAGAGTAGTGGGAGAAAAGGGGAGAGGCAGTGTGATGGGGTGAAAGGAAGGGAAGATGTCCAGAGTTTGCTTTCTATTAATGTGATAAAAACCTGACCAAATGCAACTTGGGGAGGAAAGGAGGATTTGCTTTACATGTTCTGAGCACAGTTCATCATGAAGGGAAGTCAGAGCAGGAACTTGAGGCTGGAACTGAAGGCATCTCCTAAAGAAGATTCCATAGAGGAATGCTGCTTACTTCTCATTTATATATATTTTTAAATTTATCTATCTATCTATCTATCTATCTATCTATCTATCTATCTATCTATCTATTTTACTTATGTTACATTCTGCTCACTGTCTCCCTCCTGGTTAGTTCCTCACACAATCCTTCCCCCAACCCTCTTCGTTTTCTCTGCTGAATGGTTGGGAGCCCTCCTGGATATCCCCTCACTCTAACACTTCAAGTCTCTGGAATGCTAGGCACTTCCTTTCCCACGGAAGCCAGAGAAGACAGCCCAGATAGAAGAACATATTCCATGTACAGGCAACAGTTTTAGGGATAGCCCCTGCTCTTGTCATTCAGTACCCTCATGAAGACTAAGCTCTGCATTGGTTAAATATATGTGGGGAGGCCTAGGTCCAGCCCGTATGTTCTTTGGACAATCCAGGACCATCTGCTCAAGGCTGCCACTGTACCCAGTGGCCTGGGCCCTCCTTCATTAATCATTAAGAAAATCCCCATATACACACCCAGGAGCTGTATGAGAGCCTGGTGAAGACAATTGAGGTCCCTCTCCCCAGATGACTCTCCTTGTTCCAATTTGACATAAAACAATCAACACAAAAGAGGAGGGGGAGGAGACTGGGGTAAGGGAAACAGAGAAGGGGTCACATGCAGGGGAGGGTACAGAAGGGAGAAGGATAGATGAAAGAGAGGCAAGGGAGGGGAGGAGTAGTGGGATAGCATAAGGTAAGGAAGGGGTGAGTAGGAAGAAAGGAGGGGGGAGGTTAGAAGATGGTGAAGCTCAAAAGAAGAAAAAGGAGGGGAGCAAATTGTGGGATACAGAAAAAAATGAAGAGGAGGTGAGGAAGAGAGAAGTTGAGGGAATGACAGGGATAGAGGGAGTGGGATGGAGGGAAAGAAAGAAAGAGGGTAAGTAGGGCAAGAAATGGAGAGGGTACAGAAAAGGGGAAATCAAGACAGAGGAAAGGAGCTGGTGGAATGAAGGGAAGGAAAGAAGGCAACAGAGAGTGGAGAAGGAAAGAAGCTGGAGGACTGGGAGGTATATTGGAAGAAAGACATGAACAGAGGACAGGGGGGAAATAACTGACAGAGTAAGGGAAGGAAGAGACAAGAGGGGGAAGATGGAGTGTGGATGGAAGAAAGGAAAGTACTGATTTGAGAACTGAGGTGCACAAGTACCCACCAGATTGAGGAGTGAATGGAGGTTGACAATTTAGCCAAGAATTATCAGTCAATAAGGACCAGAGAAAGAAAGGAATGAAGACACACCGCAACATTTGGTCCTATTTGAGGGCACCAAGCATGATATATTTATAGGTTGGGTATGTTGTGTGTGTGTGTGTTTGTCTGTGACAAAGTGGGTAGTAGTGTTCACCCATGGAAGAAGCAATGAGGAATATCTGTGATGTTTGTGGGGTGTTGGTTAAATATTTACCAAAAAAAGAGACAACAAAATTATCAGTCATTTGTGCTATAACCAAGTCAACAATATGAGAATACAAAGGCTCTCAGAATGGCTTGCAGTTCAGACATTCAGTCCATTATGATGGTTGGAAGCATGGCAACATGCAGGCAAATATGGTGCTGGAGAAGAAGCTGAAGAGTTCTGTATATATACCTGAAGGAATCGGGAAGACAAAGTGACACAGGGTCTGGCTTGAGCATTTAAAAACCTCAAGTCCCACTCCCACTGATACATTTCTCCCAACAAGGCCATATCTACAACAAGGCTACACCTCCTACTACCACTTCCTACTAGTCTATGGGGGCCATTATCATTCAAATGACAACCTCTTTCTAGTAGTTATGAAGAAGACAGGAGGAGGAATCGTGTGCCCCTACAGCCCAGAGTAGATAATGAAGGGGGCACTGTCTACTGAGAACTAGAGTAGAGGAGACCAGTGAAACCATTCTTCTTACCATCTATGTTCTCCATCCTCCAGCACTGTTAGCATGGCCAGTGACCATTCGCTCACTGCAAACGATGGTAGAATAGGACAGATTGGTTTGAGCCAAGAGCAGTGGACTAAGCTAATCCTAGAGCTTGATCTGGTTTTCTGTGCCATCTCTTGTTTCTCTACTTAATCTCTCCCCTTACTAGTCATTCCTCAGCTTTATATCCTGTGTCATCATATACACTCATTCTAATGCATGTGTGTACATCCTTCGAGTGAGGTTAATTCCTCAAGTATGTGATTATTTGTGGACATTTGAATATATCTTGTTAGTTTTTAGAGTATCACTCAGGCCCATTTTTAACACCTTTGTCTCTTTTTATACCTTCTGTCCTTTTGTAGTAGATTCCTCAGACACATTCATTTTACATTGTGAATTTTAGAAAGATGCTTGAGTTTTAGCATTTGTTCCCATTCTCTTATACCACAGTCTTTAACTTCCTTTTTCATGACTATGTGCTCAATTTAAGTGACCCCAGGCTCATTTTCAATATAAGGAAGTGTGGTTGCCTTTTAAATTGAATTCTGTTAATGGAGTCAATTTCTCACATACCTTTGTAAATAAAGAGCCATCACTGTGTGCATTTTACTAAGACTCCTCCAGTGGTAACAGCTTGAAAACTGTAGTACAAAAGTCACACCAGAAAGTGGCATGGACTTACTTCACCTGCCTCACTCCAGATTGCCCAGTATTGCATGTAATTTTGTATGAGCAGATAATATTTACCTACATGTAACCATGTAAACCGTATGTTTTTATCGTACACATACATTCATGTGACAACTTGTCATAGTAAAGCCAGATAAGCATCTCATGAGCAGAAACATCTCAGGATGCTGTTAACACTTTGACTCCTGTCTATGAGTTCTGAATTCTTCTTTTAAAGTGTCTGTAGACACTGAACTCCTTTATTGCCCAGTCTTAGGGACCAAGATTCTACTGCCTTACCCTTAACAGGCTACTATTTAATGATAGCCAGCACTATTCTCCTGTACAATAGTGTCATTTTAAGAATGCTTAATAGAATTGCAGTGTATAATCATTAAGACGTGGCTTTCCCCCATTTAGCATAAGTTCTAACATTGATTCAAATAGCTGGATTTGTGGCATGGTGTGACTGGAGGATACCACTTGGACTTTTCCAGGTTGACTATTAAAATGTGCTATAATCATTCCCATGTAGAATGTTTTGTGAATATAAGATTTAATTCCTTAGGAATGATCATACTAGCTTGAAGTTTCTGGACACTCTGTTAGTTGCCATGTTAGTTTTCCTTACACAGTTGTCATCATTTGGATTTTTTCACATTTAGAATAGATTTTCCTATTGCTAACTTCTCTGCTGATACAGGGTGTGGGGTCTCTTTCAGGATCTTATTCACCACTTGTATATTCAATGCATCATTTTAGATAAATTCACGATTATGGATTAGAACAGTGATACTGTTATCTGTACTAAGTTTGATATTCTTTTTTTTTAAATCCAGTCTCAATGCATTGGGATTTAAGTGTGATAGACTCAGATCCATATCAGTTTTGAGATTAATTAACCCAGAGATATTTGATGAGAGAAGACTGTCATCCTTTGGTCTTAGAGATATAAAACTATTAGTAGGAAATAGGCTGGCCCAGTGGGTTGATATGAGCATATGAATGGAACACAGAGTTTGAGTTAGTAGTAAATATAAAGTGAGAAAACTGGAAGCAATAGCAGGACATTATTTTTATTCTGTTTTATTTTGTTCAAGCTGTTTTCAGAGACCTTCTCCCTTTTCAATTGGGAGCATATGAAACACAGTCAATAGTAATTGGGGTGATAGTAAGACTTTAAAGACTACCCTAAAGCAAATGGTAGAAAACAAATTGGTTATAAGGAACTTGATGGGGGTGGGGAACGGTACCCTGAAATGAGATTATTTGAGAGGATGTTACAAAGGAATGAGAGAAAAGAAGGAAGCCACAAAATGTGTGGCATAATGTGTTTGGCACGAGAAAGGCAACAAGCATTAAACCTAAGTGATATGGAGAAGAAGAGTTACTGCATTCTGGAAGACTATAGGAAAGTGTTTAGACAACAATGTAGGAAACACTGTGACTGAGGTAAAAGATGGAACCATTTCATAACTAACCTGCAAAAGAGGACCTAGAGGATAAGGAATCCTGGCTTTATTCTCCTATCGAGTGAATTATGTGTATTCCAAAGTCAGGGAACTGGGCCCTTTAATATAGGACACAACTTGTACAAAAGCAGAGTCAGGTAGCATGAAGATGACAGATCGATGTAGTGAGTCTAACTGGTGATAGACTATGGCCATTGAACTTAGAGAAAACAGAGGTAGTGCTATGTCTTGTGTCAGCTTCATGATAGGAAAGCAGGTTAGGCTGAAACATGTGAGTGCTATGTAGCAATACCTCTATGAGGAAGACTGCAAGAAGGAAGCCGTACCAAGGCCAGAAACTCCATCTGGCCTTTGAGCTGGATGATTGCACCTGGAATATTTCCAAAATGTTCAACTACAAGTTAAAGACATTTTGCTCTTTACTGTTGGCATGAATGTTTCACAAGACCTGTCACTCCTTACAACAAAATGTCTAGCACCAGCAACTGTATTTCTTCTGGAAGAAAGCTTTTTTGTATAAACTTGCTTTTTCTTAAAGAATGTTTGCAATGTAGGTACTATCGCAATGGCCAGGATGTATGGGTGTGTAAGTGCTTTCTAAAAATATTAACACTTGAACTCATTCACTAAAATATCAGAATATAGCATGGAATCTGGCATAATAATACACAATTGATAAATATTTAAGGAATGATGTATAGTCAAGAAAGAGAAACATACTACAAAGTTAGATAAAAGGATATTAATGAATGCTAGATGTAATTCTAGCCCCTGTTCCAAATGTAAAAATTAATATGATTTGAAGCTAGTTAAATTATATTAAAGGTGATATGTGGTATGTGATATGCCCCCTTTTATTTTTGCTTTTAAACAATTTTTTAAAATGTTAATCAAAGGCTTTATAAGTTTGGTAATGCTTAATCAGAAATGTAACCCAATACCCAACCTAGATATATCAGCTATCTTTGACTGGTGGAGACACATGAACATCTGCCTCCATGTCCCCCCCTCTTTCTCTCTCTTTTTCTCTCTCATCACCTAGCTTCTCCTCTCGTTCTTCTCCTCCTCTCTTTACTCCTTCTCTTTCTCTCAGTACTCCTCACACATTAGCTCCTCCTACATATCACCATTCCTGTTAAAATAAAACTTTTCTCTCAAAATACAATTAGAGCATAATTATACCAATTTGTACCAGTGAGGTACAAGATAGTCCTAATACCCAGTCCATCATTTTGTTGACTAACCAGAACCTCTGTTGTCTATCCTAACTAAAACACTTAGTTCTGAACCTGGCTTTTTCCTTGGCTTTAGGATGAATGTCAGATGAAAACCATCCACTCAAATCTTTTCTCTCAAGGTAAATAGCCAGGATTGGCTATAAGTCTATAAGTTTTCAACCCTGTCAGAAATCTAGAATGACTGAGTTAGCTATAATTGTGGGAAGCACAAAGCATAGCTTCTAAAACTTAGCCAATTTATAGAGACCTCTGAACACCTGGACACTCCCTCTACTATAAAACGTTGGAGCATCTGTTCTTCAACCTGCTGGCCCAGGATCATCTGACAGACCTTAGTGCTGCAGAATTATTAAGGGCTGATTACTCTGTCTAGGCAGATATAACCAGTCGATTATTCTGCAAGTGTGTTCTTTTCTGGACAGTAGTGTGTCTGTAGAAGGAAAGAGGCACTTCTTGTCTAGTGGCTGTCTCACCACAACTGGAGTAACTCCAAAGATGCTAAATTTCTTCTTAGAATTCAATATAGGAAGCTGTCAGGAGCAGACAGGTCTCTAATCAAAATGAACATTAATACAGAAATGTTTGTCACATCAATTCTGTGGATTTCTGATGCTTTGAAAACCAACTATCCATGTAAGGTAATCTGGACTGTTGTCTGTTGACTCCACTCAGCTATTTCTAAATAAAACATAGAAAACACCCTAACAATAAACTCCAACCCATGAATTTGCTATAGTCCTTTAACTCACAGGCTGACCATCTTAAATCAGTTTAAAAAGTTAAAGAAGGACTGGGTCTAAGCCTTGTATTCCTAAATGTGTTATACTGGTACAATGCCTATGAGAGTAACAATATTCATCTCACTTTTATATCAATAAGAAGCTCATACCAATGGAAACTTTAAAATTTGTAATCAAGGTAAATTGGTGCCATTTAAGAATTTATATCTTCATCTTGATACTAATTGTACAGATTTCTACTAATAGATTATGGCTATGCAATAAATCCTAGCTAATCCTCTCTATTCCCACAAAACTACTACGTTTCCCTTGAAAGACAGCCCAACATTTACCACCTTAGTCCCCAAGCCCAGTGAATAGGGGCACTGACTCTTCATTAGCTTCTTCAAGCTGATTATGGGCATTGAGATATTAGAAGAGGAGTGGGGGGGGGGAGAGCAAATTGATATGCCTCTGATGCTGTATCTTCACTGTGTCCAGATTGAATTCCCGGACCTCAGAGGTTTGAGCAGGTCTGCCCAGCTTGCTTGATGAGTAGATACACCAAGGCTGATCATTCTGCAATATACAATTCTCAAAACAATTTTTAGTATCAAGATAGTTTTTTTTAAGAGGGCTGACATTTTATTAAGGATGTTGGTTCTAACCATTTTCTTTATTTTTCCCCCTCTTTTATTGGATATAATATTTACATTTCAAATTTTATTCCCTTACTGCATTCCCCCCACTACCCAGGAACCCCTTATCCCATCCCCCCTCCTCCTGCTTCTATGAGGGTGTTTACCCACCTACCCCCCAATCCCCCTCCCCACCCTCAGATTCCCCCCCACACACTAGTGCTCAGCCTTCAAGGTACTAAAGATCTCCTCTCCCACCTATGACCAACAAGGCCATCCTCCCCTACATATACAGCTGGAGTCATGTGTCTTTCCATATGTGCTCCTAGGCTGGTGGTTTAGACCCTGGGGAGCTCTGGCTGGTTGGTATTGTTGCTCTCCTCATGGGGCACCAACATTTTAGGCTCCTTCAATTTACTCTCTAACTTCTCCATTGGGAACCTTTGATCAGATTAATGGTTAGCTGCGAGTATCTGCCTCTGGGTATGTCAGACTCTGGGGGACCTCTATGGAGACAGCCTTATCAGGCTGCTGTCAGCTTTCCCTTCCTGTCATCTATATCAGTGTCTATTTTTGGTGACTGCACATGGAATGAATACCCTGGTGGAATGGTCTCCATACAACCTCTCCTTCAGATTCTGTCCCACACTTTGTCTCCATATTTGTTCCCTTAGGTATTTAGTTACTCCTTCTAAGAAAGACCTAGGCATCCTCACTTGTTCTTTCTTCTTCATGAGTTTCATGTGGTCTGATAGTTGAATCTTTGTTGTTTCAAACTTTTGGGCTAATCTCCGCTTATTAGTGAGTAAATACCATGTGCATATTTTTGTGATTGGGTTACCTCACTCAGGATGATATTTTCTAGTTCCATCCATTTACCTAAGAATTTCTCAAATTCATTATTTTTAATAGCTGAGTAATATTCCATTGTGTAAATGTACCACATTTTTTGTATCCATTCCTCTGTTGAAGGGCATCTGGGTTCTTTCCAGCTTCTGGCTATTAAAAATAAGGCTGCTATGAACATAGTGGAGCATATGTCTTTGTTATATGTTGGGGCATTTTCTGGGTATATGCCCAGGAGTGATATAGCTGGGTCCTCAGGTCCAATATTCTGAGGGACCACCAGACTGACTTCCAGAGTGGTTGTACCAGCTTGCAACCCTACCAACAATGAAGGAGTGTTCCTCTTTCTTCACATCCTTGCCAGCATCCACTATCACCTGAATTTTTGATCTTAGCCATTCTGACTGGTGTCAGGTGGTATCTCAGTGTTGTTTTGATTTGCATTTCCCTGATGACTAAGGATGTTGAGCATTTCTTAAGGTGCTTCTCAGCCATTCGTGTTTCCTCAGTTGAAAATTCTTTTTTAGCTCTGTACCCCATTTTTAAAGGAGTTATTTTGTTGTTTGGCGTCTAATTTCTTGAGTCTTTGTATATATTTGATATTAACCCTCTATCAGATGTAGGATTGGTAATGACCTTTTCCCAATCTGTTGGTTGCCATTTTGTCTTATTGACAGTGTCCTTTGCCTTACAGAAGCTTTGCAATTTGATGAGGTCCCATTTGTCAATTCTTGATCTTACAACATAAGCCATTGGTGTTCTGTTCAGGAACTTTTCCCCTGTGCCTAGGTATTTGAGGGTCTTCCCCAACTTCTCTTCTATTAGTTTCAGTGTTGGGGTCCACACTAGCCCCACATTGCTGCAGCCAAAAATGTTGTGGCCCAAGCAACACATTGAGGCCCGGGGCTGCCCCGCATTTGCCTGCTACTGTATCCCGGACCAAGCTGCTGCTCCAGTCTGCGGGTCGGGGTTCAGCAAGAGCTAGAGTGAGGACAGACTCGAAGAATGCAGACCAGACAGAGTGTAATTCAATCCTGTTTATTCTTCAGTCTAAGTCCCAAGTCTTGAGTTCCTTGTGCCTAGTCCCTAGCTCCTAGTCCCTCCAAGTTCCAAGTTGCTTCTTCCAAGTTCTCTTCCAAGTGCCTGCTACCTGTTTTCTCTCTGCTGTGTCTGGTTCATCTGACTCTGTCTGATGTGTCTCCCTAATGTCTGCTGTGTCTCTAGAGCCAAGTGTCTTCTACCTAATGTCTGATGTGTCTGATGTCTGCCTCTGCCTTTTATATGTCTTACTTCTAAGCCACGCCTTTTGGTCACACCTTTAATCATGCCCTTAGGTCTTGTCTCTAAATCTTATCTCTAAATTACACTCTTAAGTCACACACCTTTAATCTCACACACCTTTAATCTCATGCACCTTTAATCTCAAGGTATCTAAACCAAGATTATCAGAGTGTGCTCAGCTGTTGTAGGCTATTGTAATCCAAGTCACATGTCAGGGTATATGGCTCAAGATGGCTGCAAAGCTGATAGCCGCTTTCTGCTAAAAGTTGGCCCCCAACCTTTCAGTGTATCTGGCTTTATGTGAAGGTCCTTTATCCACTTGGACTTGAGCTTTGTATAAGGGGATAAGAATGGATTAATTTGCATTCTTCTACATGTTGACCTCCAGTTGAACCAGCACCACTTGTTGAAAATGCTGACCTTTTTCTAGTGGATGGTTTTAGCTCCCTTTTCAAAGATCAAGTGATCGTAGGTGTGCGGGTTCATTTCTGGGTCTTCAATTCTATTCCATTGATCTTCCTGTCTGTCTCTGTATCAATACCATGCAGTTTTTATCACTACTGCTCTGTAGTACAGTTTGAAATCAGGGATGGTGATTCCCCCAGAAGTTCTTTTATTGTTGAGAATAGTTCTCGCTATCCTAGATTTTTTGTTATTCCAAATGAATTTGTAAATTGTTCTTTCTATCTCTATGAAGAATTGATTTGGAATTTTGATGGGTATTGCGTTGAATCTGTAGATTGCTTTTGGCAGGATAGCCATTTTTACTAAGTTAATCCTGCCAATCCAGGAGCATGGGAGATCTTTCCATAGTCTGAGATCTTCCTCGAATTCTTTCTTCAGAGACATGAAGTTCTTGTCATACAGATCTTTCACTTGCTTGGTTAGAATCACTCCCGGATATTTTATTTTATTTGTGGCTATTGTGAAGGGTGTCATTTCTCTAATTTCTTTCTCAGCCTCTTTATCCTATGAATAGAGGAAGGCTACTGATTTGTTTGAGTTGATTTTATATCCAGCCACTTTGCTAAAGTTGTTTATCATGTTTAGGAGTTCTCTGGTGGAAGTTTTAGGGTCACTTAAGTATACTATCATATCATCTGCAAATAGTGAAATTTTGACTTCTTTCTTTCCTATCTGTATCCCTTTGACTTCCTTTTGTTGTCTAATTGCTCTAGCTATGACTTCCAGTACTATATTAAATAGATAAGGTGAGAGTGGGCAGCCTTGTCTAATCCCTACTTCAAGTGGCATTGCTTCAAGTTTCTCTCCATTTAGTTTGATGTTGGCTACTGGCTTGCTGTATATTGCTTTTACTATGTTTAGGTATGGGCCTTGAATTTCTGATATTTCTAAGACTTTAAACATGAAGGGATGTTGAATTTTGTCAAATGCTTTCTCAGCATCTAGTGAGATAACCATGTGGTTTTTTTCTTTGAGTTTATTTATGTAGTGGATTACATTGATGGATTTCCGAATATTGAACCATCCCTGCATTCCTGGGATAAAGCCTACTTGATCTTGATGGATAATTGTTTTGATGTGTTCTTGGATTCGGTTTGTGAGAATTTTATTGAGTATTTTTGCATCAGTATTCATAAGAGAGATTGGTCTTTAGTTCTTTTCCTTTGTTTGGTCTTTGTGAGGCTTAGGTATGAGCATAATTGTAGCTTCATAGAACAAATTGGGTATTGTTCCTTCTGTTTCTATTCTGTGGAACAGTTTGAAGAGTATTGATATGAGGTCTTCCTTAAAGGTCTGAAAGGATTCTGCACTGAAACCATCAGGCCCGGGACATTTTTTGGTGGGAAGATTTTTAATGACTCTTTCTATTTCTTTAGGAGTTATGCGACAGTTTAGATGGTTTATCTGCTCCTTTTTTAACTTCAGTACCTGGTATCTGTCTAGAAAATTGTCCATTTCATCCAGATTTTCCAATTTTGTTGAGTATAGGCCTTTGTAGTAGGATCTGACGATTTTAAAAATTTGCTCTGTTTCTGTTGTTATGTCTCCCTTTTCAGTTCTGATTTTATTAATTTGAGTACTGTCTCTGTGCCCTTTGGTTAGTCTGGCTAGGGGTTTGTCTATCTTGTTGATTTTCTCAAAGAACCAGCTCCTGGTTTTGTTGACATTTTGTATAGTTCTTTTGTTTCAACTTGGTTGATTTCACCCCTGAGTTTGATTATTTCCTGCTGTCTACTCCTCTTGGGTATATTAGCTTCTTTTTGTTCTAACGCTTTCAGGTTTGCTGTCAGGTTGTTAATGTTTCATCCTAAAACAAAATGCTCTTTCCATTTTCTTTTTGTGGGCACTTAGAGCTATGATTTTTCCTCTTAGTTCTGCTTTCAGTGAGTCCCACAAGTTTTGATATGATGTGTCCTCATTTTCATTTAATTCTAAAAAGTCTTTAATATTTTTCTTTATTTCTTCCTTGACCAAGTTATCATTGAGTAGAGCATTGTTCAGTTTACATGTGTATGTGGGCTTTCAGTTGTTTTTGTCCATGTCAAAGACAAGTCTTAGTCCATGGTGGTCTGATAAGGTACTAGGGATTATTTCAATCTTTTTGTATCTGTTGAGGCCTGTTTTGTGACCAATTATATGGTCTATTTTGGAGAAGGTACCATGAGGTGCTGAGAAGAAGGTATATTCTTTTGTTTTAGGATGAAATGTTCTATAGATGTCAGTTAAGTCCAATTGGTTCATAACTTCTGTTAGTTTCATTGTGTCTCAATTTAGTTTTTGTTTCCATGATCTGTCCTTTGCTGAGAGTGGGGTGTTGAAATCTCCTAGTATTATTGTGTGAGGTGCCATGCATGCTTTAAGTTTCAGTAAAGTTTCTTTTATGTATGTGGGTGCCCTTGCATTTGGGGCATAGATGTTGAGAATTGAGAGTTCATCTTGGTACAGTTTTCCTTTGATGAATATGAAGTGTCCTTCTTTATCTTTTTTGATTACTTCTGGTTGAAAACTGATTTTATTTGATATTAGAATCGCTACTCCAGCTTGTTTCTTGGGAACATTTGCTTGGAATATTGTTTTCCAACCTTTTATTCTAAGGTAGTGTCTGTCTTTTTCACAAAGGTGCGTTTCCTGAATGCAGCACAATGTTGGGTCCTGCTTACGTATCCAGTCTGATACTCTATGTCTTTTTATTGGAGAATTGAGTCCATTGATATTAAGAGATATTAAGGAAAAATGAATGTTTTTTCCTGTTATTTTTGTTATTGGCAGTGGAGATATGCTTGTATAGCTATCTTCTTTTAGGGGTTTTGGAAGATTACTTTCTTGCTTTTTCTAGGTTGTAGTTTCCCTACTTGTGTTGGAGTTTTCCACCAGTTATCCTTTGAAGTGCTGGATTTGTGTTGAGATACTGTATAAATTTGGATTTGTCATGGAATATTTTGGTTTCTCCATCAATAATGATTGAGAGTTTTGCTGGGTATAGTAGTCTGGGCTGGCATTTGTGTTCTCTTAGGTTCTGTATGATA
Organism: Arvicanthis niloticus; assembly: GCF_011762505.2. Classification (NCBI taxonomy): domain Eukaryota; kingdom Metazoa; phylum Chordata; class Mammalia; order Rodentia; family Muridae; genus Arvicanthis; species Arvicanthis niloticus. The sequence continues at coordinate 120,368,373 of NC_047679.1, read as the reverse complement.
CCGGTGCAGGTTCTTCTGGCTTTTATGGTCTCTGGTGAGAAGTCTGGTGTAATTCTTATAGGTCTGCCTTTATATGTTACTTTGCCTTTTTTCCTTACTGCTTTTAGTATTTTTTCTTTGTTTTGTACAATTGATGTTTTGACTATTATGTGGCGGGAAGTATTTCTTTTCTGGTCTAAACTATTTGTGTCTGGTCTTATCCTGTCTTTGCTGGATGTATGTTCTGTTCTTTGGTCTCTGTTGCATTCTCTATGTCTTAGGAAAGCATGATGGCTCTGGGGTACCTGGTAGAGAGTGTTTTTAATCTATAAAATCCATTCACATAGTTTTCCTGTCTTAATGGGGCCACAACTCATCTCCAAAATTTTAACCCAGAATTACTCCTCTCTAAGGGAAATACAGGGATAAAGAGTGGAACAAAGATTGAAGGAAAGGCTATTCAGAGACTGCCCCACCTGGAGATCCATCCTATATGCAGATAACAAACCCAGACACTTATCGCTGATACCAAGAAGTGCTTGGTGACAGGAGCCTGATATACCTGTCTCCTAAGAGGCTCTGCCAGAGCCTGAACAATACAGATGTGGATGCTTGCAGTCAATCATTGGGCTGAGCACAGGGACCACAATGGAAGAATTACAGGAAAAATTGAAGGAGATGAAGGGGTCTGCAACCCCATAGGAAGAACTGCAAAAGCAACCAAAAGACACCCCCCCCCCCAGAGCTCCCAGGGAGTAAACCACCAACCAAAGACCCATGGCTCCAGCTGCATATGTAGCAGAGAATGGCCTTATCTGGCATCAATAGGAAGGGGACCCTTGATCCTGTGAAGGCTCAATGCCCCAGTGTATGGGAATTCTAGGGCAGTGAGGTGGGAGTGGGAGGATGGATTGGGGAGCTCCCTCACAGAAGCACAGAGAGGAGGAATGGGATAGGGGGCTTGCAGAGAGGAAACCGAGAAAGGGGATAATACCTCAAATGTAAATAAATAAAGTATCCAATAAAGAAAGATTAAATGAGAAAATTCTTCACATTTCTTAGATTAATAAATAGTCCTTGGTTTGGTAAATATGGTTAGTTGATTTTATCCCACATGCTACTTCATACCTAAGAATAAACTTTATTTTCTCCTGAGACTTTTTTTCTGGATAAATGATACCTTACAAAATAATAACTGTGGGTCAAACACTATAGAATATCTGTTTGAGAACCACAGATTTAAAGAGCCTTAAACATGTAAATGCAAAAAAAAGATTGCTACCAATCTGTTTTAAACTTTATTTACACCATTGTTTCATAGTGGCTAGAGTAACTTGTCCACAAAACCAATCAGAATAGAAACTTACCACAAAGTATACCTTTTCAGATAAACAGGAAGTGACATCATTGGATAGAGTAGAGCAGTGAATCTTATTCCATACTCATCTCCCCAAAGTGAAATTAATGAGCTGGCTAAATTCAACTGTCACAACTAATCATTATAGACTTCTAGAATTTCGTTGAAAATTTCAAGCAGATTAAACTTGGTGATGACAGAAGCTGCTATGTTTTAATGAGAAAGTTCTGTGGTATTTTAAAATGCAAGCTTCCTATCACCCACACTTCATATCTGCATAGCAGCCTGTATTTTACTCCTTGTACATATTTTTAGTGTTAGGGAGAACAGGGCAAACTTTATTCTGAAAGCATTAATTGTAGGGAGCCATTTTGCACTGCAACCTCCAGAAAACCTGCCAGAAGGATTTCTTTGTTTTGCTCAAGTTAAAACATGTACAGGGAGCAAAGGTTTTTTTGTTTTGTTTTGTTTTGTTTTATTTATTTATTTATTTATTTATTTATTTATTTTTACTATGTGGCTTTTCTGGAAAACATTGGAAGGGAAAATATTGAGAGGCAACACATCAAACGAAAGTTCATACTTGAGAGAAACATGGATGAAGTATCTGTGAAAGAAGGCATTAGAAGCAGGTATATATGTAAACTTGAGAATTGAGTAAAATCCATATGCATGCTTAGTGTGAAATATAGGATCAGAAAATGTCTTAGAAGACACAGAATTTGCAAGCTGGTTGGACTTAATTTCCAGATAAGTAGCAGGGAAAGCTAAAACTGTAAAAACCTTGGTTAAGTGGTGATTTAGTGTCACAATGCAAAGCTAATTTTCTGATAAATTTTCTTCCAATTTTAAAATCATTGTTGTCTCCAGGCACTTAAGGTCAAGCCATCCTTTAGCCACTAAGAAATCAGAAAATAAGCTCAGTGGCCACACTTTAAAGATGCCTATTTTTTTTTAAAAAAAATTTAGAATTAAATAAATACTCAAAATAACAATATATTAAGGATAAGAAAGTATAATGCATAGATATAGGAAATTTGATTTCTACAGCTGCTTCAATATAGTTCAAAATATCTATATTTAAGAAAAATATGATACACAAAGAGGAAATAGTAACAGGAAAATATAAATTAAGTCAAACTTCCATTAAGGAAGTATAAGTATTATATTTCCAGACATTAATTTTAAATTGATTGTCTTAAATATACCCAAGTTGTTTCAAATAAAGCATGCATAGAGAGGTAACCTATGTTTGGTACTGAAATTTTCATTTAATAACCATTGTTTTCTAGGAGCAGTATTGTTCTCTAATGTGAGGTCTGTTCAAACTCCTAAAATAATGAGATTAACTCACAAACTTGATTGGATTCATGAGGTTTTTTAAATGCATTCTTAGTTTTGTTTAACCCACCTCTATTCATTTGTTCCTTGGTCCCATACCTGATTAAACTTTTAGCTCTAAGTATTGCCCATCTCTTCTTTTATATTGCAAGTGTTTCCTCTTACATTTTATTATTTGGATGAAAAGGCCACAAGGTTCTAACTAGTTTAGTCTGTCACATATATTTTATTGTTTTTTTATTTATTTATTAGATCTTTTATTTACACTTCAGATGCTATCCCCTTTCCCCATTCCCCCCCTTAGAAAACCCCTATCCCATGCCCCCTTTTCCTTTTTGCATTTATACATTTTTTAAAAAAATGTTAATCATAGGCTTTATAAGTTTGGTATTGTTCAATCAGAGGTGTAACCCACTACCCAACCTAGATATATCAACTATCTTTGACTGGTGGAGATAGATGAACATCTGCCTCCCTGTCTCCCCCCTCTTTCTCTCTTTCATCACCTAGCTTCTCCTCTCCTTCTTCTCCTCTTCTTACTCCTTTTCTTCCTCTCAGTACTCCTCCCACCTTAGCTCCTCCTACACATCACCCTTCCTGTTAAAATGAAACTTTTCTCTCAAAATACAATTAGAGCATAATTATGCCAATTTGTACCAGTGAGGTACAAGATAGTCCTAATACCCAGTCCATCCTTTTGTTGACTAACCAGCACCTCTGTCATCTATCCTAACTAAAACACTTAGTTCTGAACCTGGCTTTTTCCTTGGCTTTAGGATGAATGTCAGCTGACAACCATCCACTCAAATCTTTTCTCTCAAGGTAAATAGCCAGGATTGGCTATGAGGCTATAAGTTTTCAACCCCGTCAGAAATCCAGAATGACTGAGTTAACTATAATTGTGGGATGCACAAAGCATAGCTTCTAAAACTTAGCCAATGTATAGAGATCTCTGAACACCTGGACACTCGCTCTACTTCAAAACGTTGGAGCATCTGTTCTTCTGCCTTCTGGCCCAGGATCATCTGACAGACCTTAGTGCTGCAGAATTATTGTTTTATGCTTCCCTCACCTCTAGCTAAGTCTATTGGCAGTTAATGACTGTTGGGAGAAAAAATGTTCTAGCTGTTGGTTTTTCTGTCTATTGTAATACTAAATGTGGGCCCCTAAGTGGAGTCTGAACTTAAATCCACATGACCCTACCCTCAAGTTATTTATTTTTTTGTTTTTGTTTGTTTGTTTTGTTTTTCGTTTTTATTGGATATTTTATTTACATTTCAGATTTCATCTCCTTTCCCAATTGCTCCTCCCTAGAACCCCCCATCCCATCCCCCCACTGTTTTATGTTTTATACCATTTTAATTACATGCAAGTATTAAGGTCAGTTCTAGGTTGAAGGACTAGAAATACAATAGATGCACATAGTCAAGGAACAAGCAAGACAATAAACACAAAGAGTCAAAAGAAAAAATAAGGCAATAAAATTCCGTGAACACTCCCATGATCACTGTTTCTAAGGGCTTATCAGGATGACCAAAATATCTTAAATTACCTCAGCAGCAAAATAGGTGAACTTACTAGCTAGAGCAAAAGAAAACATGCAAAAGAAAAAAAAAGAGTCTTCTTTTGTGTTCTTTTATATAAGCTGCTATCAGAAAATTTGGCCCAGAGATGGGTCTTATGGCCTCAAATTTTCCAGATTTGGAATGAGTCTTTTTACCTCCAATGATACTATCAAGAAAAATCCTTCACAGTTGTGCCCAGATGCTTGGGTTCACCAAGGCATCTTGGTCAGCCAACAAGGTCTCAAGGGAGTGAGTGAGGATTAAAGAAAAAAAAAAGACAATTAGACAACATTATAACATGACTCCAGCAAGTGCTAAAGCAGCTTAAATTTTTCCCAGTTTGTTTTTATATCATTCTGGGTACATGCAAAGAATAGGGTCAGTTTCAGATCAAGCACAAAGAAGTCAAGGAACAAACAAGGCATAAACAAAGACCCCATGGTATTCAGGGACTTACCAAGATGATCAAGATCTTGAGTTTATTTTCTTGTCCTAGCCCAATGTCAAATTCTTGCCAATATTCTCATAGCATCACCAAAAGCTCTCCATATTGACTTTTAGCTGATTCCAGGAAGTAGGCAATCAAGATTAAGCATCACAAGTATCCTTTTTTATTTTTTTCTTTTATTTACATTTCAGATGCCATCCCCTTTCCTCATTTTCCCTCACTAGAAAACCCCTATCCCATGCCCCCTTTTCCTTTTTGCTTTTATACATTTTTTAAAATATTAATCAAGGGCTTTGTAAGTTTGGTAATGCTCAATCAGAAGTGTAACCCAATACCCAACCTAGATATATACACTATCTTTGACTGGTGGAGACACATGAACATCTGCCTCCATGCTCCCCCTTCTCTCTCTTTCTCTCTCATTACCTAGCTTCACCCTTTCTGTTTAAAATAAAACTTTTCTCTCAAAATGCAATTAGAGCATAATTATTCCTATTTATACCAATGACGTACAAGATAGTCCTAATACCCAGTCCATCATTTTGTTGACTAACCAGAACCTCTGTCATCTCTCCTCATTAAAACACTTAGTTTTGAACCTGGCTTTTTTCTTGGCTTTAGAATAAATGTCTGCTGAAAACCTTCCACTCAGATCTTTTCTCTCAAAGTAAATAGCCAGGATTGGCTATGAGACTATAGGTCTTCAACCCCATCAGAAATCCAGAATGACTGAGTTAACTGAAATTATGGGAAGCACTAAGCATAGCTTCTAAAACTTAGCCAATTTATAGAGACCGCTGAACACCTGGAAAGCACTTTGGAGCATCAAATCTTCTGGTGCAGAATCATCTGACAGACCTTAGTGATGCAGAATTTTTAAGGGCTGATTACTCTGTCTAGGCAGATATAATCAGTCAACTATTCTGCAAGTGTGTCCTTTTCTGAACAGTAATTTGTCTGAAGATGGAAAGAGGCAATTCTTGCCTAGTGACTGTCACTGCACAACTGGAGTAACTCCAAGGATGCTCAATTTCTTCTTAGAATCCATGACAGGAAGCTGTCAGGAGCAGACAGGTCTCTAATCAAAATGAACATTAATATAGAAATACTTGTAACGTCAATTCTATGGACTTCTGACATTTTGAAAACCAACTATCCAGACAACAGACTGTTGTCTGTTAACTCCTCTCAGCTATTTCTAAATAAAATATGGAAAACACCCGCTGGAAGGATTTGCTGAAGGAGGTAGAGGCAGGAGGATCACGAGTAGGAGGCCAGCCTGGGCTACACAAGTACTCTTATATACCCAAAGGACTATCTATGTTCTATACTAGATAAACCTGCTTATCTATGTTCAACAGTAGTCTATTCCTCACAGCAGCTCAGGTAATATAGTGGAAAGGGGAAGAGGAAGAGGAAGAGGCTGTATATACTTATCAAATCACAAGAACATTTGAGGATTAAATTCTGGTGTTCAGAGTATATTGACATAGTTGCCACATAGAATATCAGTAATTGAAACATTACACTGCATTCCATTAAGTTATGCAACTATTATTGTTGATTAAAACACAAGATTAAGAACAATGATTTGAAGAGAAAATGTACATAATATGGTAGATGTTCATTAACAATCACTTTGACTTTCAACTTTCTAAATATATAAACATTGAGTGTGTGAAAGATACAGCCTGATTGTAATAAAAAGCCCAACTAAATTATCTATTTTCTGTCAGAAAACTGTGTTAGTATAAAACATATCCATATTCAAAATAAATGGCTAGAGATAGATATGGCATGGCAATACTATCAAAGAAGAGCTAGAAAAGTTATATTAATTTCAGGTGCAAGAGTCATTCAAGTAAGAGAAAGTCAGACATAAAAGAGGTCATTCATAATGTTAATGGGGCTAATTCTAAGAGTATATGCAATCTAAGACACACAAATCCACAGACAATAAAAGCAGAATAATAGTTGCCAGAAACTTGTAGAAATGGTATGGGTAGTGACTCTTTAATGGCTTCGGGGTTTACTTTGGTATGATGAAATGTCATGGCACTAAACAAAACTAAGAGCTGAATTTGGAGAATGCATTTAATTCTAGTGAACATTAGCTTTCAAAAGGTTGGTAGTTCATTTAATATTATGTACATTTTTTCAACCCCAAAATATATGAAGAGGCAACATAATTATGCATCTTCAAAATATCATGCAATAAATACTCATTACTAAGCTGATGTGTGCTGTCTCACCCCATCTCGTAACTAAGACAGGCATTACTTGATATATTGTAATTATTTTTTCATCCAAATTCTGTTTACTCAAATATTATCAGTAAAGTACTCTATTTATTCTCTTAGAACAAGAAAATAAGAGAGCCTAAGTCTGTTCTAGTGTGGGGTTTCAAAACCATCATCTTAAAACATACATAAAGTTTCTTCATCTGATACCTTCATGTGATACTTGAAATTCCACAATCAAAATTTCACTCACTTTGAAGTTTGCTAGCTATTCTACTAAGATAACCAAACCTAAGGCAAAGATTTATGTAATGGGGATCTATTTAGGAATAAAACTATGGGTTTTAGATAAGCAGGATTCAGTAGAGAGAGAAACTACACTATAAGACAATTCCAATGTAAATTTCAGTTGGGCCTATGAGGTGCTATAAAACTGCAATGATGCTTCAGAAGTATCCTTGAAGAAGATGATGACATTGTATTCCAATATGAGTCAGTTTATTTGGGATTTCCTCATGGCACCTTTCCAAATATTTTGAACTTTTTTCACTCATAATTTAAAATTCAGTAGCATGGCATTTGAAAACATCATGACAGTAGACTTAATGAATGATCATTTTCTGGAGAAGAAGGTAAACCTAGTTTTATGTTTATCACTCCGTTAGTATCACAGGTTTGTAACCACTGAAAAGCTGTTTATCAAAGGACCACACAGACCAATTGTCTGTTTCTCAGTAAATCTTCAGCAAGCTTGTGTACTCTTTGTTGAGAAGAATATCTTCCAATAAGCAGTATTTTCTTAAAAGTGGGTCATCAAGTTTGGAATGTTTACTAGTGTCACCTACTTTACATTCTTCAGTTCCTTTGTCTTTATAACCATTTATATCAAAACTGAGTACTAAAAAAAATAAGCATTATGTGAAAAGTAAGTGTTTTTATAGGGCATAGTGAGTTCATCATATCTCTGCCATAAGATGTCTCTGCAAGAAGACCAAACTGTCTAAGAGAGGAATGGTCTCAGAACTGGCTCAGTCTTATGCCTTGAAACTCATCCGTCATGTAATCTTCTATTTCAATATGAGTTGTGCCATAAAACATATATTGCTTGGAATAGTCCTATGTAGCCACTTGAGTGCAAGAAAAGAATTCTTATTCACATGGTGAGCAGTTTATAGAAGAAAAAATACTTTTGTGTGATAATCTCTGAATAATTCCACTTACCACTTCCATTTCTCTTTAGATTTATTTTTTCAATGTACAAATTAAATTAAATTAAATTAAATGGCAAAGATGTTTGATCACACATTTTCTTCCACATAAAAGTAATTATAGATCAGAACTAGTAACATGACTATTAGGAGATTATACACTTCTTGTATACTCCTTCAGTGACTGTTTACTATCCGATTCTTCACTTTGCTTTACAAATGATCTATAGTGACTGTTCTATTTTCTGCTAAGAAGTAAATAAGATGTATAACTTTCAAAATAATTAGCTTTGAATGTGACCATCCAGAAGGTTATAATATCCCTGCAATGTTTTCTAAATATTTAGAAATATTAATTACTAGGAATGTTTGTGCATATAATGCCTTTGTGAATTTCATCTTATAAACTCCGAGTATAATGGAAAAAACCTGTCCAATTAGTACATGATACATACATATTTTACAAATGACATATTGAAGGCATTAATCAAGTATTATATGTAATCATATAGTCTTCATATGGTCAATTGTATAAAGATGTTGTAGCAGAAGATAGCAATTTTTAATCATACCCTTATACCATGGAAACTACCATGTAAATTTGTATATATTCTTTCCTGGTAGTACTAACTGATATTGATATTTACTTGTAGCTATCTTATTTCATGTATCCAGTTTAATTGAATATTTTATAGGATCAATCATTTGCCATTTTCTACATTTAATATTTAATTTTCCAATTTTGCATGTTAGATTTTGATTCAAACCATTTAAGATGATATAATGATACATTGATATTAATGACTGCGAAATTTCCCTGATATATTTCATCACAGGTATGTGATAATTTTAATAATGATATCATTTGTTAGATATCTATATTAGATAGAGTAATGCACTATAATATCTCACATTACACCTTACTTAACCTTCACAACCCTGTTATGTAGTTCTCTTTAGTTCTACAGAAAGGAAAGGTGAAGTTGAGGGGAAAGAAATGATATAATTAACTTCCTTGGTGAATCTTTTTCAATGTCGAGTATATTTGAACAACATACTATATATACACAATATTCCTTTTTGCTATGTGGTGAGCTTTTGTGCAGGAAAATGGCATGACCATTGTCATCTTGGTATAGTCCTTAGTTATATGAACCATGCTCAAATCAGTCTGCTCTAGAGATACTTTTGTTTCTCTTCTGATGTAGTTAAAGACAATGGAGATAAATTATAAACCTATATGGTAGCTTTTATATAAAGTCTATTCTTGGTTTCAGTACAAAGCAAGTATAACACTGACTCTCAAAATAATAATGCATGAGTATTGGTGACTGCCTCCCATCACACTTCCAGGGATGCTGACATCAGTGCTGATAATATGCCAAACTTTTCAGCAAAAGCAAAGCACATGACCTGATTGATACTGCTGGAGTAATGGGATCATTATGCAGATTGCATGACATCACTGTGGGATGCTTTTCTTATACTTCCTTACAGAGATTCAGACACTTACAAGGAGATTCAGAGGGACTCAAGACAAAGAGATCTATAACCTGAGAGGACAGAATGTGAATGGATAGGTGAGCAGAGACTGGGATTTTTTATGTATCTTTAAAAGAAAGAAAATAACTGGAGGAAAGTAATTACAGAAACTGCTAATTTTATTTTTTAATTATATTTTATTTTCTTTTTATTTATTTTAATTTTTATTGGATATTTTACTTTTTTATATTTCAGATTTCATCCCCTTTCCCCATTTCACCTCCTTAGAACCTCTTATCCCATAACCCCTCCCCCTTTTGCATTTATGCCATTTTAATTATATGCAAGTATTCAGGTCAGTTCTAGGTTGAGGGACTAACAATATAATAGATGCAAATAGTCAAGGAAGAAGCAAGACAATAAACACAAAGAGTCAAAGAACAAACAAGGCAATAAACAAAATTCCATGAACACTCCCATGATCACTCTCTAAAGGCTTATCAGGATGACCAAAATATCTGAGACAACTTCCTTATTCTAGCCCAAAGTCATTTTTATGTCTGTAGCCTACTTCTTTGTTCTAGCCTAAAATTTAGATTACTGCCTGAAATTACTTCTTTGTTCTGGCCTAGTGTCAGACTCCTGCCTGAAGCCTACTTCCTTGTCCTTGGCCAATGTCATATTCCTGCCAAGCAGCCCATTTCCTTGTCCTTGGCCCATGTCAGATTCTTGCCAAGCAGCCCAAAGGCTCTCTGCCTCTCCCCCTTATTTATTTCATTAACAAGACTGAGCCTGTCTTAGGTCATTCTGACAAGAATTCCTTCCTTACTCATCATGGAATATGCATTATCAAAAGCAATGCACTTCTGTTCTAGGTTGGTAAGGCTCTGTGCAGAATGTTACCCATCCTTTGTTTGCCAGCCTGTTAAATTAATAACTCTTTCTGCAGATCCATTTTCAGTTTCAAGTCATGTACTTTGTCTGCCAACTTGTTGATGTTGTTAGAGACAAGCTTTAACATGATGCACAGGAATAAAAGTATTAAGCTATATACGCCATTCTTGAAGCTTGACCAAAATAAAAATACTGACCTCAGGCCATGGATAATTTTATCAGCAGAATCTACTGCATCAATGCTCAGAAGAGCGGCATTCTTGAAACTCATAAGCTCACTATGTAAAATTAAAATATCCAGAGAGGTGTTAGAATTATGCCAAATACACTGCAAGAGTTTTAAATCTTTCTCCTAATTATAGTTAGTACCACTGTAAATTTTAGAACTAACATGAATCCAATGGTATTTGATATGACACTCAAGATGGATCCTTACCCTTAAATTCTGAACCTCCTGATAATTTGAATAGGATAAAGAGCATCAATCTATTCTTTGGAAACTGCTAATTTTCATTTGTCAAGGGATGAATGTATTACTGAGATAAGTGTAAACAGATTCAAAGGCCAGGAAAGAGTATTGTCTTATGCTTTGTTTTTCTCTAGTGTATCCAAAATATTCTTATGAATGTCAGGGAAGCTATACAGTCATAGCACAATGATGTGGAGAAAGGAATTGAGACTATGCACAAGTACACAGCTTCTGCATATGAAAACCTCTAATACAATAGTAGAGAGACAAATAAGCCATATATTTTCCAGCTCATACTCAGCACCTCTAAATTCTACTAGCAATGCTGTAACCATTAGGCTCAAGACTGAACTAGGGTTAGAAGAAAAAGTTGATAAATAGAAATATTTTCTTAGAATTTGTTTTACTTCCATGTCATGATAACAGTTAACATAATTCAATGGGAAAAATGTATTTTTATTGCAGGTCACCCAGGTCTGTTATTTCCGTTTTTCTTTTGTGCATCCATCCTTAAAACACTAAGTACATGATTGCATAGCTTTCTGTCAGTTAAAAGTTTTTGATTATGCTAAAATCTCTAGAGACATAGTAGTTATTATTTCAAATATTCCCCTAAATATATTGTTCAATTTCTCCTGATAAAGATGTTTCATTTTATAAATAAGAAAATTATGAATTTAGTTTAGCTTCTGAAAGTAGGTAGATCCAGTGTAATGTAAAAGAAATGAAGTATGGCCAGTGAAGTTTCAATTAATAAGGTAAATTTTCATTTATGGAGCTGGAGAGATTGTTCACCATCACCAGTTAAGGGTACTTACTGATCTTCTCAAGTACCTGGATTCAGTTCCAAGCACCTACACGGTGTCTCATAACTGTCTATAACCCCAGCCTGGGGTGATCCAAAGCCTTCTTCTTGCCTGTGTAGCCAGTAGGCATGTGGTATGTAGACATAAAAGCATACAAAACACTCATACACATAATAAATGAAACGTAAATTTAATACTTTCTCAGAATACATTTAATAAAGATATTTATAGTCTTAGCAAATCTGCTGTTTGTTTTCTTAAAAACTAAGTTAATATCTCTTGTCACTTTTAAGTGTCCTTGTTTTAATTATAGGTATTGGTACCTTTCTTCTTTTTTATCTATCTATCTATCTATCTATCTATCATTTATCTATTATTTTTGTTTATTTTCTTTTTCATTTTCTTTTATTCTTTTTTTGTTGTTTATTTTTCTGCCCACACATGTTATTGTACATGTGCAGAAGTCAGAGTTCAACTTTTGGGAATTGGTTCTTTCCTTTCCTGTGGCACTCCAACACTGAATTCAGGTTTTAGGCCTTTATACAATGAGACACATTTCTGGTATGTTCATTGCTTTTAAAAATATATTTATTTTATATGTATAAGTGTTGGCCTGCATGTATCTAGTATACAAAGCATATCCATTGTGACCAAGGAGACCAGACAAGGTGTCATATTCCTATTTCCTGGAACTTGAGTTATCATTAGTATAAATGGTTATCATGCGAGTAATGGAAGCCCGGTGAAGGCTTAAGCTTGAGCCATATCTTCAGCTCATGTGCACTGCTTTACTAAAGAGACATTGCCAGCAGTAAATTTTGAGACTTTAATTTCGATTTTCAGATAAGTTTGTGATTTTACAATTCTTTTGTTGATCTAAATGCAAATTTTTTATCTTGTGCAATCACCACATTTGAAGTTGGTTGGAAAGTCATTTGACTGAGATTCTAAACGTTGTAAAATTGAGAGATTCAAATTATATCATCTAGTTTTTTGGTACCTAAAGTTTGTCAGGTTTTGTAGTAAAAGCAGGCCTGATGATGAAAATGTTTTCCATCTAAAGCAGCTGTCTTGTATTCACTGAAGTAATTTAAATCATTTAAAGTATTTACATAGCTGACAAAGTGAGAGCATAAGTGACTGATGTGAGAACATCAAGACAGTTCACAAAGAAATCATGTTCCTTTCAATATTGACTTCTCTAACTTGATTTTCCACTATCAGGTGGTCAGAAATTGCAAACTATTTTTAGATATAAACAATAATTTTGAAAGTCTGTTGGCTGTGGCTTTCATTGTGAAGTATGAGTGTGAGTATTTTGCAATTGTTTACCTCATTTTAGATTTACAATAGTCTTCTGAGTTGAGTGTTATTATAATTTTCTCTTTGCAATTTAAGAAACTGAGGCATAGAGACATTAAGTAATCTGCTTAAGGATGGATATCTACTGGGACAAAAAAATCACTTAAATTCAGACAACAGAAATCATGAATCTTTATTTTGACTGACTATTCTCTTTTATATAATTAAAAGCTAGTGGTGTTGATTATATGAAATTTTATAGAGAAAATTTTATTGTTAGAGGCCATTGTTGAATGTTTGTCTTTTATGGACTTATTACTTAGTACATTGCTAAAATTTACTTGTGGAAAATTCATATCAACATTCTGAGAGGGATGAATAGTCTCATTTCAGAGATGAAAGATCTGAAGTCACATTACTTCCCTATTTCACATTTTTTAAAAAAATGACAAAGTTGGGATTTTCTTTCATTTGGATAGACTGAAACTTTAACAATTGTGCTGATAGTCCTGTTATCCAACTACAAGTATTATCATTTGAATGAGGCTAGATTTGCCTGTAGAAACTAAACTTACATTTATGTATGCTAAATGGATTGTCTGTGCAGTAGAAAAAATTTAGCTACTGATACACAAGGTCAAGTCATGTCTTTGGAGATTTAATGCAATGATGTGAAGACTGAAAGTTTATACTAAGTGTCTTGGAACCATCTCTTATTCTATTTCTAGAATGCATTTAGAATCCTAGACTGCCAAGCCTAGATTAGAAAGATATTAAGGGTCATAAAATAAGAAGTTCAGACTTCTTATTTTACAAATTAAAATTCAAACAAGCACAGAGAATATGGATTTATACTGGATTTTAATAATATTCTAAACTATTTTCTAATTATTTGTTAGAAAATTAAACTGCTTTGTCTGCAATTTATATTTATATCAAGAAATTGCACATTAAGTGACTACTTGCAGTTACAACAAGGTATACTAGCCCTATTGGTCCTGATCTTCTCTATTATAACAGATCAAATAAAGACAGATTACTTCAGAAAGAAGAATGCAACATTGTAGGCTATGTAGGGATAATGGTAACTTGGAAACATCTTGCTGTACAGCTACTAAATTTTCACTTTATATCCCATATAACTTTAAAAGGCTGCAGCAGAGACATGGGACTTCAAAGAACTGTGGTCAAAAAATTCAAACACTATAAAACATTGTTTACTCTAATTGAAGGATTTGTAAAGCAGAAAATACAGAAAATAGAGAACTTTGCTACATTTTATTTATTGTTTTATTTTCACACAAAACATAATTTGATCGTGTTCTTTTAGTAAAATACATACATTTCATCCAAACACCAATGGAAAAGTGTGCTATCAGCATGGCTCTAGTTGGACTGACTGTGGAGCTGATATTGTCTGTTTCTTATCCCACTGAAGCTTTTTTTAAATGCAATCCCATTTATCTGTGGTCTGGTTTTCCTGAAAGCAAGCATGAGGTTGCTCTTCCATCCCCCATGTACATATGTTTCTCTAGTTCCTTCACAGAAAGTGTCAAGCACATGTTTCTCACAAAGTGCAAACAATCTGGGTTATATATTTCTAGAATACCATTTGTAGGATTCCTACTGCTCTTAGTGGATCACAGTAGAAAGTAGCCAAACATTAGCAAGACTGAACAATATGATGTAAGTCAGGCCTACTTAGTAAGCTATATTTAAAGTCATTTGGGCACAACAGAAAAATAACTATCTACATATAAGTCACAGTTATAAGAAGCACATCAATCTTTAACTTATAACCTTTGCCCATTACAGAATTCTTGATGACCTTTTTTGTTTCCAGCATCCACATAGTGGCTAACAACATATGTAGCTTCATTTCTGTGAAAGCTGGCATCCTGTTCTGGGCTATGAGGGCATCAGGTACATGCATAGTAAACATACATACCACTACAATAGGCACAAAAGCATGCACATAAAATAAGCAAACCCTTAATTAAAAGACAACTTTTAAGATTATGGGAGGACAAGTTAAATAATTGGAAATTATATTTGCAAATACTACAATAAAACTATTATTTAGCATTAGTAATGTATATTAAAAACTGAATATTTAAAGCTAAATGATTTCTGGGGACATAAATGAATATATTGGAATGATTTGACGTATTGCAGTGACAACTATAATCTGAACTGAAACTGACAAACTGCAGGACTAGTATGAGAGCAAATGAAAAAAAAAAGTAGAAGAAGTTACCCAGTTAAAAGTAGAGTCCTGTGCATTGGTGAAGTCTACCTCCAGGAATTGTCCCAGCTCATTAGAATGAGTGTTAGGAAATCCCTTCTGGCCACCAGAACATAAGTCAACTTGAAATAAAATATTAGACATACTGTTCTTATCCCTGCCTGCTCTCAGGAGAATCTAATTCACTATTGTAATATTTGCAAAAAAAATTTTTTTTTTACCAGAGTTCAATCTACCTAATGGGAGAAAACACTGAATTATCATCCCTTCTAGCCATTGTATACCAGCCAGGACCTGAGTGTAAGAAATATCAAGATGTACTTGCAAAGATCAGAGGTTATAGGCCCATGCTCAAATAAACAAGAGACTTATATAAAACCACAGCGTGCTACATCCCCTCTCCAAGGTTTACAATTATATTACAAAAGGGCTATTTGGTTTTATTTTTTAATCTAATATTTCATGTCCTTACTCAAGAAAAAATTATGAGACATCCTATTTGGAAAAAAACATTTTTGAAGAAATTGAACAGATACCAAAATCAGACTCAGATGTAGCAGATAAGTTGGGATTTCCAGAAGGGTAATTTTAAATATGAAAAAAATCACTATTGGAGAAAAATATTAAAAATTAAAAAAAAACAAGAATAAATAGAAGAGTTGTGTTGTCTGCATAATGTGATTCTCAGAAAGAAAAGGGAGAAGAGGAAAAGAAAAAATACTTGAAGGAATAATGGTTGAAATTTTCAACTTAAATTGGATAACCATTGATTAAAAAAACTCAGAAAAACACAGTGCAAGGCAAATATTCCCTCTTCCCCCAAAATTGCATATAGCATTTCCTATTCCATCTTCAAAATATCAAACAAAAAGAAATCTTGAAAAAAGACACAGAAGTAAAAAAGTTTTAAAATAAGTAAAGTTTAAGAAAGCATTAAAAAAAGGAATCATTCCTTTCCTTGCTTAGAAAGGAACAAAGGAGCAGATTATATCAAACTACTGCTTAGACATATAATAGCAAGGAGCATGCATCAAATGTTAAATGTTTACAGAAAAATTACCCTTACCCTGGAAGTCTACATCCAGTGAATTTACTTTCCACATTGGAGGAAAAATATAATTTCTCTGATGTTTCTATTACATACCTTAAGGAAATTTTACAAACTTATCTCATTAAAAAATTTTGATCAACTCACATCTACACAAAGATAGAGATATTTTTAGAAAACAGGTGAAGCATTTTAAATATATATTTTATTATTTTGACTAAATCTAATTTACTGCATTATCTAAAATATTAATAACAGTTCTTATCTAGAAGGTAAACAATAATATAAATGAAGATGAGTACAATGGAAGAATTAGAATTTTTTATATAAAATACCTAAACAAATAAGGGCACAATATTAGGTATTTAAAGGTAAATATGTGTATACTGTTTATATTTTCGCCAACTTGACCCAAGCTAGAGTTATCTTGGTAGAGAGTATCTCAATTAAGAAAATGCCTCTATCAGATTGTCCTGCACCTATGTCTGTGGGACAATTTCTTGATTGATAATTCATATAGAAGTGTCTAGCCCACTGTGCGAAATACCACCCATAGATAAGTGGACCTGGGGTGTACGAGAAAGAAACCTGAACAACCCATGGAAATCAAGCCAGTAAGCAATGTTTCTCCATGGTCTCTACTTCAGTTCCCACTTCCAGGTTGCTGCCTTTAGCTCCTACTCTGAAATTGAAGATCTCAAAACATGTAAGGATCTCCCATGCTCCTGGATTGGCAGGATTAATATAGTGAAAATGGCCATCTTGCCAAAAGCAATCTATAGATTCAATGCAATCCCCATCAAAATTCCAAATCAATTCTTCATAGAGATAGAAAGAGCAATTTGCAAATTTATTTGGAACAACAAAAAACCCAGGATAGCGAGAACTATTCTCAACAACAAAAGAACTTCTGGGGGTATCACCATCCCTGACCTCAACCTATACTACAGGGCAATAGTAATAAAAACTGCATGGTATTGGTACAGAGATAGGCAAGAAGATCAATGGAATAGAACTGAAGACCCAGAAATGAGCCCACATACCTATGGTCACTTGATCTTTGACAAAGGAGCTAAAACCATCCAGTGGAAAACGGACAGCATTTTCAGCAAATGGTGTTGGTTCAATTGGAGGTCAACATGTAAAAGAATGCAAATCGATCCATTCATATCTCCTTGTACAAAGCTCAAATCCAAGTGGATAAAAGACCTTCGCTTAAAACCAGATACACTGAAACTAATAGAAGGTGGGAAAGACCCTTGAATACCTAGGCACAGGGGAAAAGTTCCTGCACAGAACACCAATGGCTTATGCTCTAAGATCAAGAATTGACAAATGGGACCTCATCAAATTGCAAAGCTTCTGTAAGGCAAAGGACATATTCAATAAGACAAATCGGCAACCAACAGATTGGGAAAAGATCCTAACCAATCCTACATCCGATAGAGGGCTAATATCCAAGATATACAAAGAACTCAAGAAATTATACTCCAGAAAACCATATAACCCTATTAAAAATGGGGTACAGAGCTAAACAAAGAATTCTCAACAGAGGAAACTCGAATGGCTGAGAAACACCTTAAGAAATGCTCCACATCCTTAGTCATCAGGGAAATGCAAATCAAAACAACCCTGAGATACCACCTCACACTAATCAGAAAGGATAAGATCAAAAACTCATGTGATAGTAGATGCTGTCGAGGATGCAGAGAAAGAGGAACACTCCTCCATTGTTGGTGGGATTGCAAGCTGGTATAACCACTCTGGAAATCAGTCTGGTGGTTCCTCAGAAAACTGGACATAGCATTACCTGAGGATCCAGCTATAGCACTCCTGGGCATATACCCAGAAGATGATCCAACATATAATAAAGACATATGCTCCACTATGTTCATAGCAGCCTTATTTATAATAGCCAGAAGCTGGAAAGAACCAAGATGTCCCTCAACAGAGGAATGGATACAAAAAATGTGGTACATCTACACAATGGAGTATTACTCAGCTATTAAAAATAATGAATTCGAGAAATTTTTAGGTAAATGGATGGATCTAGAAATTATCATCTTGCGTGAGTTAACCCAATCCCAAAAGAACACACAGGGTATTTATTCACTGTTAAGCGGATGTTAGCCCCAAAGCTAGGATTAGTGACAACTCAACCAGCAGACCACATGAAGCTCATGAAGAAGGAAGACCAAGAGGGGATGCCTCAGTTCTACTTAGAACAAGTAACAAAAATGCTCAAGGAAGCAAATACAGAAACAAAACATTGGACAGAAACTGAAGGAGGGGCTATAAGGAGACCATTCCACCTCCGTATTCATCCCATGTACAGCCACCTAAGCTAAACACTGTTGTGGATGGCTGGAAGTGCATAATCTGAGGAACATGATATAGCTGTCTCCTTAGAGGTCTGACAAAGACTAACACACTCAGAGGACAATGCTCACAGTTAACCACTGATATGATCAGGGGTTTCCCAATAGAGAGAGGACTGAAGGAGCAGAAAGGGTTTGTGACCCCAGGAGGAAAGCAACAATACCAAACAACCAGAGCCCCCCCCCAGGGTCTAAACCACCAACCAGGGAACACATAGGGAGGGACCCAAGACTCCAGCGGTATATGGAGGGGAGGATGGCCTTGTTGGGCATAGGTGGAAGAGGAGTTTCTTGGTCTCATAAAAAATAAACACTGAGGGGGGATGTGAGGGTGGGGAGGGGATAGTGGGGGGATAGGTGCAGTCACTGCCTCATAGAAGCATGAGGAGGGGGATAGGATGGGAGGTTTCTGGGTGATGGGAGGAAGTGGGGTTAGGTGATAAAATCTGAAGTGTAAATGTTACAACCAATTTTCAAAAGGGGGGGAAAAAGAAAAGTTGTTAGAACCAACATCTTTAAAAAGAATGTCAGGCCCTGGGGGAAAAATTTTTTTTCTTGATACTAAAACTTGTTCTGAGAATTGTATATTGCAGAATACACAGCCTTGGTGTATCTACTCATCAAGCATACTGAGCAGACCTGCCCAAACCTCCAATGTCCTGAAATTCCATCTGGATTCAGTGAAGACACAGCATCAGAGGATTATCAACTTACTCTTTCCCCCACCCCTCTTCTAATATCTCAACGCCCATAATCAGCTTGAAGAAGTTAAAGAAGAGTCAGCGCCCCTATTCCCTGAGCTTGGGGACTAATGTGGTTAATAATGGTCTGTCTTTCTAGGGAAAAGTAGTGGTCTTGTTGGAACAGGGAGGATTAGCTAGGACTTATTGCATAGCCATAACCTATTGGTAGAAATCTGTATAATTATTATCAAGATGAAGTTATAATTTCTTAAATGGTACAAAACTTACTTTGATTTCAAATTTAAGGTTTTCATTGGCACGAGCTTCTTATTAATATAAAAGTGAGATGAATATTGATACTCTCATGGGCATTGTGCCTGTATAACACATTTAGGAATACAAGGCCTAGACCCAGTCCTTCTCTAACTTTTTTAACTGATTTGGGACGGTTAACCTATGAGTTAAGGGACTATAGCAAATTCATGGCTTTGAGTTTATTGTTAGGAGGTTTCCCATATTTTATTTAGAAATAGCTGAGAGGAGTGAACAGACAACAGTCCAGGTGACCTTACATGGATAGTTGGTTTTCAAAACGTCAGAAGTCCATAGAATTGATGCTACAAATATTTCTATATTAATGTTCATTCTGATTAGAGACATGTCTGCTCCTGACAGCTTCCTGTTGTGGATTCTAAGAAGAAATTGAGCATCCTTGGTGTTATGCCAGTTGTGTGGTGACAGTCACTAGGCAAGAATTGCCTCTTTCCATCTACAGACAAATTACTGTCCAGAAGAGGACACACATGCAGAATAGTCGACTGATTATATCTGCCTAGACAGAGTAATCAGCCCTTAATAATCCTGCATCACTAAGGTCTGTCAGATGACTCTGGGCCAGAAGGCTGAAGATTTGATGCTCCAATGTTCGGTAGTATAGGGGCTTTTCAGGTGTTCAGCAGTCTCTATAAATTGGCTAAGTTTTAGAAGCTACGTTTCGTGCTTCCCATAACTTCAGTTAACTCAGTCATTCTGGGTTTCTGACGGGGTTGAAGACCCATAGTCTCATAGCCAATCCTGGCTATTGACTTTGAGAGAAAAGATCTGAGTAGATGGTTTTCAGCTGACATTCATTCTAAAGCCAAAAAAAAAAAAAAAAAAAAAAAAAAAAAGCCAGGATCAAAAGTAAGTGTTTTAGTTAGAAGAGATGACAGAGGTTCTGGTTAGTCAACAAAATGATGGACTGGGTATTAGGACTATCTTGTACCTCACTGGTACAATTAGGAATAAGTATGCTCTAATTGTATTTTGAGAGAAAAGTTTTACTTTAACAGGAAGAGTGATATGTAGGAGGAGCTAAGTGGGAAGGAGTATTGAGAGGAAGAGATGGAGTAAGGAGAGAAGATGAAGAAGAGGAGAAGCTAGGTGATGAGAGAGAGAAAGAGAGAGGGAGCATGGAGGCACATGTTCACAGGTCTCCACCAGTCAAAGATAGTTTTTATATCTAGGTTGGGTATTGGGTTACACTTCTGATTGAGCATTACCAAACTTATAAATCCTTTGATTAACATTTAAAAAAATTATATAAAAGCAAAAAGGAAAGGGGGGGCATGGGACAGGGGTTTTCTAGGGAGGGGAAATGGGGAAAGGGGAAGGCATCTTAAATGTAAATAAAATATTAAAACAAACAAACAAACAAAAAAAGATAAGACCAGGAACAGAAGGATTAAGTGATGAATTCTAATCTAATATCAACAATTTTCAAGCTAGTCCTTAAAATAGAAAATGAAAGAACACCATCAAATGTCTTCTATGAAGCCCTCATAGCAAAATTCAATACATATCGAACAAAAAATGAACATATCAGACTTATTTCCCTGTTGAACGTAGCTGAAAATATTTTTAATAAAGCCTTTGCAAGCCAGTTTCAAGAACACATTAAGGGAATCATATATCATAGTGCAATAGTGGGATGCCAGGTTGATTCAACACATAATATAAATACAGTTTTATGTCTGAAGAGATGGCTCAGTGATTAAGTGCACATACTGCTTTTGTAGAGGACGAAAGTTCTATTCACAGAACCTGTATTTGGAGGTTCATAGCTTCTTATAAGTCTAGTACCAGCAGATTCAACAGCCTCCTATGGCCCTTGCATCCACCTTCATTTTGTATATGCATGAATCCATGCATAGACACACATCTATATAAGTACAAAGAATTAAAAGTAAAAGATAAATCATTTTATATGTAATGACAAATCACAGAATCCTTTTCAAGAGATACAGAAAATACAGTTGATAAAAAAAAATCACTGACAGTCAGAAACAGTCATTTTTTTCCCTCTTTTGTTTAGCCAAGAAGATTTTGGGTAAGTTTACACTTATAAACAAAGATCAGGAAAACAGTATTTGAGGAATAAAACAGAGTAGTAATAATATTTATAATAAATTTGCCTTTGGTCTTGGACTTGCCTTTATACAAACCTAATTTTAAAACTCTTTTTTAATATAATAACTGAATTTCCAGAATTCAATTAACAGTTCATTTGCGTTTTATACTAAATTTTATAATGCTACATCATTTATATATTACTCTCTTTTAGCATACATGCAAAGCTTTGTAGGACTTAACCCTTTAACAATGTTGTGATTTCTCCTGTAATACTTTACCCTACTCTTTATTATTCAGAGGTAAACAAGTTAAGTTTCTCATAAGAAAATGACTTTGAAAGTCATATGAAGGAGCCCTTGTGGACAAATCATATCACGAGATTAATGATAGTGCTAACAGCTACTTCATCAAATAAAAATCCAACTGCTACCATGCATGGCCCTAGTGGACAACAACTGTAAAGTGTTTTACAGTCACCTTTAACAAGCAGGCCTCACAACAACCCAGGGCATACAAGATGAAATAGCTAGGCATTTTCCTCCTAATAAATATGCTCTCTCATTCAACATTTATTGTGCACATTCTACATCCTCTACATATATTAATGAGTAGGGAAACAAAACACACACTACAGCTATCGTTCTAGTTTGTTTCTGAGTTAGATAAAGTTTGCATTTTGAACTGTGGTATTTTAAGAGATTTGTGATTTCTTTCAAGTTGAAATAATAAGTTATATTTTTCATTTATTTTCTATAATCTGCCACTTAATTCACTTTTTCAAATTTGCTGGGTATCTATTCTGTTTCATAGACTACTCCTGATATTAAAAATATTAAAAACATAGAAGGTCATTGCTCTCATGGACCTAAGAACCAGGGAAGAAATCAAAGATAAAAGGGAGTGAATATATTACAACACATAATCCAAATATTATCAAAAGAAACAAATGCAGAGTGAAAGGACATAGAGATTGATATATGTTTAAGAAATTCATCTTGTAAACAAAGCATTTTGTGGGAAACATAAAAGAAATAATGAAAAGAAGTAATATATATATATATATATATATATATATATATATATATATATATATGTTTGGAGTGATCTCCTAAGAGTAAGAAAAGAAGTTCAGCCAAAATAATAAAGAGTGGCCAGCTGCAGCTGAGGTCAGATACATTGAGGCCACTCAGGCTACATAGAGCTTGTCCAAAATTGTTCAGAAATTGGATTTAGTTCTAAGTGGGCTTGGAAAGAATGAGATGGCTTTGAACAGAGAAATGACATTATTTGCTTTAGATTTGAAAGGATCACAGTGCTTGCTGTGTAGAGGCTATTTGTAGGAGAACACAGGTTGAATCAGGAAAATGAGTTAGGAGGGTTTGGCAATAATTTAGACAGAGGATAGATGGTGGCCTGAATTAGGATGGAAGGGGTGCATCTGGTAAAAATGATTAAATTGGGATCTTTTTTATCTGCTAAACAGGGAAGATTTTTGGAGTAGAAGTCTTGGAAAGAAACCCTAAGGTTTTAACAATGAACATACTATGTTAGAATGTAGGCACCCAAATGGAGATGTAAAACAAGTAGTTGAATATATATATATATATATATATATATATATATATATATATATATATATATATATATATTTCAAATAACAGGTGTGGGCTAAAGATAAACATTTTAGAACCTTCAATATGAATATGGTATTTAAAGTCATTTGAGGAAATGAAGTCACCAAGTATCTATGTGAAGAGCCTTGTAAGTTTAAATATGTGTAACAAAAATTGTGCAAGAGAAGTCAAACAAGAATAGTTCTCTAAGATGCTAATTTAAAAGCTGTTTAAGGAAGACATGATCAGAGATGCCTATGCTACTTCAATTATCCAATAATAATTGACTAAAAGCTCACTGTTTTTCAGGCATTGTATAAGAGTTTGAGATCCAAGGCTAGAAAATAATATGGTTCTTATCTTTGGAAAACTTGTTATCCTGTACCAAAGATGGACAAACCAACAGACCATTACAACATATGATGGGCAGTGCTAGAGGGATTACATGCCAAATTAACTGGGAATGTGTGCCTTCTCTACAATGTGATGCCCCTTTTAACACCTTAGAGGGAAACAAGTAGCATGAATAGATCTTACTCACTAGTGTAGGTCATTGACGATTATTACCAGAGATATACTAAATTATATGTGAGGTTTATTTCATAACAAAGAAAATGCTACATACATGAAGGAGATTGATACTCAGACTTAAACTTTATATTCTCATTAGGAGTAAACATGGAGGAAATTACATAATGCTCTAAACGTATGGGGGCACCAGATGAGTGTTCATTATCTTAAGCAACTGAACTTTCTTAGAGGCAGCCTCATGAGTATTTGGGAATGGAGTAACAGTGTTTAAGAGTCCTCAAGGTAAGTTACCTGTTTGCTTAAGCAGCTTATTAATGTGGGTCAATTCACTGGAGTGACAAATTTACTTGTGAAAAAATAATTCCCTGTCTTTGACTGTTGATAGACAAATTGAAAATATAATTGACTTAGTACATTTGTTTATTTACATGCTTCATTGCCTTATCTTCAGGTCATAACATGTACAGTCTTTAGTGAGGCACACACCTTTCTTCAGAAGCTATGAAAATGACTAAATCATGTATCAGTTCACCTTGATTTGAATGTGCTTCCACCATCGACTGGTTGGAAGAACTTGAAACTTTATGTGATTTCTCTATCCTTTCATATTCTCCTTTGTAAAATGGATATGATAAGAATAGAACGTGGCTCACAGGGTTATTGTGAGTTCTAAATATGCTACTTACATACTTAGCAAGTTGTCCGCAACACAGTAGTACATTCGAAGAGTTTGCTATTATTATCTGGCTGTCTGGCCTCACCAGCTGCCACTAGGAAACATGCAGCCTTCTTCCAGCCAACCAAAGTTGCTTGAAGGGAAGAGCACAGAGACCAACTAGCTGTTGTAAGCAAGAGCTGATGGTATCAGGGGAGATGGAGAAAAATCTACTGATACAGTTATTTTGAAAACTGAGATGATATTATTTCCTAATGGGTTACCTGTGCAGTATGTATGGTGGACAATAAAGAAAAACCACTTCTGGCTTTCTGACTGAAGTAATTGGAAAGATTATAGTTGGGAGATGAGCAGATATGCCGAGGATGCATTCTAGATTTTTTCCATATTCAAGTGTACATGTAAATGGGCAATTGAAAAACACATCTAGATTTCAGTGGAAAAGCTACAGATAGGATTGAAACCCACCAGTATATACATATTATTTAAAGAACAAAGCCATAAATATGGGGCAAATCCATTGGGAGAAACCTATACTACACAGTTTATATATGAGGATTGTTGCAAGATTTACATGAGTAAGGCCCTATACTTCACACAACTGCTAGTATATAGTATGTGAAATATATGATCACTATTATATTAAGAGAATATATTACTGTTATTATGATACTTATCACAAACCTAGATAGATTACTGTTCAGCAGTGTGCCTCTAAACCTTACCTCTATGGTGGCTCACTGAAAAAATGAAATAATTTGCACAAATACTGAGCTTTTTCTTTCTTCCTTTCTTTCTTTTTTCTTTTCTTTTCTTTTTTTTTTTTTTTTTTTTTTTTTTTTTTTTTTTTTTTTTTGCATGAGACACCTGGCATAGGTCTTGTCCTGGTATCCTTAGGGATTTGGACACAAATATCTTCAACTATGGCATTCCATTCTCAGCACATTTTTATAACAATCTGATTGGGACTGTCTAGACTGTAGCCCTGATATTTAGAGTATGACTCACAGACTAGAAGCATAACTATATTTGGGATCTTGGTTTCTAATACAGAGTCTTGATATATTTTTATCAGATTCCTTAGGTGATTCCTATGCTCCTTAAAATGAAATGAGCACTGATTTACAGAATAGATATGTAAATCCTAAATAACTAACACCTGACTTTGAAATTGAGAATGATCACTTCTTTTCTTTCTAGATTTCAACAGAAGCCATATTTTTTGGCTAGGTACTGGTAACATGAGAACATTTATAGAGTTTTCTTTGTTTATTGATAAACTTCATGGTAATATGTGAAAGCTTTCTGGTCCATATTTAATTAAGTATGTCCCATTTTATAAGAACACTTTACACCTGCACTGTGACCATTCATGTCCATGATGGCTAGCTTATTGCTATCACTTAAGCTTGCAGTTTTGACATTCGATCTCAGGATGGCATTCATAGTGGGAAACTCAAAATCTCCCTGAGGACCATGTTAATAGCTGTTGAACTGAGCAAATTTCAAATTGGATTCATTCCCTGAATTAGTCAGTTAATTTTACTTCAAAATTGTTCATCATATAAAAAGTGCCAAAGTCTTCTTTAAGTGATATGAAAATGATACACTCACATTTTAATATTACAATGTGTTTTAAATTTTTCATTCTTTGAGAGTTTCATACATTTATATGATGAGTTTTTCGTCAAGTCTATTGACATTCCTTACTCAAGTATTCTTCCCCAACTGCTACTATTCACTTCCAATTTCTTGTCTTTCTCTCTCTCTTAAGTCATTGAGTCCACAAAGTGCTCATTGAGTCCACTAAATGCTGCCAGTATGAACATGAGTGTAAAACCATCTGCTGAATTATGGGTAGTCAGTTATAGGTCTTATCCAAGAAAACTGACTTTCTTCCAACAGCCATCATTTACTAATAGCATTTTAGTTGGAGTTTTGTGACTACCTCTACACTCTAAGCTTTGATTTTTTTCTATCTTTATCTTTTTAAGGTTTTATACCTGCTTCCATGCATGCTGTGAATTTATAGTTGCAACTGTCTTATATCCTGAAAACAATACTTCCCTGTAGTCACCTATTGCCTCAATCTCATAGTCATTTGTCCTTCTTTCCTCAATCATCCCTGAGCCTTGGATGGTGGGGGTATGTTACATATATCCAATTTAGAGCTGAGGGTTTTACAATCACTTATTCTGTGCAGCCTGATCAATTGTGTTTTCCTGTCTTTATTGCCATTCATTACAAAAAGAAGCTTTTATGAATAGAATTAAGAGATGGGCCAATCTATTAGTATAGTGATTAAATGTTAAGAAATTGTATTTATACTACGACAATTTAACAGAATTGTAGCACTTAGGTTCTTTTCTAGGGCCTATTATTTATATCGCTACAGGTGCTTAGCTCCAGTAGTGGAACAAGGTATGGTTTCCATTTTGTGGAGTGGATCTGAAATAAAATCAGAAGGCATTTGATTACAAAATGTTGTAATTGTATGTAATATACGTATAAATTAGGAAGCTTCTGTTGTACGTGGTAAATTGTTTGATGTGAAAGTTGTCAAAAGTATTCAGTATTAATTGAGCTACCCCAAACTCCCTCACATATTCTGCCTTCCTATCACCCATATATTTTAACCCTTCCTGTGTTGTGGCTATCTTAAAAATAACCTAGAGACATTCCTTATGCCTTCAATATTAGAAGGTAATTTTTTATTACAGTGTCTACAGCCTTGACCATATATAATCACAGGGGTTTCAGAGGGCAGCATAGACACTTTTGTATAACATAGAACTACTACTTTGTTGAACTCTATCATTATGAGAAAACAAACTGTAAGTATATAATTGTATGGCTATCTGCTGTGTAATGTTGGCAACAAGTGCTGTGATTCGAAGGTTTAAAGAACCATGAAATACAATCTGTTTAGCTATATCTTTAACAGTTAGATATTATACATGTAGGGGAAACCTGCACAATTTAAATAGATATGTGATAAAAGTTGAAGAAGAAAGATTGCTGAATAAAGAAAACCTAAGAGGATATGACCATAGATGCAGTTAAAAACAGCTACCAGAGCATCCTCTGATGCTAGATAAGACCTTATTTTTTTCTTGTGACCTCCCTAACTTAAACTGTTTGTCAGGGATAGTGTGGATTAAAGTAATTTAAAGAGCCCTACTAGCTCTCACATTCTATAATCCTAGCCAAGTTGGTAATGCCAATTTGAATTTTAGCCAACATTATGTTGAAAATTTCTAAGAATAACTAGTTGACCCAAATATCAACATATGTTAACTATCCCTAAAATATTTCTTTATATATCATAAACTGATGGCAAAAAATATTTTGACAGGTGAGAGATGATGAGATGGAGGAACAAAATAAAATTCTTGGTCCTATTCACCATTGACTGAAGTAGTCCAGGATAAAACTGGGAAAATGCAACAAATAGTGTATAGAAAAGAGATGACTTTTTAGGTGCTTTACAGTGTTTTGTAGATAACCTTCAGTCACCAGAGACAGTCAATCAGCAGTGATGGAGAGTCAGGCCCTTTGGGAGGAAAAACATTATCTTGTACACTAAAAATAAACAAAATGCAGTGCAAGCATGGTGTTTTAATGACCCAAAAGGATTTGAAGAGAATGATTCTCATGCTCTTTATTTGCTATCTTGGTGTACAGTGCAGTCTGAAGGAACACAACAATAAGGCAAACAAGGCAGTAATTTCCACTTCTCTGAAAGACTGTTTTTCTTTTTTTTTCAGAACATATCATTGTCACCCTAATTAGATTTTGTTACCCAAATACTTTAAAAAATCTCCATGCACTTGAATCACTGAGCACATTTCTTATTCTGGTTAATATTCATGCGAGTGAAAAAATCATAAAAATGCAACGTGAAATTGAATAACAATAAAATGAGTAAGACCAATGAAAATGAAATGTAAATATTGAACATGCTTTACTTTTTCATTTCAAGGATTTAAAAACAGCACTAACTCATAATTATAGTGTAAACTGTGGAGATCCATGGCCAAACAGTAGACAAAAGTTGGAATGCATCATATCTGCTTACATAACCTCTATTTCAGAAAGGTGTTTCCGGATGCAAATTGCAGTGTCTGTAATTTTGATATTGGTCCTCTAAAAAGTTCTCCTCTAATAGGTAGGCAACATGGACAGAACAACTTGGGACTTGAAATTGGAGGATAGTTTTGAGTTCCTGCTCTGCCTGTATCCATTGCTGTGTGACCCAAGACAGATCATTGCACTTCTTAGAACTTTTATCTTCTCAACCACAAAGAAATGCAAATATCTGTCTTGTGAGGACAACTATGACAAATAAAATCCAATAAAACTTTTCCCACAGAAAACACTAATAAAAAATTTTAACAGGGTGTATCTATTATATAAGCAACATCACTTTTCCATGGGGTATATTAATATGTTCATAACCTAAATTTGTCTGAAATTTTTAACAAAACATTTTTTTACTGAGAGGAAAGGGAAAATACAGTGAAGGGGAGGAATTTCAGTGAAGACTAGGAAGGTAGCCTTGCATTCTGTTACATGGAAGACAGAGTGTCTGTCCTACTGTGCATTGTTAACATACAGGTATTTATGAATGTTGTGCTTTATCTATAGGAAAGCAATACCACACAAGTGTCCGTTTTTACCTTAATCTTTGTCAAAAATAAGTGAGGAAAAAAGTAACTATTTGCATATTTTCATTAATATTAGAAACTTGGTATTCATATAAGAAGCAATCAATCCACTCAATATTAGATACAGTATTAAATGTTCTGTTATTTTACATTGCAGTGAATCTTATAGCATTTGTGACAATGAAGCTGCCTTGGCTACTTTTGCAATTGTGTTTTAGTGAGGGTCAAATTAATCAGTTGCATGAAATCAGGAAGTGCATATTACTGGTATAGGTTTCAATGGCAAAATAGAAATGATCAAGTATTCTTTAGGCATTTGAATTTATTATTATTTTAAGGAATATTTAGATTATAAAATGTAAATGCATTTTATAAAATGTTATCATTTTATTTTAATTTTTGCTTATGCATGTTCATGGGAAAACATGTGTATATTGTGAACATGTATACATGTGCATGTGGAGGCCAGAAGACAACATTTGATTTCGTTTCTCAGGTGCCATGCATCTAGTTTTGCAACAGGGTCTACCATTCTCTGGTAACATCCCAAGTAGGCTAGACTGGTACTGTGTAAAATTGTTCTTGGGGGAGGGGGAAGGCATCATTCCAGATAGCTCCTTATTAGCTTTATTTAAGTATTGAGACTTCTCAATAATTTTGCATCTATCTTATTTTGTTTATTTAAAACAAAATACACTATCTATCTATCTATCTATCTATCTATCTATCTATCTATCTAGGCCTTCACTAGAGCACAATATAATGAGTAGTTACTTTTTATTTCTCTTAATAGATATGAGTTGTATACTTTAGTTTATTTTCAACTAACATTATTTTGAAAGATAGAAAGTTTTGTATTCATCATAAAATCTACTTAAATACATTTTGAACTTATTAGTTGAGAATTTAATATACAAACATCATGTTTTTAGAGCATGTTCCTCTCTCTCTCTCTCTTTCTCTCTCTCTCTCTCTCTCTCTCTCTCTCTCTCTCTCTCTCTCCTCCCTCTATCTCTGACCAGCTAACCTCCAACAAGATCCTTTCCAACTTCTTATCTTCTTTTTAATTTTGAAATGAAATACTAAGCCCAACTAATGCTACTCATATGTGGATGTGTTTAACCCAATCTACAGAAGCACTGGCTATGTTCCATGGGCCATATCTCTGAAGAAAAGCTATTATTCTCGTTCTTCAGCAGCCACAATTTGTCAATAGTTCTTCAGCTAAGGTGTGACCTTGGAAACTCTTTTCTTGTCTGTACTAACAATTTTTAATGGCTTGATTCTATAGAGGTCTTGTGTAGGTAACAGCTATATTTTTTGATATTTTATTTATTTACATTTCAGATGTTATCCCCTTTCACTATCCCCCCATCAACCCCCTATCCTATCCTTCCTCCTCCATTTTTGCTTTTATGCCATTTAAATTACATGCAAGTATTAAGGTAATTTCTAGGTTGAGGAACTAGCAATACAATAGATGCAAATAGTCAAGGAACAAGCAAGATTATGAACCCAGATCCTCCAAGAACAAGCAATGCAATAAACAGAGTCCCCTGGTCATTCCTGTGATCACTATTTCTAAGGGCTTATCAAGATGACCAAAATATCTGAGCCTACTTTCCTGTCGTAGCCCAATGTCATTTTCATGTCTGAAGTCTACTTCTTTGTTTCAGCTTAAGATTTAGATTCCTGCCTGAAATTACTATTTTGTTCTAGCCTAATGTCAGTTACCTTCCTGCAGTCCATTTCCTTGTTCTTGGCCAATGTCAGATTCCTGCCAGGCAGCCCCAAAAGCTCTCCACATCTCCCCATTTTTTATTGCATAAACCAGACTGAGCCTGTTTTAGGTGGTTCTGACAAGAATGCCTTCCTTGCCTGTTATGGAATATGCATTATCAAAATCAATGCACTATTGTCTTAGGTTGGTAAGGCTCTGTGCAGAATCTTACCCGTCCTTGGCTTGCCAGCATGTTAAATTAATAACTTTGTCTGCAGGTCCATTTTCAGTTTCAAGTCATGTACTTTGTCTGCCAACATGTTGATGTTGTTAGAGACAGGCTTTAACATGATGGCCAGGAATAAAAGTATTCCCAGGACAAAAGGTCTAGCCAGATCAAACTATAAATGCCATTCTTGAGGTTTGCCCCAAAATGGAAATACTGACCTCAAGCCATGGATAATTTTATCAGCATTATCTGCAGCATCAAATCTCAGCAGAGCAGCATTCTTTAAATTCATAATATCCCTAACCAAAGTTAAAACATCTAGAGATGTGTTAGAATTATGCCAAATACCCTACAAGTATCTTTAAACTTTTTTCTAATTATAATGACTATCATTGTAAATTTTAGAGGTAACACAACTCCAATGGTATTTGGCATGACACTCAAGATGTCTCCTAACTCTTAAACCCTGAACCTTCCTCCTATAATTTGAATAGGATATAGAGCATCAATTCGTTGTTCCATAACCTATATAAATCCTCTTGTATACTCAATACATTAGTAACATTATTTGCTAAATGATTAACAAATGTAGCTTGTCATAACTTCTTGTGTCAAAGCTATTGCAGAAGCAGTTGTGCTAGTGATTAATGTAATTAAAGCTGTTACTAGGAATAATCAAGCCCACTACCTTCTTGCATCTGCTTGAAGCCTACCTCACTTCTTCCAGCACTTGTAAGCGTTTTTCATAAAATCAAGATTTTCTAATACTCGGGTCAGTATGATAAAAGCTGGTTGATAGAACTCCATAACTGACATGCCAGGTTTCAACACACTAACACAATCAGAAAGTATACAGTCAATGCAACTTACAATAAATACTATAGAAGAGACAAAAGTAATTTTAACTTGACAATTAAAAAAACCTGAACACATGCATTAAAATTTGTTTGAAATACAGATCCTGTCCCAACTTTATCTCTTGCTATCATAACATCATAGAGAACTACAGCTAACTTCCAAATATGTCTCTGAAAATGTCCATATCCAGCCTTCTGAATGAAGACTTATTTTCAATGTTGGATTGATTTCTAGACCAGTATATGATTGAGTCCAAATAACTTGTCACCTTTAAGAAACATACAAGAGTCATTATAATTCCTCTTTTTGATTCTCTATACCACAAGGTCTAAAAACTTGAGGAAAGACAACTTATCCCATCTTGGATATAGGAAAGCAAAGGTGGGTCAGAAATATTTGTCCAATACAGGTTCTCAGTCACCATTGTCAGGGCACTCAGCAAGTTCACAGGTCAGCATCATTCTTTGTCCCTGTATCAGCATGTCTCACTGGTCACTCTGGCAGCCACTATGCTCCTTCAGCATCCTGCAGAAAAAATACAAACATACCCTCTTCCCCATATTAGATACCTGGCTGGGATCATGCCATATGCCAGTACGTGGATCCTTCCTTTCACTTAGGCATAAATATTCCTAGTTGTAGGGTGTCATAAACACTCAGAAGAAAGTTCCTTAGCATCCTATATTTTTTTAAAAAAATAAAATGAAAAGAGCATGATTTATATAAATTTGTGGTATATGGGGATATACCTCCCTCTTTATTATTTTATGAACTTATTGTCTTAAAGTTCCATGGTCCCCTTCCACAATACCTTGTCCTAGATGATTATAAGGAATCTCCATAATAAAATTTTGACAAAATGTCTCAACTGCTCGACTACAATTGCCAGTTGCATTATCTGTTTTTTTTTTTTACTGGATATTTTATTTTTTTGCCTTTCAAATGTTATCTCCTTTCCCCATTCCCCTCCAAAAACCTCTTATCCCATCCCCTTCTTCCTACTCCTATGAGAGTGTGCTTCCACTTATCTACCCATTTCTGCCTCCCTGCTCTTGAATTCCCCAACACTAGGGCATCCATCCTTCCAGAGACCAAGGCCCTCCTCTCCCAATGATGCCTGACAAGGCCATCCTCAACTATCTATACATGTGGAACCATAAGAACCTCACTTTGTGTTCCCAGGCTGGTGGTTTAGATCCTGGGAGCTCTGATTGGTTGGTATTGTTGCTTTCCTCATGGGGCTGCCAGCACCTTCAGCTCCTTGAGTCTTCTTTCTGCCTCCTCCATTGGGGGGCCCTGTGGTCAGTTCAATTGTTAGCTGTGAGCATCCACCTCTGTATATGTCAGGGTCTGGGAGAGCCTCTCAGGAGACAGCTATATCAGGCTCCTGTCAGCATGCACTTCCTGGCATCCACAGCAGTGTCAGCATTTGGTGGCTGCACATGGAATGGATCCCTAGGTGTGGCAGTTTCCAGACAGCCCCTCCTCCAGTGTCTGCTCCATGCTTTGTCTCCTTACTTGCTCCCATGAGTATTTTGTTACTCCTTCTAAGAAGGACCAAAGCACCTACTCTTTAGTCTTTCTTCTTCTTGAGCTTTATGTGGTCTGTGAGTTGTATCTTAGGTATTGTGAGCTCATTTCCTGCTGCCGCTCTCACATCAAGATCATTAAAATGAAATATTCCTGAATTAAAATATGATATGTCACTTCATATATCCTGCATGTTTCTCACTCTCTTTATTGTGACTTCTGAAATAAAATTAATAGTAATTGAGAGTTAGCTGTAGATAGTTGAACTACAATGGTTAATGAAGGGGAATTTAGGTCTTTCTGTATTTTAACCAGAATCTTTGAACATGACATCAATAAAAGAACCTGCTATATCTTCTTCAATATCATATCTTTTATGTATCTATTTTGTCAGCATAAAATATCCATACTGAATATTTGTAAGATGTAAAAGTTTTCTTTCAAAGCAAAAAGTCTAGAAAGTGCTATGACTACATATGAGTAGTCTCTAAGGTGTAGTGAAGCTATTATTATTGAGATGCTCTCTTTGTATGATAGAAGAACATTTATAAGGAGAATAAATTAACTGCCATGTCAATATATGTATTATTCTATGGATATTATCTCTAAAAATGATGAATTTGGTTATAATTTTAAGAATTACATGCTAGATTTTATTTGTAAAAAAAAAAAAAGGAGTGTTTTACATCAAGGTTCATAACAAAGTTTTACTGAAACCCTTGTGATACAAAGGAAAGCCAAGACCATTCCTACCCTCTAACTTCACATGATTCTTCTACCTTCTTTTTTCTTCTCTGTGAGCTGGTTATTTAGATTGTTTGCAAATTTGTTATTTTATCACAAAGCTTTTTACTTGCTGGTATATCATCTTTTGTTCTAAATGTTTTGTATTTTAATTTTAATGTAATCAGACATATGGGCTTTGAATTTTATATTCTAGTTATAAACTATAACACACTTCAACATTCTAAATATATTAACCAGGCCTGGTTTTCACTCCTGTCTCAAAATAATAATAATAATAATAATAATAATAATAATAATAATAATATGATGATGATGATGATGATGATGATGATGAATAAGAATAAAATGATGATGATGATGATGAAGGGCTTTATAACTGATAGAAAGATTAGAGAAATGTTGGTGTGAACTTGATAAGAGAGAATGAACTCCATCCTTAATTCCAAAAAAGAGTAAGTGAGAATGTCTAATCAAAGATTCTGTTAGGGGTTTAACTGATGGAAGATTATGGAGAGACAATATTAGAAGTAAGGCTGATTCTTCTTAGACTAGCTCAAGAGAACTGTGGTTGAGGCAGCTTATTATGATAATATACCAAGTGTAATAATCATTTACTAAGAATAGTAATTTTGGATAAATCAATTTAATAGAATTTATACTCACACTTAATTTTATAGGGACACAAAGGAAACCCCAGTAAGAAACTAGTCAACCAGAGGACTTAGAAAATCCTGAAAAAAAAGTTTTGTTCAAAGTACATATTTTTTGTCAATTTTCAACAACTTATACTTCCTATCAGTCATAAATAAATGATTAGAATATTACCACATTTCCCTAATTACTATGTTGGTTAAATCCATTTTCATATAATCTCGTATCCTTCATTTTTCTTATTATCTCCATCCTATACAGAGTAACTGAGGTCATGTTTTTAAAATTTTACTCTGATCATGTCATCAAAATCACATTTGTAATTTGAAGTAATCTGAAGATTTTCTAATTTTGCAGTTTCTTCAAATTTGTTCATGAAAATGAGGGTTCTAAAAAGTCCTGACCTGTCAGTATCACTTCTGGACACGTCTCATTGTGTCTGTTTTCACTCCGCATTGCATGGTCATTGCCTATCAGGGCATGAGACACATTGATTACATGAGTACATCATTGCCTATCAGGGCATGAGTATATAACCTACAATTATAGAGTGACTTAAAATAAAAACTGATTTTTGTAAGAGTCACTATATCTATCTATGATCATACTGAAGCAATAAAATGGACACATCTCACTAATTACTAAGAAGGGCAGGACTAGAAGGAAATTTGTCAATTTGCACAAAGACATACATAAGGGACAGATGTTGAATCAAGACACTAAAATTCTCAATTTTGCATGATACTTTAAAGTCTTTTGTAGGTGTCACAGTACTACACAACTAAAAAAAAGTAAGTCAAGCTTGGTCTGGAGGGCTATTTTTATATGGATCAAATTAGATTTGTGAGCAGGCTGCCAGACATTACTGGAAACTAGGCAGTAGTTTCCACACCCCAGACTCTTCAACCAGGTCACCTAATCTACTGCCAGACACATCATCTCCAGGATTTGTGTAGGGCATCTTCTTCTGCCAGTTGTGACTGCTTGTCTCTTGCTTTAATCTTCTCCGGCCATCTGAAACCCTTGGCTCTGTACCGTGGTTGAGATCTCAGCTTTTGACTTTGTGTGTTCTCATGACCCATTTGAAACCCTTTCCCCTGGAGGGAGCCTGTGGGGCCTTCCTGAGACTCTGTGGCCACTGCCCTTTTCGCTCCATTCATGACAGCTGTGAGCTGTCTAGCTCTGGCCAGTTTGAGGCAGCTTAGTCCTGCTGACTAGCACTACTGAGTTCAGCAGTATTTCTCTGAGAACAGGGATGGGTAGACAACTGCAGCATCTTTACAGCACTCATGACTGCCTAATTTAAGTTATGACCATGGAGATAAAAATGGTCTTGTTTTAGTAGTACATCTGATGATATAATCATCATATCATAATGAGTATCCCATTAAGAAACATCAAATTATCTAGTGATATATTTTATACCCAGCCTAAAATACCTTCAGAAATTAACTTAGGTTACTCAGAAATTATAATTGTCACAGATTGCCTTCTATTTTGAATTGTAAAAATAACTAAAGTTACAAAAAACATACTTTTATAAGAACTCTGAATTAAAGGTCTTATTCAATATCTGTAACTTTCTACTTCTCTTACCTCTTAAGAATTCAAAAATCCCCCTAACTCAAGCTGTTAGTTTATACTAAGATTCTATCAAGTCCTAGCAGGGATGTTCACACTTTTGACATTGGCACATGATGTCATCCACAAAGCTCATGTTCTAGAACCACACAACTGAGTTTCAAATAAACCAAACCATACTCAAAAACAAACAAATAAAATCAGAATGTTTTAAATAAGTTTATGATTTTATGTGAGGTCACATTCATACCTATACTGGAATATGTGTAGATCAGTAACCACAAGCTGAAGATGACCATCACCTAGAACATTTGGCCTCAAATTCAGCAAAATCCACCTTAATGTTCAAATGGACTACTTTGGCCTTTGCATTTGTGGTTGTTTGATGGGAGGATCCTTAAATAAGAGAAGAATTAGGGAATCTATTGGGTGATCATCACATTAGAGTCCTTTGTTCTTCTTGCCACTGAGAACCTTAAAATGAATTTTCTCAGTAATATCACAGGAATTCTGACTTAATTTAGGCCACCTCTTAATTTGTTTTTACAACTTTATATATTACAATATTAAAATATTCAATATTTTTGTCTTAATTTCTCCATATTTATTTATTTATTCCCTTTATATTCCAATTACAGTCCCCCTCTCCACCCAGTTCTCCCCTACAGTCCCACCCTCAATTCTCTCTCCCCTATTTTTATTTTTATTTATTTATTTATTTATTTATTTATCTATTTTTTGGTTTTTCAAGACAGGGTTTTTCTTTGTAGCCCTGGCTGTCCTGGAACTCACTCTGTAGACCAGGCTGGCCTCGAACTCAGAAATCCGCCTGCCTCCCAAGTGCTGGGATTAAAGGCATGCGCCACCACCGCCCAGCCTCTCTCCCCTATTTGTCTGAGAAGGGGGGATATTTCTCCTCTAGATACCAACCCACCCTGGCACATAAAATCACTGCAAGACTATGAACATGCTTTCCCACTGAGGTCAAACAAGACAGTCTGATTAGGGGAACAGGATCCACAGATAGGCAGCAGAGTCACGGTAAGCCCCCATCCAGTTGTTGGGGGACCTACTATTAATATTTCAAATATATGTATTGAATAGAAATTTACAGTGAATGAAAATCTTTTCATAATCTAGATTTTATGGCTGAGCTTTCACTATAGTTGATTTGTCCCTTTATTTATTCCTTCAATCATGCCTGTGTCCTTCCCTTTCTTGGAGTGTATTTCGGCCTAAAATGTGGCTATCACTGCATTTCTAGATAAAATAGTTTATATTTAGCTCCGTTAAGCCCAGTGAAACCATTGATAATTCCCCTTCAGTGGTCCTCAGTTTCTGAATATAAAGCAAGGAGAGCAGTTTCAGATGACATCCTCTTTTCTGCTCTATTTTCTAACATTCTCTAGTTGTCTGATATTTTCCTGTTTAATTAATTGACATACTTGTACAAAAATTGCCTTTCTGTTAGATTCTAAAAGAAGACAGAAAATGCATTTTGTTTACTTATGGGATATTTGTTTTACCAAAGCCAGGGTGGCTTAGAATAACCCTGTTCTGCAGGCCATTGTGATTTTGCAGCCAAAGCAGATATTTACGGGCATCTAGGGAAAAAGACAACAATATGTCAGATGAATGTTTTCAAACTGAGGGGAAGAACCATGTGATACTGGAAGAATGAAAGGTGAATAAGCATGCAGTTGGAAAATGAATTTTAATGAAAGTTCTAGCCCAGTCCTGGGGAAAGGAAGATCCAAAGGTCTGATAAGCGGAAACCAGTGATTTGAAACCATTAAACCTAAAACCATTCATCTCCGTTTTGTTTGTTTGAACATTGGGGTACTTCTGTCACTAATATTTTTAGACTGATGGATTTGAGAGAGAAAGAATATCACTTACATGAAACAAAACAAATAAGTAAAACTGCTAGGTGTGAATCAAGTATTAAAGGGAAGAAATCTCACAGAGTCAACCCAAAGGAATGGAGATTGCAGGACTGCCTGGCTATGATAAGCCTGCTTTTCTATGCTAGGCTGTACAGAAGCAGGCCCTACGTCCCATTTCCCTTGGAATTCCTGAAATGGCCCCTGTAGCAAACAGGAAATTCCCCACTCAACTGTTAGTGGGACAGAAGTACTTTCTATGGACAAGCACTAACTCCAACTGAACAACCATGTATAGACTAAACTTTACCTTCAGATATCACTGCAAAGGGTGATGTGGATTATTTTCAATAATCTAGGGAAATTTACACTATCAGTGAATTTCTCATAACCATTATACCTTTCCTAAAATGCCTTTTTAAAGCTTATTCTTTAATCCTTTTTTATAGTCTAGACTTCATCCTCCTCCCAGTATACACCGGACTGCTCCCCATCCCATACCTCCTCCCCCCCATTCTCCAAGAGGATGTTCCCACCCCACCATACCTCCACACTCCCTGGGGCCTCAAGTCTTTAAAGGGTTAGGTGCATCTTCTTTCACTGAAGTCAGACCAGGTAGTCCTCTGCTGTATATGTATTAGGGGGTTCATATCAGTTGGTTTATGATGCCTGGTTGGTGGCTCGATGTCTAGGAGATCTTGGGGGTCTGGGTAAGTTGATACTGCTGATCTACCTATGGAGTTGTCCTCCTCCTCAGCTCCTTCCAGCTTTTCCACAATTCAAACACAGGGGTACTCAGCTTCTGTCTATTGGTTGGGTGCTAGTATCAGCATCTGACTCTTTTAGCTACTTACCTTATTGGGCCTCTCTGAGGGGAGCCATGCTAGGCTATTGTCTGCAAGCACACCACACCGTCAGTAACAGTGTCAGGCCCCTGGGGCCTCCCTTAAACTGGATCCCAATTTGAGCCTGTGACTGGACCTCATTTCTCTCACCCTCTTCTCCATTTTTATCCCTGCAGTTCCTTTAGACAGGAACAATATTGATCAATGGAATAGAATTGAAGACCCTAAAATAAAACTACATACTTAAAGATACTTGATCTTTGACAAAGAAGCCAAAAATATACAATAGAAAAACAAAGCATCTTCAATAAATGGTGCTGGTCTAACTGACAGTCTGTATGTAAAAAAATTGAAAATAGATACATATTTGTCACTTTGTACAAAGCTCAATCCAAGTGGATCAAGGACCTTAATATAAAGCCACATATACTGAATCTAATAGAAGAGAAAATGGGAAACAGCCTTGAACTCATTGGCATAGTGGGAAATTTCATAAATAGAACTTCAGTGGCTCACACTCTAATATAAAGAATTGATAAATGAGACCTCATGAAACTGGAAAGCTTCTATAAGGCAAAGAACATAGTCAATAGGACAAATTGACAACCTACAGATTGGGGAAAAATATCTCCGCTAACCTCACATCTGATAGAGGGCTAATATCTAAAATGCATAAAGAACTCAAGAAGCTAATTACCAAAAAAATGAAACAACCCAATAAAAAAATGGGGTATAGAACTAAATAGATAATTCACAACAGAGGAATCTGGGATGGCTGAGAAGCACTTAAAGAAATGTCCAGTCTTTAGTGACCAGGGAAATGCAAATCAAAATGACCCTGAGGTTCCACATTAAATCAATCAGAATGGCTAAGATAAAAATCCCAGGCATCAGTAGATGTTGGGGAGGGTGTAGAGAAAGAGGAACACTCTTCCATTACTGGTGGGATTGCAAACTTGTACAATCACTCGGGAAATCAATCTGGACGTTCCTCAGAAAGTTGGAAGTAAATCTACCTGAAGATCCAGCTATACCACTTTTGGGCATATGCCCAAAAGATGCTCTACCATGCCATAGGGGCATGTGTTCCACTGTGTTCATAGTGGCCTTGTTTGTAATAGCCAGAAGCTGGAAACAACCCAGATGTGCCACAATGAAAGAATGGATACAGAAAGTGTGGTTCATTTACCCAGTGGAATACTACTCAGCTATTAAGAATAAGGACATCATGAGTTTTGCAGGCAAATGGATGAAACTAGAAAATATCATCCTGAGTTAAGTAGTTCAGACCTAAAAGGACATGCATGGTATGTACTCACTAAGTAGATATTGGACAAAACAGTGCAGAGTACCCAGGACACAATCCACAGAACTCAAGAAGGTTAGCAAGCAGAAGGGTCCAAGTCAGGATGCCTCAATCCTACTTGGGAACGAGAAGAAAGCAATCATGAGGGGCAGAGGGAAGGAGATGGGTGGGAAAGGGGACAGTTAGGGGAATGGGGGACCTGGGTGGGAAAGAGGACAGGCAGGGGAAGGGGGGACCATGATCAGGTATGGTGGGGGGAACAGATATGAAGCCTTGTTCCCCTGAACAGCCCTGAACCTCTGAGGGCAAGCAGAAAGAATGGAAACAGGAAGTCTCATGAGGTAGAAGGTGGGGGACCCCCTAGAATGTACAGAGGACCTGGGAGGTGAGAGACTCTAAGGACTCAAAGGGAGAGACCTTGGATGAAATGTTCTACAGTGGGGCAGGGCAACTTATAGAACTTATCTTCAGTAGAAAGAAAGGGCATCAAATGGAGGGAAGGCGTTGCCATCCCACAGTCAAAAATGCCTTTTTAATGAACTTTCTAGCACTAACATGTATTTAACAGAAGAATCATGGAGCCAGATGATCAGGACTCAGAAGGGTAAAAATAATCCCTTAAGTAAGTTTGCTATCAAAGAATATGTTAATATATACTTTCAGTTCTTTTCTGTTTTATTTGTCTTTGTTCTGCTTTTGTCACATTTTATTGGTTCCAGATTTAACTAGGAAGACATAATGGTTCACATGGTATTTATGTTAAGAAAATAATATTGTGAAAAATTTAAAAATAATAAGGAAAACTGCATTTCAAATACTGTTTTCCCTTTTTTGTCTTAACACTCTATTGCTTATGATAATGGCTCATTAGGCACTGTCAGAGACTTCAAAACCTAATTCTTAAGCTTATTTGAAAATGGCTGCACTAATTTGGCATTCAAGTATCTGGTTACCACATGTATGCCTAAATTTGTTAACCTTGTATGAGTTTGGATTAGGTAATCCTCCTTTTTATGTAAGCCATATTGGTTCAAGGTTATGTCTGTTTATATATTCGCTGTTTTCCTTGACAGTATTTCTGAAAATTGAAGAGAGAAATGGAGGGTTGTATGGTACAACCGTAATACAAAGCTTCACATTAGAGTTACAGTCTGCAATTGTGGTTGGGATATCCAGTACAGATTATGGAAATTAGCAGCTGTGTGGCTTCTTCATTTGATTTTTTCTTATTAACAAAATGCTTGATTAGTCCTCTACTCTTTTAAATGAAATTACAAAATAATTATGAGTTCTGTTTCTAAAACCCTTTACTGAGAACTACAATAAACTGTCAAACACAGAAATCTGTGCATGATACATTTATATGAATATTTAGTGCCTGTAAATTGCCAGTTAACATGGCA
Source organism: Arvicanthis niloticus (assembly GCF_011762505.2). Taxonomy (NCBI): domain Eukaryota; kingdom Metazoa; phylum Chordata; class Mammalia; order Rodentia; family Muridae; genus Arvicanthis; species Arvicanthis niloticus. The sequence goes on along the minus strand of NC_047679.1, from coordinate 120,326,297 downwards.
TGTGTTTACTACTTAGAAAAATGAGTGTTGACCCAGCTACTAAACAACTGGGAAACATTCATCTTTGCTGAAGTCATTGTTTTATCTTGGTAAAACTCTGTTAAACATATCGCAGTCAGCCAGCCAGCCACCATGCATATCATCTTTCGTCTGCATTTATTAATGGCTTAGAATGTCCATCTGTTGTCCTTAGTAAGTGGAACACTATGAAGAAAAGAATTCATTGAGTTAATCTATATATAACTGTTCTCTTTATGGCAAAAGCTCCTTGGAATGTTCTTCATAAATTAAAAACAAGGAACAACTGTTGGTGTATATGTGTGTGTGAGTGTATGTGTGTGAGAGGGGGGAGAAGAGAGAGAGAGAGAGAGAGAGAGAGAGAGAGAGAGAGAGAGAGAGAGAGAGAGATCATCAGATTCTATCAAGTTTGAAAGGACAGGCAATAGACTACTCTCATCTAAGGAAAGGATAAACACATTTGATTCAGATCAAAAGTACATTTTTCTCAAAATGTCTTAAATTGCATTTGTTGAGATTTTGGTGATGGCTTGTGGAGGTAGAGAATACAAAAAAAAAAAAAAAAAAAAAAAAAAAAAAAAGGGAAAGCAATAGCAACCACAACACTAAAAGCACGTGTTTCATAGGTTGTTTATGCTTAAGTAGCCTTACACATTGAATTTATTTCTTTATGCCTAGGAGTTACACCTGGAATTGAAGAACATCATGATTCTATCAGTGCAGTACAGTAATTTTCTCAAGACAGTTGGCAAAATCGTTTGTGATCTTACCAAATTAACAGTGTAACAGATAACATTCCAGTGGAGAGAAATCAGGGCCTTTACAATGCCTACAAGATCATTCATGTGACTCCAACTTGATTTTTAATGTAAATAATATAGTATCATAATATACTCAGGAGCATGTGTAGGTAATCCTGGAAGTAAAAAAGCTGTACCTTAAATAATTAGGGCTAGGACATAAGATTCATAGATAGGCTTAATTTTACTAATGAATTCCATTGAATCATACAGTTTTCATATACAGCATACAGAAGGAAAATAAAATTCTTCATTTGCAACTCATAATAACATCACCTCAGTCTGATGCCATAAAGTCTAACAGCAACGTAATTAGTATACTCATGCTGATCAGGGTGGTGATAGTAAGAGATAGATTTCTGGGAATGAAAACTGTTGACATGATCCATGATATATAAATGGAAGAATAACATCTAGATATAGATAACGTGGAAAACAAAGTACAGATACAAATGCATCATTTCTTACAGAAAAGAAAGAAATTGAATTTAGAGACATCAGTTACAAGTTTAGCTTAATAAAATTCTCAATTCATGCTAAATGCAATAATTCAATCTGAAGTATGCTCAAGAAATTAGCAGTATTTATATCTGGTTGTTTATTTGACTAGGAAAGGAAATGTGTTAAGTGCTTCTTTTTAATCCAAATTATCAAGGGTTGGTATCTACAAGTTGCCTAGAAGTTACTTTCATCTTTCCTTCAATTCAATCTCCTTTCATCTCTTCTTCTGAAGGTGAAACAAAAAGAAAACTAGGTCATGATAAAGAGGACAATTTATTTCATTCCAAGTAAGCTTTGCAAATTTTTCTAGTTTTAGATTGGCTTCTCACCCCAAGACAGTGGTTTTACAATTGATGGTAAATGATAATGAAAATGTAAATCAGCATTCATCTCCCCCTTTTTTTGATAAAGAACTGAAGGCTTTCTATTTACATATAACTGGAGAATATTTAAACTCAACATTGGTAAATATTTACACTTCAGCAATCACAATAAACTCCTCATGTTCATACCAATACATATTATTGTTTACATGGAATGAGGGCTTGAATTGCTGGTAAGTGCATTTTTTTTTAATCTTCCATCATCCTTTAGAGGAAATGTTCATTATCACTGGCAGTGTTAGCTAACATAGAATACAATGGAGTTAAATTTATGTCTCAACTAGTAATCTTTTAATAAATGTCTGCAGGCATCTTATACATAGAGCAGAGCTGCTTCATAAGTAAATCAAGGAAATGACAAGAGAGTAACAGAGTGGACTTACGTTCTCATTTTACCTTTTGTCATATTGTTCTCAGCCATTTTGTTTTGCAAAACAAAGTTTATCTTGGCTATAAGATGGAAAGCTCTGTGGCCACATAGATGAAAGGAATATATATATATATATATATATATATATATATATATATATATATATATATATATATTCAACTATCCTTGAACCCAGACTTGTCCAAAGAAGTTGTTTTATTTTTTTTGTTGAATGAGAATTCATATGCACTGTGAGATTCACCCAGAAGCTCCAATTTTCCCTCAGAAAATTACAAATGAATTAAATACTCAGAATTGGTGTTTTCAACCATTTCTTCTTTCTTTTTAACCTAAACTCGTGGCTAGAGTCATTCCTCAACAAGCTCTGTCAATCAGTAAACCCTTTCTAGTCCATTTTACTGGTCAATAGTCTACTGAGGACCTTCTTTTCTCTCAGATCCAACACTGCCATAGTCACTTAAATGATTTTTCTGTCTCTAATCCTGTCTAGCTCCAATCTATGTTTGCAATGTCAGTGTGATATATCTTTTAAAAGTCACCCTGCTGTTTTCTCCTGCAGTGCATTACCTACAAGAAAAAAGAATGACATCTTTGTTTCTTTGAGTTTGTACATTACTTGCTTGTCTCATTGCTGTGAAAAAATAATCACCTGAGAAAAGCAATGTCATGGGTGAAAGGTTTATTATGGCTAATAATCAGGTCTTAGTCCATCATGGTAGGGAAAGTACTGAGTAGGGAGTGTGAGGCAGCTGGTCACATTGCATTCACAATCAGGGATTAGAGGAAAATGAAATATGCCCTGCAGGGAATTCTCCCTTGTAAATATTGTATGTGTGTGAGTATTTGTCTACATATGTTTGTGTACCATGTCTGTATGTACTCAGTTCTTGTAGAGGCTTGCAGAGAGTGTTAGATCCTCTGGAACTGAAGTTACGGTTCGTTGTAAGTGTCCGTGTGGGTACTGAGAAGTAACTACCCAGCTCTCTCTGTCTCCTGCCCTTTTACCTTTGTCTTAAACCTCTGATCCTAAACCAAAGATTTGTATGATTTTTAGGTAAGGCAGGTTTTCCTGTATTAATGTGCCAATTCTAAAAACTCCCTCGTAGACATGACTAGTGGCTTGGTTGCAAGATATTTGTAAACTCCATAAAACTAACAATGAACATTAACTATCACAGAATGATTGGAAGAATGACAATAGCAATTAAATGGTTCTAGCTTCAGGCAGAAACTGTGGTAAACTAGAGAGTCAGCAGACCAGTGAAAAGGAGACAACTATCATTCTACTGGGATCATGAGCTACAAGTTAGTAAATTCGATCTCTAAGATAAAATCCAGCCTGTTAAGTGTGTTCTACAAAATCCTTCATGAACACCTTCATATCTACATCTTGAGCCTGATTTCTTCTAGTTCATGTCAGTTCTACTTACAAAAAAATCGACTTCAAAATCAATTTCTTTCTCTCTGTGGTGTCATTCCCCTCTTTTAGGGCATCATCATCTTTCTCGTGGATTATGACAATGGTCCCTTAACTGGTTCCTTTGCTGAAAATAACTTCTGGTTCTAGATTATCGTTTTAAAATGTGATGTTAATAAATTCATCAGTGTAATTTATTGAGAATTTCACCCAATGGTGTGACCTATTGAGATACTTCCTAGTGTTGACTTTCCTTGTCTACAGCTCATCTAAAAGAGCTCAAAGGCATTTTCTATTCTGGGGGGAGTAGTCAGCAAAATCTCTTTCCAATATCTGGCCAGGGAGCTGTTCTTTGAGATCCCACCATCAGATCCCAGGACACTCTAAACTCACAGAAAACAACCACTGAATGTTTATGGAGATCCAGTACCTACAGAGCCAAAAGTTGCATGTCTGGGAAATTTCTTCGGATGATGACTGTTTTACAAGCATATTTATAATTTTAATATTCTAGCATGGTACCTAGAATTTAGTAACTAGTTAGTATAAATATGGGGGTTTGTGATAGATTAAATGAGTCACTATTATGCTACTATAGGCATTTTAGCATAGATTGGATAGTGTCCTGTATGTCTATAATATCATTACTGGTCAAAAGCATCAATGAGAACAAGATTTTTTTTTTTTATCATAAAGCCTGATAGAATCAATAATAGCCCAAGAAACTGGATTTATATTGTCCCAAATACTATGTTTCAACATGGCAATATTTCTTGTGATGTTTATAGTTACAGAGCAAAGTCAAGACAAAAATCTATTCATATTCAAATATATTAATGGAAATAAAGTTATCAGGCTACAACAAAGCAAAGAGATTTATGATAGTTTTAAAATGCTGATTACTTTCTTAGCTTAGCATTGGTTGGAAGCTAATGATCAGCTAAGTGAATACATGTCAAAAATTTTGTGTGATATTTACAAGAAAGTCAGGTAAAATACTGAGCTGATCAAAGTTATAAAGGGGTTAATATGTGGCCTAACATTTGGATTCATATTTGCAATAGTCCAACTCTACATAATCACAAAATTTGAATTAATAAGCCTTGTATATATTTTAATGTATGTGTGACTTTTTTTTTTCTGGGAGCCTATGGTTATACTATCTATATGTGTTACAGGCTTAGCCATTATCTGGACATATAAAACCTTTATCCAGAAGACTTATTTTTGTTTTGTGAGTTTTCTGTATCTACAAGATAAACAAGGGTGAGAGAGACTATAGTGACCAAGTAAATGAACTTACCTGCTTGATGCAAGATGACAAGTATATAGAAATAAGCTCTAATTAAAAGAAAAATCAAATTTGTATTTTCCTTAGAAGAGCTCATTCCTATTCTATTTTCTTAGTTTAATCATGGGCTTCACAAAATACCTTGTAACTTACAAAATTTAGCTTAGATCAGTGTCATTTTTAAGTCTACATTCAATATTTAAGTCTATTTCCCATGCTTTGTCAAAATGGACAAATCATTTTATTTCATCTTGTACAGTAACTGTGAAAGAGGAAACATATTATATAATATGAATATTTCATTTTAATTTTTTACTGTAAGACAATAGTCATCTAATTATTGTCATTAGGGACAGATTTATGTATGGTCCTAATATTCAGATCCAATAATATCAACAATGTTAGTGTAGGAAATCCTAGTATGATAGTAGAATACTAGCCATACATGAGATTAGAGATTATGGATGACCCTTGATCCAGCTACATACCATTTGGGCCATGTAACTTCTTGGCTTTGAAAATACATGGGCTATGTGTATTTTGGGGGCTACATAGACTACTTGAGATGAAACTTGTTTTGTTGAGGATTGTTTTATGAAAATATATCGGTTTCAAATATTTGAGGGTTATATAAAGTACCTTGGTTGAGTGTTATTTATTTACTTTTCCATTGGCATAACAAAGTGACATGATCCATGAAACTTAGAATAGAAAGGTATTTAATATGCAGTTTCATTACAAATGAAGCATTTAATTGAGGGTAAGCTCAGAACTATCATGGCAGGGAGCATGTTAGCAGACAGGCAGGCATAGTATTGACACAGTAGATGGGAGCTCGCATCTTCAGAAAACAACTAACTACAAGATAGATAATTAATTTGGAATGGTGAGGGTGTTTGAAACCTCATTAGCCATCTCTGTGACATCACCTTCTCCAACAAGGCCATATATATGGCTGTTTATGAATAGCATATGTTTACGTTAATAGAATTGAACTCACACCATTAATCTCAAGAACTTGATTAGATTTTATATTTGTTTAAGAAACAAAGGAGGCATTTGCAAAATTAAAAGAAAAATGTATCAATATCTTTAGGTAAATTAATTAAATTAATAACTTTTTCATACTTTTCCTTTTCCAAAGTCATGAACTTGAGGGCTTTTTTTTTTTTTTTTTTTTTTTTTTTACGTGTGAAAATCTCCATAAGCGGTAGATATCAGGGTCACACATGAAGAAAGTAAGTCTGTCCCTGATCTTGATCTTCTATCCTTTGCACTGTCATATTGATTACACAGATGACAAACTCAGCAAATATTTAGTGCTGAGTGAGGAAGTGAGCAAGTTAGAGCTCTGAGAATGCAGGTGGCTCCAGGCTGTACAGATGGAGATCAGAAGTCTGCCAAAGAGGACATTTTATCTGTTTCCTGGCCTCTAATTAGGGCCATACTTAAGTCTGTCCCTAATGACAATGTTCATCTATTTACAAAAAAGCATTCAAGTTTTTATTTTTACTTATCATAGAATATAACATATTTTAAAGTCACTAACCGTATTTTACCTGAAGGATGAAAAAATGCATTTTTATACATAAAATACAACTTTACTCTTTTTGAAACTTGAGTCTCAGTTTTTTCACCTATAAATTGAAACTCATAATCTATTCTTAATACAAGATGGAGGTAATGTACATAAAACTCACCTAAGGTTTTGTTGTTTACAACATGGTAAATATTCAATAAATATTAGTATAATATCCTTATCATTTTTTGGCCAAATAAAATAGAGAAAAAGATAGAAAATTCACATTCACTTATGGGGGAAAGTAAGTATTTTATTAACGTTTTTGAAATACTTTTAACTATTTATTTTGTGTATGTCTTCATTAGATTTTTTTTATTGTTGCAATGAAATACCATGAGCAAACACCTAGAATCTACTTTCTCCCAGGAAAATCTTTATTTCATTCACATTTCCACATCATTGGTCATCTGTGAAGGAAATCAAGGCAGGAACTTAAACAGGGCAGGACCATAGAGGCAGAAGCTGATGCAAAGGTAATGGAGGAGTGTTGCTTATTGTCTTGTTGCCCATGGCTTGCTCAGCCTGCCTTCTTATAGAACAAAGGACCACCAGCCCAGGGATGGAACCACTCACAATAGGCTGGACACTCCCACATCAGTAACTAATCAAGAAAATGTCTTACAAAGAGCTTTTGTGGGGACTACTTTGTCAATTAAGTTTCCTTTATTTCAGATGACTGTAGCTTATGTCAAGCTGACATAGAACTAAACAGTGTAATGTGTATGTTGGTGAAGTGTTGGTTTATTCTTTTCACCATACAGGTTCTGGGTGATGAATTCAGGCATCAGGCTTGGCAGCAGTCACCTTTATTTGAAAAGCTCCTTCATTTTCCTAGCTATGAATATGGTGTAAGTAGTTTAATCTAAAATCTCAAGTAGTCAATATGGCAGAAGATGGAGCTGCTAAATAATGTGCATTTGAAAGGAAACAGTAGCTTTTTGATAAAACAACATCCATTTTGGCAGTCAATGAAGCCTTCAGAGAATTCATTAGTCCCAGTTCTCTGATGGAGTTCATCAGTGTGACATGCTCACACCTTTGTATACATACATACATAAATGCAAACACACACATACTCATATGTGTACATGTATACCTATTAGAAACTACAGTCACTTTTGGAGGAGGTACTGCCTGCCTTCATAGGCTGCCAGATCTCTGGCAATATAAGGGATGTGCTGGACTCTTATACAAGACATTACAACATCTCCATTATACCAGAGTTTAATACTCCCTGCCAGAAGGCTTTATATACAATGTACACACAGAATATCTGTCTTGCTTTCAAAAGGAACAACTGTCACCTACTCCCCTGTGGTGTGTTGCAAAACTGTCATAATTACATGGACAGCCACAGAAACTCACAGTCAAAATCAAAACAGACAATTCAATTAAATAATGTTTCACAAACAACATTCAGAAGGAGTCTCATCAAACCAAATACCTTACTAATAGCTTAAGTGTATGCATGGAAACATCCTCATTTTTATTGTTTCAAGGGAATTTATCTCTGTGCTGCTTTAGTTAAAGTGAAGGGACCTTGTTTTAAACTAATCTGTAAGAGAAACTTAAAATGTGGTATTTATTCTTCGGATTTTTTTTTTTTATCACCATTGAAGTCTGTTGATAAAAACACACAAGGCAATTATAATAATCTTTAAGTTAGAGTTTATAAATTACCTTTTCTCATTCAATCTTACTTAAACCTTTAATGAACTCACACAAGGAAATGAGGGAGGTTTTCTTTTCAAAATTTCTATATGCATGAGACCAAGGGAAGTCTTTAGGGTTGTCAGTTTTGTGAATGGTTAAGCCAGGAGAAGGAGAGTTTGATGATTTTCTCCTAGTCAATGGTCATGTGACCTTTGCTGGTGAGTTTGGAATAAGAGTCAGCTGAACAAACATAAAACCTATTGACATTACTGAAAGCGTCTACAGATTTAATCAAGCATGCCTGGTGTTTGATAAATTGGTCAATGCACGAATAAAACGTGTTAACAAATGTTTAGGAAGAAAATATTTGAAGATGACTTAGTTTGAGTGTAATAGTCCATGTGATGAACCCTTTCTGAGCCTAAGGTTCTTGATAAAGGACAGAAATCTATAAATTACAATTTTCTATGCTCTCTTCTTCCTTAAAACATTCAGGTTCCCATCCTTCTCTGAACCCTACGTACCATTGTTTAAACATTTTCCTAAAACTGAACTGTCTTATTTATTTTGACCAAATACTGACAGACATTCATATTGGCTGACAATGTGAGAGAGTGCAGTCCATCATGGTCATGATGTTGGTGGTAACATGTGACTGAGCTTATTCACACCTTCAGTTCAGGAGGAGTAGGGGAAAGGGTACTGCTGGAACTCACCTGACTTGCACTTTTTAAATTTTTTTTATTAATCATTCCATTTGTTTACATCTCAAATAATATCCCCCTCCCTGATTGGCCCTTTACAACCCCCCTATTTCATTCCCTATCTCCCCTCTCTACCTTGCCTCTATGAGGGTGCCCCCCCCATGTGTCCACCCACTCTTGCTCCACCACTCCAGCATCCCCCTACTCTGGGGCATCAAACTTCCACTTGTCTAAGGGACTCTCGTCCCATTGATGTCAGACAAGGCCATCCTCTGCTACATGTATATCTGAAGCCATGGATCCTTCCTGTACATTCCTTGGTTAGTGATCTATTCTCTGGGAGCTCTGGGTTATCTGGCCAGCAGACATTGTCCTTCCTATAGGTTTGTAATTCCCCTCAGCTCCTCCAGTCCTTCCAGAGCTCCTCACTGGAGTCCCTGAGCTCAGTCTTGATGGGTGACTGAGAGCATCCGCATCTGGTGCTGGCAGAACCTCCCAGGGAATAGCCACACCAGGTTCTTGTCATCAAGAGCCTGGGTCCTGGGGATCCCAGTTAGGCCAGGTATTGGGACTGGGGTTGGGGTCTTACCTGTGATCCTAGATGTATCAGAACACCTGGGGGTCAAGCTGTGTCTGGGTGTATGCTGAGTGTGTGGAGATGCAGAGCACAAGCTCCACTCCAGGCGCTGGTGTAACCTGGAAGGAGCTTGTGTCTTTGGATGGGCAGGGTCCCTGTGTCCCCTGGGTCCCGTGGGTGCCAGTTAGGCCAGGTATTGGGACTGAGGTTGAGGTTTCACCTGTGATCCTGGATGGGTCAGTACACCTGGGGGTCAAGCTACGTCTCGGTGTGCTTTTTAAAAATTTTTTACTCAGTCTCTCTCTCTCTCTCTCTCTCTCTCTCTCTCTCTCTCTCTCTCGCTCTCTTTCTCACGAAGTCTGCAGCCAATGAAATTGTATCACCTTTCTATACAGTGGGCCTTCTTCCTCAGTCTGTTTTGGGGAAGATGTCACCAACACAGCAGCAATATCAATTATAGGTGACTTTTACTACTCTACTCTAGGGATTAACCATCATATCAGCTTAGATACCCACTGTGCAGAAACATCTTGAATGCTTGTACTCGCCCACAATTAATATATATTGCATGTTAAACACCACTGACAGAAGCTGCATTTAGCATCCTGTTCCTTTCGATTTTATGCAAGCTCCTTGGCACCAACAGCTTCCAGAATATTGCTTAGTTCATAGAAAGAACTTAATAAGTCATTGCTAAATGAATAAACAATAACCATCAAACTCTATTAATCCCCCAACCCAAAGTTTTTTCTTTCACATTTGGTTTTAGAGCAGAAGCTGTCTATATAGCTCAGGTGAAGGTGGGTAACTCATTAAATTGTTTTAGCCTCAACATGATGATTGTCTTGCCATTCCTTTCAAATTCTGGCATCACAGTCATGTATCAGTATATGCAGATCTTCTGTTGACTTGTGAAGACTGTGCCCTTCCCAGCCTTGAGCAGACTGAATGGACCTTGCTTCCCACAATGGACCTTAACACCTAGGTGAAGTCATCTGCTTTGTTTACACTTACAACTTCCTACAGGAACTTAGAAGAGTAGACTCCCCATTGAGCTTGCTTTACAACATAATCCAGCTGAAACAAAGAATGGGTTCTGTAGGCTTCCCTGATATAAACCCTATATGAACACAGTGCTTAATATTAAATCTGGAGCCTTGATCTGAATCTTGTCTTAGCTTCATGCTTCTCTCCCACCCTGTCTCTTTTTCATTTGAACCCCCCTTTCAGGTAAACCCAATTTATCTATGGCTGCTGGACGGCTCCAAGATACTAATATAGTTGTTTTGTAAAGGTTTCCTGCAATGTTTTGCAGAAACTTAAAATTAATATAAATCTCCTATTTCGGTTTTAAACTCAAAGATTAACTTCCCCCAGGGACACATCAGGGAGAAGGACATTTCAAAGACTCAAACAAACATTCCAGGAAGACAGACCCAAGATAGGAGTTTATGAGTTTATGAACACAGTAAAACCTGGGTAAACAGTAGCTACTTAAGCTGATCTTTGTTGTAGAAAGATAAGGTGCAAATTTGAGTTACTTAGCAACCAGGCTTGGGAAAGGAAACCGAGCCTGGGCTGTTGGAGTTTGGCCTTTATGGTTAATGTATAAGAAGTAATTGTATAACTGCCCTCATAAATTCTGTAAAAAATAGTATATAAACTGCCCTCCGCTATAATTTGGGGTTCTTCTTGCTGGCATACAAGGGAACCCCAGTGCACTGGTTTTTATCAATTTATCAATTTATTAATAAACCTCATGTTGGTATCAGCCTCCGAACCCACTGACTTCACTTCTAGGCGACTCCCACATCGTTGCCGAGGGAACAGCCCCACGCTCCCAGAATCCACCTGGCTCCCTCACCTGTACCTGGGAGATACTACGTCACTGCCCATATAAAACAGGCAGTACACCGGACTCTCGCCCTCTTTAACCTCTTATCTCTCCCACCTATCTCTCCCCACCTTTGCCCTTTCCCCTGAATAAACCTACCCCCCCCCCTTGGAACCACGTGGTGGTCTGGAGTAGTCTATTCTGTATGGCGGCCGGGTTTTCCTTCATCTTCCTTTCAATTGCAGCGAGTCCCGCATCCATGAGTGTCTCTGGGGGAGCGTGTCACCTGGTTTGGGACCATTAAGCCAACAGTTTCAAGACTTTTAATGTCATAAGTTTTTAAATCAACAGTTAGGCAATTTTGTTTGTTTTGTTTTGTCAACCTGACACAAGATAGGTTCATCTGCAAAGAATTGAAAGAGTGAAAGCGTTCTTCCATCCTATCAGCCTGTAGGCAAGTCTATGGGGGTGTTGTCTTCACTAATGATTGACTTGAGGAGGCCTAAGCCACTATGGACACTTCTACTCCTGGGCAGTTGCTCATAAGAGGTATAAGAAAGTAGCTAAATGTTACCCTGGAGAGAAACACTCCCATAGATTCTGCTTCAATCCTGACTCCAGTTTCTTGCCCTTTTTGAGTTTCTCCTGCCTTGACTTTCCTCAGTGATAGATGATGATCAGAACATTTAAGCCCAGTAAACTTTTTCTTCCCCAAAGTTTATTTTGTTTAGTTTTTATTACAGCAACAGAAACCATCCTAGGGCAGATTTGTTTGTGAATTCTGTTCAGAATCCTATTTGATGTCTTTTTTCTAATTCCATGATATTGTCAAAAATTTACTTTTTTGTACTGCTACTTCCCTGTGTGAAAAGCAGGGATAAGGATGCACATGAAGCATGCAAAATGTATTATTTTTGAGAGTTCAATAAAATGAGTGTACATACTGCTAATTTGTGATTAGTCAATAGATAACTGTGACCAAATGGTAGCATTCATTAGGGCCATAATGAACTGTTTTCTTCTTTTAATTATTATTATTATTATTATTATTATTATTATTATTAATTTTTGCAAAAGTCAGCATGGTGGAAAGTGTAACATTGAAGCAGTCATCAAATTAATTAATTCCCTACCAGTTATAATTCAATTATTGTTCAACTGCATTAAAATTGTTTATTTCCCTTTGCAGTGGGAGGTAGTGGAGGAAATGAGAATAGTACTTACTTGTTCCAGGAAAATGAAATCCAGTCAGTCCTCTATGGTATAAGTGCAAGGAGTTTTCTTTGAGAAAATAAGATTATGGGAATTTAGAAAACAGCATGGTGTCCAACCTTGCTCTTTTCTTACTGATAGTTGGGTAGCAGGAATCTAGTCCATGCTCACTAAGGAAACAAGCAAGATACAGAAGATAGAAATAGGAAAATAAGCTAAGTGTTTAGGAAAAGTTGTGGTAAGCAGAGGCTTTTGGGGAGAGGAAATAATTGGGAAAGAAGGGAAGATGTCAGTAAAGGGTACCAAACGTTAGAGATCTATTTTACTGTAAGGTAACCATAGTTAATATGTTGTTTCTTACTAAGTTTAAGAAAAAGAGTTTTAATGTTCGTATCACAAAAAAAATGGGAGCATAATTGAATTTTCAACAGTGTATACATATATCAAATATTGACTTGTAACCCATATATGAATACTGATTACTGGTCAATTAGATATAACAAAATAAATAGAAAGAAAAACTTAGAAGATTTAGAAATGAAAAATCTTTTAGTGATGTTCTTCTCTTAGAAATTCTGAATAGATTTCAAAATATTTCTACTGTATACTACTTTATTTTTCTTACTTGGTCTAAATAAAAATATTAATACATTAATTGTAGTTAGTGATATGATTTAAATACTTTTTCCTGGCTTTAGCTGACCAAACCATAAAAGTTAGTAATTCCTTCTCTCTATCATTTTAAGCAATTGGGCTCTTTAGGTTCCTCTTTCCTCAGTCTTTATAAAACAGAAAATGAGTTTTGGTGAACTGTTATTATCCCACTGAGCTGCAGAATAATGGAACACCAAGTACGATCTGTACTTTGGTACCTTTTATTTTAACACACCCCCAGCATCATCCCCCACTCACTTCTCTGTGTGTATGCTTTGTCATCATGCACATCTGTACCACTTATATGTGGTACCCATGGAGGTCAGAAGAGAGACACACTCACCCTATTATTTCAAGTCACTCAAAGACAAGATGACTCAACAATAATTGTATTTGAATCCAAGAATCTTCATAGTAAACAGCTTGTTAATTTTCAGAACTCCAAAAATTAGTAATACTCATAGAACTTACCAGCATTTTGTGAATTTTTGCTATATGTCAGATACAGTGACTCTCCAAATCTGCAAGTAGTATGCAAAATAACATTATCCATACAATTATCAAATAAGAGGAAGTAAAACAAGAATAATTGTGTGCATGCTTGGCTTATGATCCTCCAATAAGAGAGGTGTATGCTCAAAACAACTTTTTATACAACTGGGTATATAGGAGTTAGGAAACTTGAAGTAGGTATTTTTTTAAGAGAATAAGGTTCACAAAAGTTATGCGTTTATATATAGCCACAGTCAGAAAGAAGTACAGTGGAGAACTGAATACTGGTCTCTGCCTCTATCGGGTCTGCTTTTCTTGACTTATGTACCTGAAGTGCCTGGTACAACAATGTACATAATAAAATCTCAATCGTTTTCAAATGAAATCATGTTGTGATGCCCATGTCATTAAATTATGACAATTCTAAAAGGTAGGTCCTTTGATTCTCTGCAGTTTACCCTTCTAGTTCAGTAAGGCAAATGTTGCTGGACTTAATCTCAACTTGGACTCTGGAAATATCTTCACAGGGAGTCTTTACTGTCTGCTATTTTTTTCTCCAGCCTTATCCTTTGAATTAAACAAAACTCATGTTTTCTTTGTCAGTTGTTTTACCTCTGAATCCCACCCATCCCCTTTAACTCAAGAGGTTAAAAGCTAGGGGTCTGTGCTACTTAGTGAAAATGTCTCCATCTAGCGCTTATAAAAGAAACTGCAGTTACGTGCCCCAAAGGGACATGGCGTCAGAGCTAAGGTCAGGGTTATGAGTTTATGTAGACTGGTGCAGAAAGAGTTCTAGTGATAGGGTGAATAAGGCAATTTCCTGAGAGATAATACACAAGATTAAAACATAAGTCCAAAAATATCGAAGATAGATAATATTTTATTCAATTAATAAATGCAAAATCAATTTTACACATTGTGACAAAATTTATGACAGAATTCATCCAACTTAAACTTACTTTTAAACAAAATTTGTGATATCTCCATGCAGCACTGAAATTGTGTGAATGATAGGAAACTTTTAAGAACTTGAGCTGTAACTGTACTGAAGCCAAACGATTCTGCCCGCCATTTAGGTCATACTAGCAAACAGTATTCTTCTGCCTGCCATTCTGGTCATAATACTGAAAGTATTAAGAGATTATTGAAAATGAAGATGAATGTTGGCTAAAAAGCATCACACTCAATGACGTAAATCATCATAGTCATAATGACTAATGTGTATGAGTTCCCTTTACAATGACCTTTTGTACACCGAGGAGATGGATCTGCAGGTAGAAAGAGTTTTTGCCTTGTAAGCAGAATGGCCTGTGTTTGGACATTTAGCATCTAGGTAAAATTTCAGGTGTGGTCTTATGTGGATACTTGTAACCCCAGAACTAGGGATGTTTGTGTGGTGTCAGAGAGCTTGCTGGAGCTTCCTAGCTACCAGCCAAGCTCCAGATTCTGTGAGAAACATTTGCTCAAGGTAATACGACAGACATTGATAGAGCAGAATTTCCAGTGTGCACCTCTGGCTTCTATAGACTCACACCAACATACACATACACATGTACACACACAAGCACAAAAGACAACCCTATGTTCTGACTCTTCTGCTTTCATGGAAAATGTAAACGGAGTGTCTATTGAATTGTGCTCAATTCAACCAACAACTATAGTTTTTAATTACTGCATAATTGAAAATGCTTTCGTACAAATATGTCCACTCTGGAGAACAGTATAAAGAACATTCAATTAGTATCTGAATTTATATTAGACATGAGCCTACAATGTTTTAATGAGCTCTTGTTAAATGGTTATTAGCATGGCATACAAATTATTGTACAAGATGACACATAAAAAGCACTCTACTGCAATTTGCCTGGGCCTAAGTTCCAGAACTGTTATGCACCTATAAAAGTCACACACCAAAAACACCAGAAAGCAAAAGAAAAGAAAGAAGTTGATCATGTATATTTTTTTTAACCTAACAGCTATTCTGTTTGAAAGAGTACAATATCTAAGTTCTAAATATTGTCTGAAAATCTTGGAGCACTACTGAAAGTTTCTGTACCAGACATGGTTTTAAAACATGTGGAACTAATACCATCCTCCAACTTTGTCCTGTGCAATTACAAAAAAAAAATCAAGTAAACTTTTTCTATGTTGGCATCTATTTAATACATATGAACAATGAATGATGTGATTTATCTGAGGGGCATAATTAGACAGTTGATTATTTGAAGACAATGATTCACTATTAATGAGCTTGTCTAATTGCAGATTATACAAAGATAACTGACCCAAGACATGCCATGTAGACTTAACTGAAACCTGGAGATTGTCTCACAAACTGCTAGGGAGGGTTTCCATGGTAACAGCAACAGGCAGACCCAGTCATCCTTATGTAGGCTTTATAGGAGTGAAAATGAGGGAGTAAGGAGAAACAGCTGCATCTTGGTAAAGGTTACACTTCTACTCCGGTTGAATTTGAAGGGAGAAAAACTAAAGGAGCATTCTGTTGCTACTTGATACTCAGCAGATCATCTTTATTCTGAACATCTCATAGAAGCAATTGAAAGTCATTTTCTGCAGATTCCCAATGCATAGTTCTGTGGGGTGGAAAAGCATACCTGAAATAATTAAATCCTTGTAATATATAGAAACAAAGAACTACTCTTCTCAGTAGCTTATTTGGAAAAGACACATTATTATTCTCTAGACAGTGCTTGGATTTCTTAGGCACATTCCCTCCCTTCCCTTACTTAAGTAGCATAAATAAAATTACATACAGCAATAATACACATGTTTGCTACCCATGGCTACAAATTATTTATACATAACCAGGCCCCATACAGACGAGTTGTCCCCACCTTTCCTTGTTTTAAATTAATCAAGTACAAGACCTTTCCTCTCAGACCCTGAAATAGGTTTCTTACACTGTTCTCTGCTCCTAGTTAGTACTGCTGTTATTTTTCTGCATCACTGAACTTACACCAGAATTTTCCATTTGAAAACTCCCAGAGGAGACTAGAACAATTTCCTTCTAAGGACTGTGTTGTCCCATTTAAAATGTATACACTTTTTATTAGTATTATGTTCTGAATTTTCTCTTAGCTTTTATTAAATATATAGTTTACAGGATAGCAAGGGAATTTCTCTTTTTACATTGTGTGTGTGTACGTGTGTGTGTGTGTGTGTGTGTGTGTGTGTGTGTGTGTGTGTGTATACAACACAAAAGCTGCCTGCCACATAGACACATTGGGTTTAAAATTCTGGAATGCCAAGTGAGCTTAAAACACGATTTTCATATTTTATAGGTAAGTAGGATGATGTCCAGAGATGGGTTTATAGATGCACTGATATTCTTCTGTCAGGCCCTGACCTCGTAGGACTTTTCAAAGTCTACTTAGAAAGTATAATTCAATAGCACAATCCTGAGTGATGCTAATATCAAAAGCGGGCACCCCTTTGTGTTTTATAATGTATTTGACAAAACATGAAGGTGAAAAGAACGAACTATGCCAAGAGACTTCCCTGGATCTTCACTGTAGCTACATCATTTACAAGTTGCACAATCATGACTGAATTAATAAAATACTAAATTCTCTAGAAAAAACATTCTCATGTGTGGTATGGGGCTAATATTCTAGGTCTCAATGTTCACCACAGCATAGCACAGGAAGATGTAAATGGTGTGACAACTATGTAAAAAGAAAATTACTGGATTAATTCATTCTTCTTTAGCTTTTTTTGAGATAAAGTTTCAGTTTCTAACCCAGCCATAACTCTGGCTTCCTTTCCTTCAGTGCTGGAGTTGCAGGCATGTAATCCCATGCTCACTTACATTTTCTTTTCTTTCTTTCTTTTTTTTTTAGCGAGAATTTAGCAAATACTTATCATACAGGAAGTACTTATCTAGGCCCTGTGAGTACATGTGTGGCCTGGAGACTCAGGGTGTAATGTCATGCAGCTGTTCCTCCACACGGAAGAAACAATAAAAGGCAGTATGTCACAGAGTACTGACGTCTATGTAAATGCATAAACAGGAAGTGAAGAGCAGATAAACTGTGCTCCACTTCAAATCCCCCAGAGGAATCAGGAAGGTAACTTTTACCTTGTGGCAGTTGGAAAAATATGTTAAGGGAAATAAGAGGACAGGTCAGAGAAGCAGCTGGAAGACATCTGGAAGAGTAAATAAGCCTAAATAAGGTGAATTAAGAACATAAAGTTTTGAGGAAGTTTAGTTTTTGCTAGTCTTCCATGATTAGCACAAATTCATATTTGGGCAGAGTACAAATGGAGGATATGAGGTCAAAAAGCGTGGTGGATCTTATTTGTAAGAGACCTTGTGATCAGCTGTGAACATTAGATTTACTTTCAATGAGAATGTCACTACAATGTTGAATGGCGAAGATAGCATGCTTTCTGACATGCCACAGACTCTCACTAGACAGTAGATTATCATGTGGCACATATAGAAGTTGGAGATACTTAGAAATATTTGAACTAGATGGATTCAAACACATTGTTCAGACATGTGATGGAAGTAGGACAGGTAGAAGGAATAAAAAGTCTAGTTTAAAACCCACCCAAAGAATTGTGTTGGAATCTTGTTGGGAATTGCACTGAATCTGTAGATTACTTTGAGTAAGATGACCATTTTCACTATGTTAATCCTTCCAATTCATGAGCATGAGAGATCTGGGACTTGAAGTTCTTGTCATACAGATCTTTCACTTACTTGGTTAAAGTTACTTCTACATATTTTATACCATCTATGGCTATTGTGAAGGGTGTTGTTTTCCTAATTTCTTTCTCAGCCTGTTTATCATCTGTGTAAAGAGACCAAAAGGTTCTTTTTTTTAGTTTATTTTGTATCCAGCCAGTTAGCTGAAGGTGTTTATCAGCTGTAGGAGTTCTTTGGTAGAATTTTTGGGGTCAATTATATGTACTATCATATAATCCACAAATAGCGATTTTTTGACTTCTTCCTTTCCAATTTGTGACCCCTTGATTGCCTTTAGTTGTCTTTTTTTTTCACCATTTGGTTAGCTCTAGTGCTACCCTCTCTCACTGCTTCTGACTGGGGACTGTCTTTCCAGTTATCTTGCTTGTGTCAGAACTCCTCATGGTCCAGATGTCTCTGTGATCCTGTGATCCTGAGCTCCAGCTGCTCTGAGTGCAGTGGTTCCTCTAGAATGTCTCAGGATATTGTCTGATGCTCTAGGTTTCATGGCTCCTCTAGGATGTCACTGGGTATGGTGTCCCCTGCTCTGAGGTTGGTGGCCTCTGTAGGATGTCTCAGGATACGGTTTCCACAAGGGTGCAGACCCGCTGGGTGTCTGCCTCTCTGAGGACACTGGGCCTCTCTGGGATGTCTCAGGATACAGTTTCCACAAGGGTACAGACCCGCTGGGTGTCTGCTCCCGCCACCAGGATCCAGAGAGGGGCAGAAGGGAAGTGGAATTCCACAGGGGTGCAGTTTGTGTGTGTGTGGGGGGGGGGGCGGGTGTCCTGAGAGCTTCCTACTCCCAGCTGTGGCTCTGGGGCGAAGGGCAGTGCATGATTGAACTTACCTGCCTCTCTGAGGACACTGGCCTCTCTGGGATACAGTCTCAGGATACAGTTTCCTCAAGGGTGCAGACCCGCTGGGTTTCTGCTCCCACCACTGGGATCCAGAGAGGGTGCCTTTAGTTGTCTTATTGCTCTGGCTAGGATTTCAAGTACTATATTGAATAGATAGAAAGAGTGGGCAACCGTGTTTTGTACCTGGTTTTTGTGAAATTGCTTTAACTTTCTTTCCATTTAGTTTGATGTTGGTCATTGGCTTGCTGTAACATACTTTTGTTTTGTTTAGGTATGCCCCTTGTATTATGATCACTCTAAGACTTTTAACATGCTATGTTCATAGCAGCTTTATTTCTAATAGACAGAGACTGGAAACAATCTAGATGTCCCTCAACTGAAAAACTAATAAAGAAAATGTAGTACATCTACACAGTGGAATAGTATTCAGCCATTAAAATCAAAGGCATCATAAATTTTGCAGGTAAATGGATAGAACTTGAGAATATCATTCTGAGGGAGATAATCCAGACCCCAAAGGACATGCATGGCATGTACTCACTAACAAGTGGATATTAGTCATAAATTACCCATAATACACTCCACAAAACCAAAGAAGTTAAACAAGAAGGAAGGTCCAAGCAAGGATGCTTGAATCTCACTTAGAAAGGAAAATAGTCATAGGAGGCAGATGGGGAGAGGGGACTGTATAAAAGAGGGGACAAGGAAGGGAATGGGAGTGGTTCACAATCAGGTGTGGGGAGAGACAGGAGAAAAGACCAGAGGGACTAAGGACCAGGACAACATTTAATTGGGGCTGGTTTATAGGTTCAGTGATTCAGTCCAGTATCAAGGAAAGAGCATGACATCATCCAGACAGGCATGGTGCAGGCTGAGCTGAGAGTTCTACAGCTGCTGTTGGCTGTGGGAGGGAGGGGAAGAAATCGAGGGCATGCCAGAGACCTAGGAGGGGGAGGCTCCCCAAGAATTAATGGGGGTGACCTTAGTTGAGACAGACAGTAGTGGGGATATAGAACCTGAAAAGGCCACCTCTTGTAGCCACACAGAAACCTCTTTGGAGTGATAGGGACACCAATACACCCACAAAATATTCAGCCTCAAATTTATCCTGTTTACAAAACATGCAGGGACAGGGTATAGAGCAGATACTGAGAGAATGGCCAACCGATAACTGGCCCAGGTTGAGACCATCCCATGGGCAAACACCAATCCTTGACACTATTAATGATACTCTGTTATACTTGTAGACAGGAACCTAGCATAACTGTCCTCTCAGAGACTTCACTCAGCAGCTGACTAAAACAGATGCAGAGACCCACAGAAAAACATCGGATGACATTCAAGAACTCTTAGGTAAGAAGTGGGAGAAAAACTGGGGGCCACAAAGGGCATAGAAACTCGGTAGGAAGGCCAACAGAGTCAATTAACTTGGATCTTTGGGTCTCTCAGCGGCTAAGTCACCAACCAAAGAACATTTGGGCAGGAACTAGGCCTCCTACACATATGTAGCAGCTATATAGCTTGGTCTTCATGTGGATCACCAAACACCTGGAACAGTGGCTGTCTCTAAAGCTGTTGCCTATTTGTGGAATATGCTCCCTGTCTTAGTTAGGATTTTACTGCTTGGAACTGACACCATGACCAAGGCAACTCTTATAAGGACAACATTGAATTGGGACTGGCTTACAGGTTCAGAGATTCAGTCCATTATCATCAAGATGGTAGCATGACTAACACACAGGCATCTAGGATGAGGGTCTTATATCCCACACCCACAGTGACACACCTTCTCCAATTGGGCCACACCTTCTGATAGTGCCACTCTCTGGGCTGAGCATCGAAGCATTCCACTCCTTGGCTTCCATAGGCTTGTTCAAACATATGAGTCTATGGGGACCATACATAGATATAATACAAAATACAGTTAGTCCAACTTCCAATGTCCCCATAGTCTATAGTAGTCTCAACAATGTTAAAAGTTCAAAGATCAAAGTCTCTTCTGAGATTCATCCAATCACTTAAATATAATGTCCAATGCATGACAGGAAAACAGCTGGGTAAACTCCAAACTCTGCATCTCCATGTCTGATATCTAAACAGTCTTAACATCTCCAACTTCTTTTTTATCTTTGTTGACTGCAACAAACTTCTTTCTCCTGGGCTGGTTCTACTCCCTATTAATAGCTTTCCTCAGCAGATACCCCATGGCTCTGGCATTTCGAACATCTTGGGGTCTCCAAGGCAACTTCAGTGTTACAGCTTGTTTCAGTGTCTGGGATCCACACATGAGCTTCTGGGATCCTCCAAAGGGCTGGGGTCACTTCTCTAGCTCTGCCCTCTGTAGCACTCTAAACTCAGGTTGATCATCTCCACTGCTGCTGTTGTTTTAGGTGATCATCCTAGCATCTCCAACACACTGTGTTCTTTTGCTGCAACTAGGCTTCACCAATAGCCTCTCATAGGTTCTCTTCATGGTGCCAAGCCTCAACTCCTTTACATGACACCTTTAGTCCTGGGCCATCTACTGCAACTGAGGCTGCACCTTCACCAATAGCCTTTCATAGCCTCTCACAATACCAAGTCTCAGCTGCTCTCCGTGACCACTTCATGCCTTCAAAATCAGTACCATCTGGGTGACTCTTACACTTTACCAAGTACAGTTGCAGCACGAGGTAAAACCTTGGCTATCTCTAGAACACAGCTTTTTTTGTGCTCTCAGAAAATACTTCCAGGAAATTTCACTTCAACGATGCTGGTCTTTTCTTTAATTACCACTAATTTCTTAGCTCCAGCTAACCAGTATCAGTTGTTTCAGTAGTCCCTTCTATTCTGGACTCTAAAGTCAAATCCATGTGGCCAAAGCTGTAGACTTCTGCTGCTTGCTGGGGCTGGAACCTGGCCTACTTGTTCTACTCCATCATCACCAGCTTTCTGTTATCCAACTCCTTCACTGCCTAAGCTTGGCTGTCCTGGCACTTGCTCTATAGACTGACTTTGAACTCAGAGATCTGCATGCCTGTCTCCTAAGCACTGGGATTAAAGGTGTGGTCCATCAACTTTCTGTGTTCTAGGCTGGCCTTAAACTCAAAGATCTGCTTGTCTTTGCCTCCTAGGATTAAAGGTGTACTACCATACCTGGACTTAAACTTAGAAGGGTGAGATCTTGCCTTTAATTCAATTTAATATCATTGCCCTTAATTCAATTTAATATTCTTAAACACAGAATTTCGCTCCATTTTACTTCTTGGTGCCACTTTAATACCATAAACTTTATATTTTTCCCTTCTAAGTTTGCTATGTTTGTACAAAATGCTCTTTATGAGACTTGAACAGTGAACAAAGTCTCTTTTGGGCTTTTTGAGATTTCCTTTGTCAATGTAATTAATATAAAACTCTTTACCTTACCCTTAGCTAGATTTCTCATACAAAGGCAAAAAAAATCACCCAAATACCACAAAAAATGTCTCTAGGCCACATATTCAAACTGTCCACTGAAACCTTTGGGCCAGGTCCCCACAGCTCAAATCTCTCTCAGTTACAAAGATATTTATATTCCTACTAGGATAGCCCATTAAGCCCCACTTAAAGTATTCCACTGCTTTCAAATTCCAAAGTCCCTGAATCTACATTCTTCCAAACAAAAACATGATCAGGCCTATGACAGCAATACCCCACTTCTGGTACAAACTTTTGTCAATTAGGCTTTTACTGCTTTGAACAGACACCCTGACCAAGGCATCTCTTATAAGGACAACATTTAATTGGGGCTGACTTTACAGGTTCAGAGATTCAGTTCATTACCATCAAGGTGGGAACATGACAGTGTCCAGGCAGGCATGGTGCAGGCAGAGCTGAGAGTTCTATATCTTCTAATGAAAGCTGCTATGAGGGGACTAACTTCCAGGCAGCTAGGATGAGGGTCATATAGCCCACACTCACAATGACAAACCTACTCCAACAAGGACACACCTCCTAATAGTGCCACTCCCTGGGCCAAGCATGCACAAACTATCACACTCCTTCAACTGAACTTGCCTTGCCTCAGTGGGAGAGGATGCTTCTAGTATGTGATGTACTAAGGAGTGGAATACCCAGCATGGCCTCCACTATCTCAGAGAAGAAGGGGAGGCAGATGGTAGAGGGAATGTGTGAGGGGGGAGATAAATTAATTAATTAAAAAGAAGGAAGCAAACTTGAAAACCATAGGTGATGATAATGGATATTCTCACACTAAGATATACTAGCTACCATTTACCAACTTTTATAAAAAAAACATAACCACATTTATAATGGCATTCAAAATATTAAGAATTTAATTTTGAAATGGACATTTATGATAGTACAAAGCTACAGCCTTGCCTTTGGACATATAATAACTGTGTCAGTATAATACCAAAACAGCTAGTAGAAGACTTTAAATTTTAGTCTTAAGATGAAAAAAATATATACTAGGACTTGTAGATACAACAGGGCTGTTGTACATATAAACTAATATGGACAGAAGCAGCACGCACAGGACCCACTCTCTTCTGTACTAGATGGGGTTCTAGAGCTGAAAGAATTAGACATAAGCCCACATTGCTAAATCAGAAGCTATCCCTAATTGATAAAGACTCACAAATGAAATTATAGGTTTCTCCAAGGGAGTCTCACTAGACAAACAGGCTACTCTTAAGGGTAGACTGCATGTCTAGTAGTAGATAGCTAACAGAAAATGAACTCAAAGGTGTCTTTGGAGGTTCTTTATCTCATAATGTTAAATACAAACAATATTTATTTATTTATTTATTTATTTATTTATTTATATTCAATTTATTTATTCTTGTTTGTATTACAGGCCTCTCTATATATACATATCATATATATATATACATATATACATATCTCATATATATGTATATGATATATGAGATATATCATATATATTATCATATATATGACATATATATATATATGGTTTGATATCAGCATACTTGTGTCTTCATTGAATGAATTGGGTAGTATTCCTTCTGTTTATATTTTGTGAAATTGTTTGAAGAGTATTGGTATTAGATCTTTGAAGGTCTGATAGAATTCTACACTAAAACCATCTGACCCTGAGCTTTTTTGTATTGGGAGACTTTTAATGACTGCTTCTATTTCTTTAGGGGTTATAGGACTCTTTGGATGGTTTATATAATACTGATTTAACTTTGTTACCTGGTATCTGTCTGGAAAATTGTCCATTTCATCTAGATTTTCCAGTTTTGTTTAGTATAGGCTTTTTTAGTAATATGTGATTTTTTTCAGTTTCCTCAGTTTCTGTTGTTATATCTCCATTTTCATTTTGAATTTTGTTAATTTGGATACTGCCTTTGGGCCCTCGGTATAGTCTGGCTAAAGGTTTATCTATCTTGTTGATTTTCTCAAAGAACCAGCTCCTGCATTTGTTGATTCTTTGTATAGTTCCCTTTGTTTCTACTTGGTTGATTTCAGTCCCGAGTTTGATTATTTTTTGCTGTCTACTCCTCTTGGATGTATTTGCTTCTTTTTGTTCTAGAGCTTTCAGGTGTGCTGTCAAGCTGCTAGTGCATGTTCTCTCCAGTTTATTTTTTAAGCACTCAGAGCTATGAGTTTTCCTCTTAGCACTGCTTTCATTGTGTCCCATAATTTTGGGTATGTTATGTCTTCATTTTCATTAAATTCTAAAAAGTCTTCAATTTCCTTATTTATTCCCTGACCAAGTTATCATTGAGTAGAACATTGTTCAGCTAACATGTATATGTGGGTATTCTGTTGTTGTTGTTTGTTTGTTTGTTTGTTTGTTATTGAAGGACAGCCTGAGTCCATGGTCATCTGATAGGATGCATGTGACTATTTCAATCTTCTTGTATCTGTTGAGGCCTGTTTTGTGACTGAGTATATGGTCAGTTTTGAAGGAGGTACAAAATGAGGTGCTGAGAAAAAGGTATATTCTTTTGTTTTAGTTTTATAGATAACTGTTAAACCCATTTGCTTCACAACTTCTCTTAGTTTCACTGTGTCTCTGTTTAGTTTCTGTTTCCATGATCTGTCCATTGCTGAGTGGAGTGTTGAATTTTACCACTATTATTTTGTGAGGTTCAATGTGTGCTTTGAGCTTTAGTAAAGTTTCTTTGATTGTGAGGAGCGGGTACTCTCGAGCGAGGAGCAGGTAACAGAAAACCACCTAGAGAGATAGGAGAAGAGCCTCCCAAAAGAGAGGAGAGTAGGTCGACCCAGAGAGATAACAGAAGACCACCCAGAGAGATAGGAGAAAGGCATCCAGAGAGATAGGAGTAGGGCATCCAGAGAGATAGGAGAAAGGCATCCAGAGAGATAGGAGCAGGGCATCCAGAGAGATAGGAGAAAGGCATCCAGAGAGAGGAGAGATCAGAAAGGCATCCAGAGAGAGGAGAGGACAGAAAGGCATCCAGAGAAAGAGATAAGAAAAGGGCTTCCATAGAGAGAGGATAGTAAAAGATCCTGAATAAAACTGTGTTGAGCAGAACTCCGAGTTTCGTTGTTCCTATCTGCTGGTTGGATAGAGAAGCAACAAATGGTGGCCTGTACAGGGAGATTCAGAACTCAACGCAGTCAGGGCAGCTAGCTGGTAAGTTCCCAGGTAAGTGGGACAAAAGAAAGCTCTCGGTTTAGAGACTATAAAGTTCCCAGGCAAGTGGGACAAGTTAAGTTTTCGGATAGGACACAATATAAGTTCCCGGTTTGGGGAAGAGCTGAAAGTGAAAGTATAAGTTCCCGGTTTGGGGACAAGTTAAAAGTGAAAGTATAAGTTCCCGGTTTTGGGACAATTTAAAAGTGAAAATATAAGTTCCTGGTTTTGGGACAAATTAAAAGTGAAAATATAAGTTCCTGGTTTTGTGGCGAGTTGAAAGTGGAAGTATAAGTCCCAGTTTTGGGAGGAGTTAAAAGTGAAAGGAAAAGGCACTGGATACCAACCACAGAAGTTTTTCCAGGAGTTAGTAGAGATACAGGGTTACCATCTTTGTTTCTCCCTCCCCCCCTTTACTAGTATCTATCAAAGGAACAAGGTCAGCAAAAGTTTGGGTGTTTTTAAATTGACTTAAGAAAGGGTAGTGAATTGATGCACCCCTCTTAATTTTCAGTAAACATTGGTACTAGCCTAGCCCTTAAATAAGAAGAACACACAGTATTTAAGGGATTTCTTTTTTATTTGCATTAAAAATAAAAGGCCCTTGTGCTTCTAATACTTGATTTCTTAACTTTTAAGACAAACATTGCATCAAGCAAGAGAGTGAAAGTTCAGGTCATGTGTTCATTATTAATACATTGTTATGTCAGACTGTTGTAGTTTGGAAGTCTCACTAGTTTTAGACTGCAGAATGATAGATAGTTTACAGAACAAATGCTTGATGATGCCTACAATTTTATTATATCCAGTCTATAGACAAAACAATTAGTCATAGTCCCAGAAAAGGTACAAAAAGGTAGTGTTGTTGAGTACTTGGGAACTAGGATATCAGCTGAATGGATAGTTTCCCCCAAAAGATTCATATTTGTACAGATGTCCTGTGGACATTGAATGACTTTCAAAGATTATTGGGAGATATACAATGGGTAAGACCGTACCTTCACTTATCCAACAGGCAGCTACAACCATTGTATGATAACCTACCTGGTGATCCAAATTTGAATTCTCGTAGGTAGCTCACTGAGGAAGCTAGGGCAGCTTTACTGCTGGTTCAACAAGGTATACCATATATAGCCGCTCAACTTGACCCATAGAAAGCCTTTGTTAAATTGCCCTACAGATAATGGACTGGCATACACCTCTACTTCCTTTGTGTCCTTTTGTAAGACCATGGGAGTTCACCTTAACCATGGTTTGCTGTATAATCCCCAGGGGCAGGGCATTGCTGAATGGGCACACCACACCCTAAAGGAATGTCTTCTTAAACAAAGAGGGGGTATAGCCTAGAGAGAGTGTGGCTATAGCCCTCTTTACCCTAAATTTTTTGACTTTGGATAAGCAGGGACGATCTGCAGCTGATTGCCATGCTGATTCTGATGCTACCCATAAAGGCATGGTGATGTGGAAGAACATATTGACAGGAAAATGGAGTGGCCCTGAGCCATTATTGGTGTGGGTGAGAGGGTCTGTTTGTGTGTTTCCTCAGGATCAACATCAGCCAATTTTGGTTCCAGAAAGACTACCAGGGTTATACAGCAAGAAGACAGGAACGGAGAAGAGTCTTCTGCTGATGTGGATGCTACCAGCGATAAGGAGCAATGCTAGTTTTTATCACCTTTGAATGATCAGTATTTCTTTTATAAGCCATGCTAATAATCTTTTCAAAAGCCTTTCTCAGTTTCTTACAGGAAATTGATCGAGAGAATTACGACAGTCCATTGTTACCAGAGTGGACACCTCCCTGGCCTCTGGATTGACCAGCTGGACTCTTCAAGCAATGTCTCACATTAAGGAGTGGGTGGGAATCGGGGAGGTTGCTATGTGCCTGGTCCCCATCAGTTGCCTTGCCTTTTGGTGCATGTGTCAGATGAAAGCCCGACAGAAAAACATGTCAGAACAAGTGTTTGCAGCAGTGGAGATGGACAGTCTCCTCGAGTGTGGCTTGGCATGCTAGAGAGGTAGTCAATGACGGGTAAGACTCCTTGGGCACGTTACCAACCTAAGGCAGGGACCAAACCAAAGCTGTTTGATTCCCCATGAAGGGTAAGGAGCATTGCTTGAAAGGGGCAACCTAAGACAGGCACTTTCTCTGCCAAAATTAATAAATAAGGGGGAATTGTGAGAAGCAGGTGCGCTCAAGCTAGGAGCAGGTGTGCTCGAGCTCTGCTTCTTGGCAGTTTGCGCACCGTGCGTTTTTCCCTAACTGAGCCACAATGCACAGACTGGCTACTATGCAGGATTGGGCTGTTTGAGGTGCACCAATGAGGCATGCCCATGTGGCAGGTGCTGATTGGGACAGGCAGGGGTATAAGAAGGATGGCCATTAAGAGAGATAACAGAAGACCACTTCGAGAGATAGGAGAAGAGCCTCCCAAAAGAGAGGAGAGTAGGACTACCCAGAGAGATAACAGATGACCACCCAGAGAGATAGGAGAAAGGCATCCAGAGAGATAGGAGTAGGGCATCCAGAGAGATAGGAGAAAGGCATCCAGAGAGATAGGAGTAGGGCATCCAGAGAGATAGGAGAAAGGCATCCAGAGAGAGGAGAGGACAGAAGGGCATCCAGAGAAAGAGAGATAAGAAAAGGGCTTCCATAGAGAGAGGATAGTAAAAGATCCTGAATAAAACTGCATTGAGCAGAACTCCGAGTTGCGTTGTACCTGTCTGCTGTTCAGATAGAGAAGCAACATTTGATGAATATGGGTGCCCTTGCATTTGGAGCATAGATGTTCAGAATTAAGAGCTCAATTCCCTAGTTTTTTTCCTTTGATGAGTATGAAATGTCCTTTCTTATCTTTTTTTTTTTTTATAACTTTTGGTTGAAAGTCAACTTTATTCAATATTAGAATGGCTACTCCAGATTGCTTCTTGGGATCATTTGCTTGGATTTTTTTTCAGCTTTTTACTTTGAGGTAGTCTTTTGAGTCTGTCTTTTGTCACTGAAGTGTGTTTCCTGTATGCTGCAAAATGCTCTGTCAGGTGTATGTATCCAATCTGTTAGTATACGTGTTTTTCTTGGAGAACTGAGTCCATTGATGTTAAGAGATATTAAGGAAAAGTGATTGTTTCTTCCTCTTATTTTTGTTATTAAAGGTGGAATTATGTTTGTGTAGTTGCTTTGTCTAGGGCATAGTTTCTTTTCTTATGATGGAGGTTTTCCTCTATTATCATTTGTAGGGCTCAATTTGTGGAAAGATATTATGTAAATTTGGTTTTGTCAAGAAATATCTTATTTTCTCCATTTATGGTAATTAAGAGTTTTGCTTGATATAGTAGCCAGGGATGGCATTTGTGTTCTCTTAGGGTCTATATGACATCTGCCCAGGATCATGTGGCTTTTATAGTCTCTGGTGAGAAGTCTGGTGTAATTCTGATAGGTCTGCCTTTATATGTTACTTGAAGGTTTTCCCTTACTGCTTTTAAATATTCTTTCTTTTTTGTGCATTTGGTGTTTTGATTATTAATGTGACAGGAAGAATTTTTTTCTGATCTAATCTATTTGGAGTTTCATAGGCTTCTTGTATGTTCACGGGCATCTCTTTCTTTAGGTTAGGAAATTTTTCTTCTATAATTATCCTTAGGTTTGGTCTTCTCATTATGTTCTTAATTTCCTGGATGTTTTAGGTTAGAGGTTTTTGCATTTTGCATTTTCTTTGACTGTTGTGTCAATGTTTTCTATAGTATCTTTTCCACCTGAGATTCTTTCTTCTATCTTTTGTATTCTGTTTGTGATTCTTGAGTCTGTGACTCCTGATCTCTTTCCTAGGTTTTCTAACTTTAGGGTTGTCTCCTTTCATGACTTCCTTTTTGTTTCTTTTTCCACTTTTAGATCCTGGATGGTTTTGTTCAATTTCTTCACCTGTTTTGTTGTATTTTTCTTTATTTCTTTAAGGGATTTATGTGTTTTCTCTTTAGGGCCTTCTACCTGTTTACCTGTCTTTTTGTTTATTTTTTAAGGGAGTTATTTATATCCTTAAATCCTCTATCATCATCATAAGTTGTGAGTTGATTTTAAATCAGAATCTTGCCTTTCCGGTGTGTTGAGGTATCCAAGACTTGCTGTGGTTGGAGAACTGGGTTCTGATGATACCAAGTAGCTTTGGTTTCTGTTGCTTAGGTTCTTGTACTTGCCTCTCATTATCTGGTTATCTCTGGTGTTAGCTGGTCTTGATGTCTGTGACTGGAGCTTGTTCCTCCTGTGAGCCTCTGAGCCTGTGATCTTAGGTGTGTCAGCACTCTTGAGAGACAAGTTCTCTCCAGGCAGTTGGGAACTGAAAGGATCTGTCTGCTGTTCCTATGCCCTGTCCAGCTTTCTCCAGATAGGATTTGGGTATGGAGAGTTGTGGCACAGGGTTAGCTGCAGGGCACAAAATGATTCTGTCTGATTTGTGACTTTTAATTGAAGGAAAATAAAATAAGAAAAGAGAAGATGTTTTGTTTACTAAATTTGTGAAAATAAAAGGAATAAATCTTCCAATAATTGATTTTCAAATTACTTTTAAATTAAATTGCTCTTTGATTGTATAGTAAGATATATATCTTATAGAATAAATACATGAAAATTTAAAAATATTATGGAATTGACAAAAGATACTTCTAACAGATTATATATGACATATTTTGTTCTGGTTTGTTATGTTTGCTTTTATCATTATCATAACTTTAAATATTTGATATTTCATGCTATTATAGGATACAGATGTATTTTAGGATACTGATCAGATGTTATAAAGTATCAATTAAATATTCTATCTACATTTGGGAATTATGGACAGTTTTTACTAAATAGGCACACTGCTGTGAGTGTATAGGTCATAATTTACATCATTGTGAGATAATTTCAAAGATTATTTTTGTACTATAAATTATATCACAATGTTATCATTGTGCATAAGTATTGGATTCTATATTAAGAGTATTATGTTCGGATAAGTACTCATAACTGAGATCATTACAACATAGTAAACTTTTAAGCAAAACCAGTAAGTATGTTTGTGGGTGTAAAAATGATGATATATATTAGAATTACTAAATAATAAATATGGCACAAAAATAAACTACTTAAGATAGATTCTTGTTCCGGTCTGGGCCAGAGCACTGAGCAGATCTTGGGTGGCAGCTCTGCCCCCAACATCCAAGAACCCAGAGGAAGCAGGGATCCCAGGTGCTCAAACTCAGGCAGTATCTTAGGTAAGCAGACAGCAGGGCCCGCCCTAAACAGGGAGTAACTGGGAACCAAAAGGACCCAGGAAGTCACTCCCGGCCTAGAACACTGGTTCCTTCCTGTCTGGGCCAGAGCACTGAGCAGGTCTTGGGTGGCAGCTCTGTTCCCAACCTCCAAGAACCCAGAGGAAGCAGGGATCCCAGGCGCTCTAATTTGGACAGTGTCTTAGAAACTAGTTCTCAGATCTGAGGCCTAGATCAGACCTCTGCCAGGTCTGCTGTTGTGTGGACCCCGGATTCCAGCTGAGACATACTGGAAGTTCCACTCAATCCAGATCCACAGAGGAACAAATGAACTCAGAGCTTCAGACAAATTATCCTGAGATATTCTAGAGGAGACACTGCACCCAGAACAGCAGACACCTAGCTGGACTACTACCTTGGAGGCACCATATCCTGAGGCATCCTAGAGGTACCACTATAATCAGTGCAGCTGGAAAAGATCACAGAGACATCTGGACCCCTAGGAGATCAGACACAAGCTAGATAACTAGAAAGACAGGCTTCAGTCAGAGACAGCAAGTACAGGCAGCACTAGAGTTAACCAGATGGCAAAAGGCAAGAGCAAGAACGTAAGCAACAGAAACCAAAGTTACATGGCATCATCAGAACCCAGCTCCCCCATCAGAGCAAGCCCTGAACACCCCATCACACCAGAAAAGCAGGAATCCGAATTAAAATCACTTCTCATGATGATGATAGAGGGCTTTAAGAGACATAAATAACACTCTCAAAGAACTTAAGGAGAGCACTGGTAGACAGATAGAAACCCTTAAAGAGGAAACACAAAAATCCCTTAAGGAATTTCAAGAAAATGCAACCAAATGGGAAAAGGAATTAAACAGAACCATGCAGGATCTAAAAATGGAAGTAGAAACAATAAAGAAATCACAAAGGGACAATACCCTGGAGATAGAAAACCTAAAAAAAGATCATTAGTCATAGACACAAGTATCACCAACAGAATACAAGAGATGGAAGAGAGAATCTCATGTGCAGAAGATACCATGGAAAACATTGACACAACTGTCAAAGAAAATGCAAAATACAAAAAGCTACTAACGCAAAATATACAAGAAATCCAAGACACAATGAGAAGGCCAAACCTAAGGATAATAGGTATAGATGAGGGGGAAGACTCCCAACTAAAAGGACCAGTAAATATCCTCAACAAAATTATAGAGGAAAACTTCCCTAACCTAAAGAAAGAGATGTCCATAAATATACAAGAAGCTTACAGAACTCCAAATAGTTTAGACCAGAAAAGAAATACTTCCCGCCATATAATAGTCAAAACATCAAATGTACAAAACAAAGAAAAAATACTAAAAGCAGTAAGGGAAAAAGGCAAAGTAACATATAAAGGCAGACCTATAAGAATTACACCAGACTTCTCACCAGAGACCATAAAAGCCAGAAGATCCTGGACCGATATCATACAGACCCTAAGAGAACACAAATGCCAGCCCAGACTACTATACCCAGCAAAACTGTCAATCATTATTGATGGAGAAACCAAAATATTCCATGACAAATCCAAATTTACACAGTATCTCAACACAAATCCAGCACTTCAAAGAATAATTGGTGGAAAACTCCAACACAAGGAGGGAAACTACAACCTAGAAAAAGCAAGAAAGTAATCTTCCAAAAACCCCAAAAGAAGAGAGTTACACAAACATATCTCCACGGATGTTAGCCCAAAAGCTTGGATTATCGAAGACTCAACCCACAGACCACATGAAGCTCATGAAGAAGGAAGACCAAGAGGGGATGCCTCAGTTCTACTTAGAACGAGAAATAAAAATGCTCAAGGGAGCAAATAGGGAAATAAAATATGGAACAGAAACGGAAGGAGGGGCCATCAGGAGACCTTTCTACCTGGGTATTCACCCCATGTACAGCCACCTAATCTAAACACTGTTGTGGATGGCTGGAAGTGCATAATGTGAGGAACATGATATAGCTGTCTCCTTAGAGGTCAGCCAAAGACTAAAACACTCAGAGGACAATGTTCACAATTAACCACTGATATGATCAGGGGTTTCCCAATGGAGAACTTAGTGATAGGACTGAAGGAGCAGAAAGGGTTATTGACCCCAGGTGGAAAGCAACAATACCAAACAACCAGAGCCCCCCAGGGTCTAAACCACCAGTCTGGGAACACATAGGGAGGGACCCAAGACTCCAGAGGTATATGTAGGGGAGGATGGCCCTGTCAGACATAGGTGGGAGAGGAGTTTCTTGGTCCCATAAAAAAAAAATGAATGAAAAATGAATGAATGAACACACAGTGGGGGGGGGATGTGAGGGCGGGGAGGGGATAGTGAGGGGGGTAGGTGTGGTCACTGCCTCATAGAAGCATGAGGAGGGGGATGGGATAGGTTTCTGGGTGGTGGGAGGAAGTAGGCTAAGGGGATAAAATCTGAAACGTAAATACTACAACCAATTTTAAGAAGCGGGGAAAAAAAAAAGTCTTCAGAACCAACATCTTTAAAAAAAATGTCAGCGCCCTGGGGGTGGAAATTTTTTTTTTTCTTGATACTAAAACTTGTTCTGAGAATTGTATATTGCAGAATACACAGCCTTGGTGTATCTACTCATCAATCATACTGAGCAGACCTGCCCAAACCTCTGATGTCCTGGAATTCCATCTGGATTCAGTGAAGACACAGCATCAGAGGCTTATCAATTTACTCTCCCCCCCCACCCCTCTTCTAAAATCTCAACGCCCTTAATCAGCTTGAAGAAGTTAAAGAAGAGTCAGCGCCCCTATTCCCTGAGCTTGGGGACTAATGTGGTTAATAATGGTCTGTCTTTCTAGGGAAAAGTAGTGGTTTTGTTGGAACAGGGGGGATTAGCTAGGACTTACTGCATAGCCATAACCTACTGGTAGAAATCTGTATACTTATTATCAAGATGAAGTTATAAATTCTTAAATGGTACAAAATTTACTTTGATCTCAAATTTAAGGTTTTCATTGGTACAAGCCTCTTATTAATATAAAAATGAGATGAATATTGATACACTCATGGGCATTGTGCCTGTATAACACATTTAGGAATACAATGCCTAGACCCAGCCCTTTTTTAACTGATTTGGGATGGTTAACCTATGAGTTAAGGGACTATAGCAAATTCATATTTTTGAGTTTATTGTTAGGGTGCTTTCCATATTTTACTTAGAAATAGCTGAGAGGAGTTAACAGAAAACAGTCCAGGTTACCTTACATGGATTGTTGGTTTTCAAAACATCAGTCCATAGAACTGATGCTACAAATATTTATATATTAATGTTCATATTGATTAGAGACCTGTCTGCTCCTGACAGCTTCCTGTTGTAGATTCTAAGAAGAAATTGAGCATCCTTGGAGTTACTCCAGTTGTGTGGTAACAGCCACTAGGCAAGAATTGCCTCTCTCCATCTACAGACAAATTACTGTCCAGAAAAGGACACACATGCAGAATAGTCGACGAATTATATCTGCCTAGACAGAGTAATCAGTCCTTAATAATCCTGCATCACCAAGGTCTGTCAGATGATTCTGGGCCAGAAGGCTGAAGATTTGATGCTCCAACGTTCGGTAGCATAGGGGCTTTTCAGGTGTTCAGAGGTCTCTATAAATTGGCTAAGTTTTAGAAGCTATGCTTTGTGCTTCCCACAATTATAGTTAACTCAGTCATTCTGGATTTCTGATGGGTTTGAAAACTTATAGCTATTTACCGTAAGAGAAAAGATTTGAGTGGATGGTAGTCAGCTGACATTCATCCTAAAGCCAGGTTCAGAACTAAATGTTTTAGTTAGGATAGATGACAGAGGTGCTGGTTAGTCAACAAAATGATGGACTGGGTATTAGGACTATCTTGTACCTCACTGGTACAAATTGGCATAATTATGCTCTAATTGTATTTTGAGAGAAAAGTTTCATTTTAACAGGAAGGGTGATGTGTAGGAGGAGCTAAGGTAGGAGGAGTACTGAGAGGAAGAAAAAGAGTAAGAAGAGGAGGAGAAGAAGGATAGGAGAAGCTAGGTGATGAAAGAGAGAAAGAGGGGGGAGACAGGGAGGCAGATATTCATGTATCTCCACCAGTCAAAGATAGTTGTTATAGCTAGGTCGGTCAGTGGGTTACACCTCTGATTGAACAATTCCAAACTTATAACGCTTATGATTAACATTATTTAAAAAAATGTATAAATGCAAAAAGGAAAAGGGGGCATGTGATAGGGGATTTCTAAGGGGGGTGGGGGGGAATGGGGAAAGGGGATGGCATCTGAAGTGTAAATAAAATATCTAATAAAAGAAAAAAAAAGATAGATTCTTGTTAATTCTAAGTTAAAGATTCTCCAGAGATAAAATTTAGAGATTGATATAAATTTAAAAGGGGGACAGCATATAAATCCCAAGTCAACCTCTAAATCATATGATCATAGGTCATAAAATATTTATAAACAATTGATTGTTCTTAAAATCAAATTATTTCAGGCTGCATATTTTGTTAGAAATGCTTTTTTACATTGTCAATAAACATCATGTATAATACTGATTAATAAAGTTACAAAAGCTGGCATTTTCTAATTAAATTAGTTCTGTTAGTCAATGTGAATTAAATCATGAGCCAGGATGATAAAGGATATTTTTTCTGTTGTCTCAAAACTTTGGTTGTAGATTTAAAAGTGAGAACAATGTACACCCACACATTTCAAGAAAAGATACTAAACACATTCATGTAAGATTTACTTAAAAATTAGCAAATTCAACTACCACTGTATCCTTCTTTATCAATTTTAGAGTTGTTAAGAAATTCCCATGAGATGTTGTTAAAGAAAATTCGTAGAAATAGATCAATCTTTGTCCTCTGATTTTTTTTTTTCATCAAATGAAGGGGAGTATTTACTGAGAGAGTGGTCACTTGTAAAAACAAAAACAAACAAACAAACAAATCACACATCTCTTCTTATCTGAGACTTAGCTTGTTTGTGAAACTGTTAGCAGCTTGCACCATGAAGATGAAAATGACAACAAATATTTAAAAAAAAAAGGGTAAGTAGTAGTGCCTTACTTATGTATAGGTTAGAATCAGGTGACAATGTCTGACTGGGAGAACCCAATAATGGGAAGTGAGAGGAAGCTCACTTAGTATTGCACTAATGAGCAACTGGATATTTTACTTGAATAGTAACATACAGCACTAGACAGGAATGATGATGTAAAAAACATTGAGTTAGATGGAAGTTGGCCAGGCCATGCTAATAAATGTAGTGTTACATAAATTAAACTTAGAAAATAAAAGATCAATTCATTTTGATATTTTATCAATGGAGGCAATTCAAAATCCTTTACTAATAATATATTCTATTTATCGTTGCCACATGAAAGAGAAAAATGGTCAGTATTTTCAGTTTTGATTGAAACTTGAGTTTATCTGAGTATTCTTTAATTTTATTTGTTAAATCTGAGTTTAGCAAAATATATCCAACAACAGCAATTTGTGTACTAGTATGCATAAATATTTGTATATGTGTATGTTTGTTTGTGCGTGTTATACATTTGCTATTTAGACAGAAAAGAAAACATTACTCAATTTTACATAGTTTGTTTAATTTATTAAAACATGTATATTATACTAATATAATGTTTATAAATTCATATATAAACCTGCTTATGTATCTATGTGGTTACTGTTTTATAATCACAACTTGCTTTAAATGTCAAAATCATCTATGTCATAGTCCTATTTTTACATAGAAAAAATTATGGCTAAAGAAATAATAAAACGTGGTCAAGGTCACACAGCCAAGAAAAAGTTAAGGAGGAATTTAGGATGATGCATGTGACTACATTGGAATTTTTTAACCATTTGTGTTCTATCCTTCTTTCTTCAGTGTGAGCCAAAAAATCTGGAAACTGCCTCATTAAAAT
Source organism: Arvicanthis niloticus (assembly GCF_011762505.2). Taxonomy (NCBI): domain Eukaryota; kingdom Metazoa; phylum Chordata; class Mammalia; order Rodentia; family Muridae; genus Arvicanthis; species Arvicanthis niloticus. The sequence goes on along the minus strand of NC_047679.1, from coordinate 120,289,404 downwards.
GTCTCCCACAGGGATGTTTTAAACAAGAAACAAGAGAAAAGAAAGTACTTTTCATAAATAGAAACTCAAGTTTGATTTTAATTTGTGGCAGACACTGTCTCATAGTGAAATAAAAATAGAGCCATGATTCAGAAGGAGAAAAGGAAAACAACAAGCTTTAACATTAATTAGATATTGTTAATATTCCTAAGCATCTGATTTGTGGAAATGTCTTTTGTATAGGTACATTTAAATTTTCTTTCTAAACAGGATCTCAATACCAGAACCTCAGGTGAAAAGAGTTGCAAGGAACCATTTTCCAACAACAACAAAAAAGAGTTGTGACTTATATCTTAAACTTTATTATACATAGATTTTAAAAATTAATTAGAAAATTTCTGTTTCTCCCACAAACAGAGGCACTGGATTATATTTGACTAAAAGGGACAACCCAGAAGTGCTCCTGTTTTCCTAAGAGCAACTTTATTCTTTATATTTCTGCCAAATACAATGGTATAATTGCTCCATAATGATATGAGATAAATATGATCAGTGAACATTCAATTGAGATCACCTTTATAATCAAATTATTCACTCCCCAAAGATGTTATTGGGATGAAAAGAATGAAGCCACTTTCTAATGCATGTCTAATTCACCAATCCAAAAAAAAAAAAAAAAAAAAAAAAAACCATTAATCTCTACCTTCTGGGGAAAATGGTAATAATTTTCTCAGGAAATGTTGCCATATCTATATTTGAGGATTCTTTTCTCACAATTTTGATATATCTATTCACTACAGATAATTTTGTCTTAGGGTGGTATTTTTTAAAGTTTCAAAATAATGACACAAGTGCTATTGTATTCTTTTTGACTCCATGCAGTATTTTTCAAAATTTGAAGGACTGCTATTGTATATTATTAAAGTACATGCCAAAAATTTAAAAGTCTACCATTAACCAAATTATTTCTGGAATTATCTTTATTATTCTGGATAGCACTTCTTGCTTTTTAAAATAGACTACATTTTAAAAAGTGGTTTCATTGTGTTTCTGCCCATCACAGGACATGATTTTTTTTGCAATCACAAACATGAACACATAGCTACTTTCAATAAAAAAAAGTAAATTGAGAAAATTTTATTATGTATTTTTGATTAAAGAATCAGTTTGTACAGCTAGTCTTTTGTATCTAAGTGTGACTTGATCCAGAGCTGATTTTGTTTTTGTTGTTATTGTTTGTTTTAGCTCTTTTAAAGTTGAAAAGTGATTCTTCTTTCATATAATACATCTTGACCATCATTTTCCCTCCCTCCATTCCTCCCAGCCCCCTGCAACATCCCCTTTCCCCTAGATCTACTCCCACTCAGTCTCTCTGCAGAACAGAGCAGGCTTCTGAGTGAAAATAGTAAAATAAACAAAATAAAGCAAAATTCCTCATCTTGAGGCTGGACAAGGCAATTCCACAGGAGGAAAAGCATCCCCAACATGGGCAAAAGCGTCAAAAAGACACCTGACACAATTCTGCAGGTAATTAAATTTCTCATATGAAGTGGCCTAAATACATATGGTGTCTATACCTTTTACTATATGCTTGAAATCATGTTGAGATTACATGTGACATATATTGCAATGTGAATATTGTACAAATACTTTTTATACTGGTTTCTTTAAAGAATACAAACAAGGGAAAAGAGACTGCTATATCAAGAACTAATACAGTCATTTGCCATGAATATTTTTGACCTTTGACTGTTGAATCACAGAAATAGAACCTCTATATAGTGGATTATAAAGGATCTGTCTATTTGAAGAAACATTTTTAACATCAGTATAAAGAACATAATGCACAGTCACCTATATTGCTCCTGTTATATATGCTTCCATTTAAGTCTACCAATCTGAACTAAATTTTTAAGCTGTCACAATTAATCAAATATATTCATGCATGTTTGGTGTTTTGTTGTATTTGTGAAGAATTGGTTGAGGGGAGTTTAATTGAAGGGAAGACGAAGAGAGAGAAAGAAAGAAATGTTAAGTGGAAAGAGAAATATGTGACTTTTTAGGGAATGTTGACTTCCTGTAAGTGTCCTGTAAGTGTTCTCTTTTTATAATATAAGCAAATATATATATATATATATATATATATATATATATATATATATATATGGTTATATAATTGAAGCCTATAACTAGTCTTATAAAGTAGGTTATGTCATCATCAGGTGGATAAACCTGTTCACATAAAGCATTAATGTAAACTTAGGTTAGCACTTACTCCAGTTTACACAGCTGTAAAAAATATAATCAGGAATAGAGTTTTATTCTCTCTCTGTAAACCAGGAAGTATATTTATTAATTAAGGCTCATTCTGAGAATATCTGCTAAACTTCCCAAGATTTATTATAGAACTTATGTTCAATTACACACTATTGTATGTCCAGTACAGCTTCCTAGTCACCAGTGCCAGGGCATTCAGCAAGCTCACAGGTCAGTATCAATCTTTGTTCCAGCATCAGCATGTCTCACCAATCAGTCTGGCAGCCACCATGCTCCTTCAGCATCCTGCAGAAAAAAACCCCACAAACATGCCCTCTTCCCAATATGAAATACCTGATCGGGATCATGCCATATGCTAGTAAGTAGATCCTTCCTTTTCACCTAGGCATAAGTATGCCTAGTTGTAGGGTACCATAGACATACAGCAGAAAGTTCCCTTGTATCCAGATTTTTAAAAATGTTTAAGATAGACTAACAGGAAACCTACTATGTAACAAAAGTTAGCCTGGAACTCATGGTTTTTGGGACTATGCCACTTCAAATCTCAAATTATAGGCATGTGTCCCAATGGCCAGCTTCGACATATTGTTCCTCAGTAGTCCAGATACTTCAGTAGTCTTCATAAGTAAATGATTTCTTTAGAACACATACATTTATTTTTTTGGCTGGGGCAGACACTTGGCTGGTCTGATTCCTGAAGACAACTTATCTTGAACCTTCCTAGAGCACCTACAGAACAGTGGTGGAACCACTGCACTCAGAGCAGCTGAGGAATCACTGTGCTCAGAGCAGGGGAGGAATCATTGCACTCAGAACAGCAGGATTTCAGGATCCCAGAGGAAGCCTGAGTTCCAGGAGCTCTTTTATCCAGAAGCTCAGGATCACAGGATCACAGAGACATCTGGACATTGAGGAGTTCTGACACAAGCACGATAACTGAAAAGAGACAGTCAGAGACAGTGAGTGCCAGCAGCACTAGAGTTAACGAGATGGCAAAAGGCATGCACAAGAATATAAGCAACAGAAACCAAAGTTATCTGGCATCATCATAACCCAGTTCTTCTACCATAGCAAGTCATGGACACCCCATCACACCAGAAAAGCAGGATTCAGATTTAAAATCACTTCTCATGAGGATGATAGATGACTTTAAGAAGAACATAACTTCCTTAAAGAAATACAGGGGAACTCAGGTAAACAGGTAGAAGCTCTTAAAGAGGAAGCACAAAAATCCCTTAAAGAATTTCAAGAAAACACAAGCAAACAGATGAAGGAATTAAACAAAACCAACCAGGATATAAAAATGGAAGTAGAAACAATTAAGAAATCTCGAAGGGAGAATACCCTGGAAATAGAAAACATAGGAAAGAAAACAGGAGTCATAGATGCAAGCATCATCAACAGAATACAAGAGATAGAAGTGAGAATCTAATGTGCAGAAGATACCATGGAAAACATTGATACAACTGTCAAAGAAAATACAAAATGCAAAAAGCTCCTAACCCAAATCATCCAGGAAGTCGAGGACACAATGAGAAGGCCAAACCTAAGGATAATAGGTACAGATGAGAGTGAAGATTCCCAACTTTAAAGGGCCAGTAAATATCTTCAACAAAATTATAGAAAAAAAAAACTTCCCTAATCTAAAGAATGAGATGCCCATAAACATACAAGAAGCCTATAGAATGCCAAATAGACTAGACCAGAAAAGAAATGACTACTGTCACATAATAATCAAAGCACCAAATGCACAAAACAAAGAAAAACTACTAAAAGCAGTAATGGAAAAAGGCCAAGTAACATATAAAGGCAGACCTATAAGAATTACACCAGACTTCTCACCAGAGACTGTAAAAGCCAGAAGATCCAGGAGTGATATCATATAGATCCTAAAAGAACACAAATGCCAGCCCAGACTACTACTCCCAGCAAAACTCACAATCACTATAGATTGAGAAACCAAGATATTCCATGAGAAAACCAAATTTACACAATATTTTCCCACAAATCCAGCCTTACAAAGGATAATAGATAGAAAACTCTAACATAAGGAGAGAAACTACAACATAGAAAAAGCAAGAAAGTAATCTTGCAACAAGCACATAAGAAGTAGCTACACAAACATAATTACACCTCTAATAACTAAAAAAAACAGGAAGAAACAATCACTTTTCCTTAATATCTCTTAATATAAATGGACTCAATTCCTCAATAAAAAGACATAGACTAACAGAATGGATATGAAAACAGGACCCAGAATTTTGCTGCATATAGGAAACACACCTCAGTGTAAAAAACAGTCACTATCTCAAAGTAAAGGGCTGGAAAAAAATTTTCCAAGCAAATGGTCCTAAGAAACAAGGTGGAATAGCCATTTTAATTTCAAATAAAATCTACTTTCAACCAAAAGTTATCAAAAAAGATAAGGAAGGACACTTCCTACTCATCAAAGGAAAAATCTACTAAGATGAACTCTCAATCCTGAACATCTATACTCCAAATGCAAGGGTACCTACGTACATAAAGAAAACTTTACTAAAACTCAAAGCACACATTGCACCTCACACAATACTAGTGTGGGATTGCAACACCCCATTCTCAGCAATGGACAGATGATGGTATCAGAAACTAAACAGAGACACAGTAGAATTAAGGGAAGTTATGAATGAAATGAATTTAACAGTTTTCTATAGAATATTTCATCCTAAAACAAAGGAATATACCTTTTTCTCAGCACCTCATGGTACCTTCTCCAAAAGAGACCATATAATTGGTCACAAAGCAGTTCTCAACAGATACAAAAATATTGAAATAATCTCTTGCATCCTATTCAATCACCATGGACTAAGGTTGGTCTTCAATAATAACAAAAACAATGGAAAGCTCACATACATGTGGAAACTGAACAATGCTCTACTCAATGATGACCTGGTGAAGAAAGAAATAAAGAATTTCAAGACTTTTTAGAAGTTAATGAAAATTAAGGCTTGTCATACCAAAACTTATGGGACACAATGAAAGCAGTGCTAAGGGGTAAACTCATAGCTCTAAGTGTCTACAAAAAGAAACTGGAGAGAGCATACACTAACAACTTGACAACACACCTGAAAGCATTAGAACAAAAAGAAGCAAACATATCCAAGAGGAGTACATAGCAGGAAATAATCAAACTTGGGGCTGATATCAACACAGTAGAAACAAACAAACAAACAAAAAACCTATACAAAGTATCAACAAAACCAGGAACTGGTTCTTTGAGAAAATCAACAAGCCAGACTAAGGAGAGGGCACAGAGACAGTATCCAAATTAATAAAATTAGAACAAAAAAAGGGAGACATTACAACAGAAACTGAGAAAACTTAAAAAATCATCAGATCTTACTACAACAATTTATACTCAACAAAACTGGAAAATTTGAATGAAATGGACAATTGTCTAGACAGATACCAGGTACCAAAATTAAATCAGGAGCAGATAAACCATCTAAACAGTCCCATAACCACTAAAGAAATAGCAGTAGTCATTAAAAGTCTCCCCACCAAAAAAAAAGCCCAGGACCAGATGGTTTTAGTGAAGAATTCTATCAGACCTTCAAGGAAGACCTAACACCAATTCTCTTCAAACTATTCCACAGAATAGAAACAGAAGGGACAATACCCAATTCGTTCTATGAAGCTACAATCACACTCATACCTAAACCTCACAAAGACCTAAGAAAGAGAACTTCAGACCACTCTCGCTTATGAATATCAATGCAAAGGTACTCAATAAAATTCTCAAAAACCGAATCCAACAACACATCAAAACAATCATCCATCATGATCAAGTAGGCTTTATCCCAGGAATGCAAGGATGGTTCAATATTCAGAAATCCATCAACATAATCCACTATATCAACAACCTCAAAGAAAATAACCACATGATCATCTCACTAGATGCTGAGAAAACATTTGACAAAATTCAACATCTCTTCATGGTAAAAGTCTTAGCAAGATCAGGAATTCAAGGCCCATACCTAAACATAGTAAAAGCAATATACAGCAAACCAGTAGCCAACATCAAACTAAATGGAGAGAAACTTGAAGCAATCCCACTTGAAGTAGGGACTAGACAAGGCTGCTCACTTTCACTCTACCTATTCAATATAGTACTGCAAGTCCTAGCTAGAGCAATTAGACATCAAAGAGAAGTGAAAGGGATACAAATAGGAAAGGAAGAAGTCAAAATATCACAATTTGCAGTCGATATGATAGTATACTTAATTGACCCCAAAACTTCCACCAGAGAATTCCTAAACCTGATAAACAACTTCAGCAAAGTGGCTTGTTATAAAATCACCTCAAACAAATCAGTAGCCTTCCTCTACTCAAAAAATAACAGGCTGAGAAAGATATTAGGGAAATGACACCTTTCACAAAGTCACAAATAATATGAAATACCTTGGTGTGAATCTAACCAAGCAAGTGAAAAACCAATATGATAAGAACTTCAAGCCTCTGAAGAAAGAAACTGAAGAAGATTTCAGAAGATGGAAACATCTCCACTGCTCATGGATTGCCAGGATTAATATAGAGAAAATCGCCATCTTCTAAGAAGTAATATACAGATTCAATGCAATCCCCATCAAAATCCTAACTCAATTTTTCAAAGAGTTAGAAAGAGAAATTCTCAAATTCATTTGAAATAACAAAAAAACCCAAGATAGCAAAAACTATTCTAACAATAAAGAACTTCTGCAGGAATCACCATCTTTGATCTCAAGCTGTACTACAGAGCAATAGTGTTAAAAACTGCATGGTATTGGTACAGAGACAGGCAGGAAGATCAATTGTTGGGGTCCACACTAGCCCCACATTGGGGCGGCCAAAAAATGTCGCGGCCCGAGCAAAATGTTGAGGCCTGGGCCAACCCACGTTTGGGGCGGCCACTCTATCCCAGCCCAAGCTGCTGCTCTGGTCCGCGGGTCAGGGTTCAGCAAGAGAGAGAGAGAGTGAGGTCGGACTTGAAGAATGGAGACCAGACAGTGTGTTTCAATCCTGTTTATTCTTCAGTCTCTTCTTAGTCTAAGTCCTAAGTCTTGAGTTCCTAGTCCCTAGTTCCTAGTCCCTAGTGCCTCCAAGTTCCAAGTTACTTCTTCCAAGTTCTCTTCCAAGTGCCCTGCTACCTGTCTTCTCTCTGCTGTGTCTCCCTAATGTCTGATTCATCTGATTCTGATCTGTTCTGTCTCTGCCTTTTATATGTCTCACTTCTAAGCCACACCTTTTGGTCACAGCTTTAATCATGCCCTTAGGTCTTGTCTCCAAATCTTATCTCTAAATTACACTCTTAAGTCACACACCTTTAATCTCACGAACCTTTAATCTCAAGGTATCTAAACCAAGATTATCAGAGTGTGCTCAACTGTTGTAGGCTATTGTAATCCAAGTCACATGTCAGGGTATATGGCTCAAGATGGCTGCAAAGCTGATAGTCGCTTTCTGCTAAATGTCGGCCCCCAACAATCAATGGAGAAGAATTGAAGATCCAGAAATGAACCCAGATACCTATGGTCACTTGATCTTTGACAAAGAAGCTAAAACTGTCCAGTGGAAAAAGGACAGCATTTTCAACAAATGGAGCTGGTTCAACTAGAGAATAACATGTAAAAGAATGCAAATCCATCATTCTTACCTCCTTGTACAAAGCTGAAGTCCAAGTGGATAAAGGACCGTTACATAAAACCAGATACACTAAAACTAATAGAAGAGAAGGTGGGAAAGAACCTTGAATACTTGGGCACACAGGAAAATTTCCTGAACACACCAATTGCTTTATGCTCTAAAATAAAGAATTGACAAATGGGACCTGATAAAATTGCAAAATTTCTGTAAGGCAAAGGACAGTCAATAAGACAAAATGGCAACCAACAGATTGGGAAAAGATCTTTACTAATCCCACATTCGATAGTGGTCTAGTATCCAATATATACAATGAACTCAAGAAATTAAACTCCAGATAAACATATAACCCTATTAAAAATGGGGTACAGAGCTAAACAAAGAATTCTCAACTGAGGAAACTCAGTGGCCAAAAAGCACCTAAAGAAATGTTCAGCATCCTAAAGACATCAGGGAAATGCAAATGTAAACAACCCTGAGATTCCACCTCACTCCAGTCAGAATGGTTAAGATCAAAAACACAGGTAACAGCAGATGTTGGCCAGGATGTGGAGAAAGAGAAACACTCCTTCATTGTTGGTGGGATTGTCAGTTGGTACAACCACTATGGAAATGAGTTTGGTGGTTCCTCAGAAAATTGGACATACTATTACCTGAGAACCCAGGTATACTACTCCTGGGCATATACCCAAAATATGCTCCAACATATAACAAGGACACCTGCTCCACTATGTTCATAGCAGCGTTATTTATAATAGCCAGAAGCTGGAAAGAACCCAAATGTCCTTCAATAGAGGAATGGATACAGAAAATGTGGGACATTTACACTAAGGAATATTATTCAGCTATTGAAAACAATGAATTCAAGAAATTCATAGGTAAATAGGTGGAACTGTAAAATATCCTGAGTCAGGTAACCCAATTACAAAAGAACACACATAGTATTCACTCACTGATAATTGGATATTAGCCCAGAAGCTTGCAATATCCAAGATTCAACTCACAGACCACATGAAACTCATGAAGAAGAAAGACCAAGTGTAGGTGTTTGGTCTTCCTTTGAAGGAGTAACAAAATACTCAAGGGAGCAAATATGGAGACAAAGTGTGGGACAAAAACTGAAGGAGGGCCTGTCTAAAAACCATTCCACCTAGGTATTCATCCCATGTGCAGTCACCAAATGTAGATGCTAATGTGGATGTCAAAAAGTACATGCTAACAGGAGCCTGATATAGCTGTCTCCTTAGAGGTTTGCCAGAGTCTGACATATTCAGAGGTGGATGCTCACAGCTAACCATTGAACTGATCAAGGGGTTCCCAATGGAGGGGTTAGAGAGAAAGTGCTGAAGGAGTTGAAAAGGTTTGTCGCCCTGTGAGGAGAGCAACAATACTAACCAACCAGAGGCCCCCAGGGTTTAAACCACCAGCCTTGGAGCACACAGAGAGGGACCCATGACTCCAACTGTAAATTTAGGGGAGGATAGACTTGTAGGGCATAGGTGGGAGAGGAGATTCTTGGTCCCATGAAGCTTGACTCTGAGTGTGAGGGAATTTAAGGGTAGGGAGGTGGGAGTAGAGGTGTGGGTTGGGGCACATTCTCATAGAACCAGGAGGTGGGGGGATGAGATAGGGGATTCCTGAGCCTGGGAGGGGTGAGGGGATAGGTCAAGGTGATAACATCTGAAATGTAAATAAAATATCCAATAAAAAAGCTTAGTTTAAAAAAAGGAAAAATTGAAAGATGTAATTTATGAATATATGTGAGAATAACATGTAATTATGAACATTTTTTACTTGAGCAGGAATTATTAATGGAAGTACACTTAAAAAATAGTAATCCAGTAAGGAGTGGTGGGATAGAGGGTTTCTGGGTGGGCAGGGGAATGGGGAAAGGGGATAACATCTGAAATATAAATAAAATATCCAATAAAATTAATTTAAAAAGAAGAATACATACATTTAACAGCAGCCGAGCGCAGTGCCATGGGGGGGAAAAACTTCATATATTTTCTAGCACAGTGGGGTTATAGAAGAGAACAATTAATTATTTACAATGATAAGCTAGTAGGGCCACTTTGAATGTTCCCAACATTAAGAAAAAACAAAATAAAGCAAAAGAGTGCTTAAGATGATGGATGTGCCTTTATTCTCAAATGATCATTATATATTACATACATTTGTTGAAATATAAGTACGCAGAGTTATTAGTTGTCACACACACTCACAAATATACATTTAAAATGTGGATCTTCTTTATTCACTTAACAAATCTTGTTAAACAGAATGAAGATCCAAAATGAGCATTTTCATTTTTTTGCTTTTAAGTACATACTAGTTTTGTGTCCTCTTAATTAAGAATGGACCTCTAATAAAGTCTTTCATTTTCTGTTGATCCTGTCTCATTTGGAATAAAACAGCATCTAGTTTGTAACTATACCCATGCAGTAATTAGATGGTGAAGTACTTTTCCCATAGATTATCCTTTTAAAATCAGTATTCCTTTTTGTTTTACTTCCTTGAAAGATTTTTGAATTTTAGATTAGTAATATAATAGGTTAATGAACAATTTTATGTGAGAGCCTTTGTTAAATTTTGGTACTTTGTATTTGCTACAGAAGATAACTTTGATAATAACCTAGTACTATGTGGGATTTTTGTTTCATGTGAATCAGAGTAGCTTAAATATATATTCAGTATTGTGTTGAAGTCATGAAACTGTTTTGTGAGAGCTAGTGAGCAGCAAGTATTCTTTTCTAGTCACAAATTGAGTGTCATTCTGACAGCTTGAAATTGGTTTTACTCTACACATCTATAAAATAAAAATAAGGAAATTAGAACTGTACTTTTACACTTAACTTTTAAGCTCTTTGTTCACTATTTATCAAGATATCACTTACTTTATAAAACTATGATAAGATAGCATATGGACGTCCACCAAACACTGAATATTTTTCAATTTAAACATAGCCTTGTAACATATCTCCAATGACTCTCATATTTCCCTTGTTGTCAGGTGTAGGTGATTCTGTATGGAAGGAAGTTAATCTCTAGTTCTCTGTAAAAGTCAAGCTATTTTTCTCTTCAATATTGATACACCTGACTATCAATATTGTGAAAATATTTGGTTGATGTAAATGTCATCTCGGTGGTAATATTCTTTCTTTCATATTGCCCACAACACATCATGCCCAACACAATAATACATAATGTGCTGCACAGTATGGCATTATTGTGTCAAACTTCACAACTGCTGAAAAAAAAACTGAGAAAAAGAGAAAACAGTGGAGATGATGTGCCTTTATGCAGATAGGAAGATACAAAGGCATGAAGCAAATTGTTTGGCATCTTCCAAGCTACTAACTAATTGTATGAGACTAGGGTGGACTCATCTTTCATGTGAGATTAAGACTATGTCAATAAAAACAAATGACACAGGGGAATTTTAATTTTTAGAGATTGAGTCACTGAGACATTATATCAGCTTACCTGTAAAGAACATACTTCAAATATTTCAAACCAGCATTTATTTCCAAATCTTTCAATCTGAAAAAAAATGTCAGGAAAACAATAATAATTAAGGAAATGTGTATTCATCCTGACCACTCTGAGGTCCTGAAAAAGCTAAATACCTGAAGTAACGTGTTCCCACAAAGCTAAAGTAATGTCTTGCTTTTCCCCTTGGAGAGTTTATTGCGGCATACTGTTTATGAGATAAATCAGCAGCAAATCAATATGATAATGTGATTCCTCGACTACATTCAAGTTTATATGAAATTCAGACAGAAAAATAAAACACTAATAAAAGTTAGACAAAGTGAAAATTTCAACCAATTAGTTATACAGTTTGATAAATTTTAAACTGTAAAATCTGAAAGGATATAAAATTAACTTACAAGTTTTATGTGTAAAGCTAGTTAGTTACAGTCATTGTTTGGCAATGAGAGATATCTTTTTGAGCTACATAACAATTACTACCTACTTAGAAAAATTCATTATACTACATGGGTTTCATTAGGAATATACCACAAGAGGGATTCATTATTCTTGCTTTAACGATTGATAAATTTTGGTTCTCAGAGGTTAAGTCACTTACAGAACTTCTGGGCAGTTAGGTTGGGAGGATCTGAGAGGAGAGTTTAGGGAAGATGAACAATAATCAGAATATACTGTATGAAAAAAATCTATTTTTAGTAATAAAATATAACAGACATAGTAAGAGAAAAAAGTAACTTACTGAAGTTCTCACAGTTGACAAAGATTAAAGAACCTTTGAGAATTTTCAAATATATGCTGCTTTTCATTCATTTAAAGCAAAATAAAGAACAAATTAAGATATATCTTTCTAGAGGCTCACAACCCATTTAGTAAAACAAAGAGGACCTGTTTGGGGAAAATAAAGTTGTAGATTCATATAAAATTATATTGAGTTTAGAATTAAAGTTACATTCAACTTCTTGCCTTGTAAATCATATAGTATCTCTTTGTCAATACAAGTAATGATCAAATAAAACAAGGTCCTACATAACCATGAGAGTGGATGGGCAGAATGTAGATGTATTTTTTTTTCACTTCAGTTTTCCATGAAACCATATTGCCTGTCATCCTTTTGGTCTAGTTTTTAATTGACAACTATCTACTTAAATGCTTATGATTAAGAAACCATAACAGGCACAATTTTTACACTTAAAATACAAAAGCCAGTCTTTGACCATCAAGCTATTCTACCACCATTGTTAGTGCTCCTGGTTTTTTGTCTGTGTTTATCTGTACATTGGTTGCAATTTTGCTGATTTTAAATACTTTAATGTTGGGTCTTCATGTTGACAAAGTACAGAGGACTCTGCTTTTACTGTAGATAATAGCCCAGATGCTACTGGAGTAGTCTAAAATCATTAATTAATGCTATATAAGTTGAAAAATATGACTGAGTTTATGGGACAGATAGTCAAATATTTTTAATTGAAATCCATATGAGAAAATTAAGATATTCTTAACATCTATCTATTTAGGTTATTTTCTGCCTTCATGATTAGGAACTATTGAGCCTTAGGTACAGTAAACAAGGAACTCCATTCAAGTGTTCAATGCCATTCATATAATGACAAGTAAAAATAGTGCATGGTTCATAAAATGACAGTAAGTACAAAATGCAAACACCCGTGGCTGACAGCCAACAGATGGCCTGTCAGTAGGAAACTGATGAAAAAGTCCCCAACTGCATTATTTGAAATCAACACTGCCTTAGAAATCTGCTTCTTAATATCCAGAAACATAAATGCTAATAGGTTTAAATATGAATCACATTCCACAATATTTGTTTTTAAAAGGAATGATTCATTTATACTTTTAATAACTTTTTGTTTATAAAAGATTCATTTAAAGTTAACTTTCAACAGATACACATAATGTATGCACATGGCAGGCAGTTCATGAGGCCAAGACAAATATGTCCAGGAGAGTGACACCAAGTTCAAATTTCAGCATAAAATGGGAATTAATGATAAAGTCTTCTCCTATTGGTCTTTCAGAACTTTACCACCCTGACCAAGGGAAGTGGCCCTAAAATTGCAAATTCTGAGAAGGCAAGGACCCTTTTTTCAGAGATCTCTAATACAATGCTCTAGTTCATTTTTCCGTGTTCTAGGTCTTCATCATCTTTGCTTGCCTATTCCAGGACATGACAAATTCAGTGTGATCAATAAAATATAGAAGCCAAATTTCAGGCTTATGAACACACAAATAATCAGTGCTAATTAATAAATGTAAACATTTAATGATTCAAATAAAAAAAACAAATGTTTGCTGTTTTATTTAGGGTTTTATTGTTGTGAAGAGAGACCATGACCACAAAAAATTTTTATAAAAGAAAACATTTAGCTTGGGTTGGCTTACAATTTCAGAAGTTTATTTAGTTCATTGTCATCATGGCAGTAAGCATGGCAGCATGCAGGCAAACATGGTGCTGGAAAAAAAGCTGAGAGTTCTAGATCTTGATCCACAGACAGCATAAGGAGACTGTTACATTGGGTGTACCTTGACCATATGAGAACTCAAAGAATATGCCCACAGTGCCACACTTCCACCAAAAAGGCCATACCTATTCCAAAAAGGCTTTTTTTTCCCAACAGTGTGACTTCCTATGAGCCAAGCATTCAAACAAAGGAGTCTAAGTGGTTCAAGCCTATTCAAACCACCACATATACTAAACCACAGAACAGTATAGATATGTCCTTATTATTATCACAGCTTATTATTGCTGTGATTAAACACCATGACCAAAAGCAAGTTGAGGGAGTGGGGAAAGGGTATATTTGCCTTATACTTCCATCTCACTGTTCAATGAAGGAAGTCAGGACAGGGACTCAAGAGTGACAGGAACGCAAACAGGGCAGGAACTTGGAGGCAGGATCTGATGCAGCAACCATGAAGGGTTGTTCCTTACTACCTTGCTTCTCATGGATTTTTATCCTGCTTTCTCCTGCTTATCCTACCACCAGATCAGAGATAGCAACACCCACAATGGACTTGGTGCTCCCACACCAATCACTAATTAAGAAACATGCCTTACAGACTTACCTACAGCCCAATATTATGAAGATATTTTCTCAACTGAAACTCAACCCTCTTTTATAGTTCTAATTTGTGTCAAGTTGACACAAAACTAGACAGCATAGGACATTAAAAGGTAAGCTCACAGTCATTAGGCATGAATTTACTTGGTTTTCTCTTCTGACAAACTGGAGATGGCATCATGTACCATGGCTAAATTTAATAATATATAAAATCACCTAGAACTGAGACAAAAAAAATAAAAAGACATTATTGAGTATAGAATTCTTCAGACATTAGATTCTCTCTAAAGTGAGGTAAATTAACTACAATTAATTAATTCTAAAATATCTTCCAGGTGGAAGAAGTGTAAAAAGAAAAAAAAACATAGCTGTATTAGTGTAAAAAGAAAAAAAATAGCTGTATTATTAAAGACAAACAATGCTACTTATAGTAGGGATATATATATAGAGAGAGAATTATCAAAGTAATAATAATTAATAAATAATAATAATAAATTGCAGTAAGATTGTAATGATTTGTAGTACCATATATGTGAACTGAAATTTATTCTAGTTTGAGCTTTTTGTGAAGCAATACTTCTATGAAACGTTTGTTTTTATTATGCTTTATCTTATGTAACCTTACATACTTCTGTAAATGAAAAGTAGATAATAATCATCTTTGACTATTTGTGGATGTTGATGCTCTTTTTCCATTAAAGTACAAACTTTCTTTTACTCAATTAGCAAATGGTTCTTTTATGGTCATTCTTTCCTCTTTATATCTGGCAGCCATGTATGTGCAGGCAAATGTCATATATGTATTGTCCTGACTAAATAAACATTTTATATGAAAGTTTCTCACATTGTCTCATAGGCATTATATACATTATAACTCACAAACTCTATGTTTTCCATATAGTTTTCATATTAATTTCATCCTATTACTCAAATCCATATACACAATGAAAACATACTTGCTAATTCCCTTGTAAAACCATTTTATGCAGCGTGGTAGATCAGGTTGAGACTACAAGGCCTAGTATTTAAGGGACCGAGGAAGGAGGATGGTAAGTTCAAGTCCAGTCAGAGCTGCATAATTTTCTATAGGCTTATTCCACTTTTGCACCCTCAGGAAGGGCCATTAATGTTCAATAAGTTTTAATGTGAAAGGTATATATAAGGATATGTTTGGTAAGCTTAAAATAACCCATAAAATGTGGACAGAGTCTTAATTATGGTAATAATATAAGTGCAAAAGTGCCCTCAGACTATGCATTACTTTTACAAATGATTATAATGAACTCTTTTATAGAAGCAAGCAATTGAAGCACTAATTTAACTTGGTTTTCAATTAAAGCTTAAGAGAACTGTGATCTACCTACAATTCCTTTCTCAAATACAATGCAACCAACTTTTACTTTAAGTGTCCAATAATTTTTACAGAAATTAACTTAATTTTAAAGTTACAAAGTACTTTTCTAACATAAAGGAAAAATTAAATAATCTTCAAATATGAGTTTTCAACAATTTCATAGAAGACTGTGGTTGTGAAAAAATATCCAATTTAAAAATAATTTGGATGCCAAGGAACTTTCTGCTGAGTGCCTATGGTACCCTACAACTAGGCATACTTATGCCTAGGTGAAAAGGAAGGATCCACTTACTGGCATATGACATGATCCCGATCAGATATCTATTGGGGAAGAGTGTATTTTTTTTTCTGCAGGATGCTGAAGGAGCATGGTGGCTGTCAGACCAATTGGTGAGACATGCTGATGCTGGGACAAAGATTGATGCTGACCTGTGAGCTTGCTGAGTGCCCTGGCAATGGTGACTGGGAAGCTGTATTGGACATATGTTCCTGACCCACATTTGCTTGCTTATATTCTACATGGGACAAGCTGCCTTGCCTCAAGTTTTTAGACCTTGTGGGATAGAGAATCAAAGGGAGAAGCTATAATGACACTTGTATTTTTCTTAAATGTGACCAGTTATTTGGACTCAATCATGTACCGGTCTAGAAATCAATACGATATTTGAAATAACAGTCTTCATTTGGAAGAGTGGAACTGGACATTTTCAGAGACATATTTGGAAGTTAGTTGCAGTTCTCTATGATGTTACATTAGCAAGATATAAAGTTGGGACAGGATCTGGATTTCAAACAAGTGTTAGTATATGTGTTAAGGCTCTCTTAGTTGTCAAGTTAAAATGACTTTTGTTTTGTCTATGGTATTCACTGTAAGTTGTGCTGATTGTACACTTTCCAATTGTGTTAGTGTGTTGAAAACTGGCATGTCTGTTATGAGGGCTATCAATCAGATTTTGTTTTATTGCCATGAGTATTAATAAAAACTTGTTTTTATGAAAAAAAGCTTGCAAATACTGGAAGTAGTTTGGCTTTAAGCAAAAGGGTAGTAGATTGATTATTGCTGGTATATCAGCTTTAATTACATTAGTTGCCAGCACCACTGCTTCTGAAATTGCTTTGACACAAGAAGTTATGACAGCTACTTTTGTTAATCATTTAGAATAAAATGTTACTAATGTGTTGAGTATATAAGAGGATTTAGATAGGCATTTGGAACATTGGGTTGATGCTCTTTATTCTATTCAAATTGCTGGAGGGAGGCTCAGAGTTTAAGAGTAAGGAACCATCCAAGTGTAATGCAAAAACTTATTTTTTAAATCACCCCCAATGTCCAGTTTCCCAGTCTTTAATTTGGAAAACAATATCTAACTTTGTTTTACAGAAAGACTTTCACCCTGAATTTTACTGATATCTACTGTTGGCTGTTTATCATAGATTTCTTGACAGTTGAGGGTTAAGCAAACAAACAAATAAACAAACAAAAAACTTCAATGCACACTGCCAAAACGACAACAGTTTGGATCTGTAGATTAGGAAGCCGCTTGCTCCCTCATATCACAGTTGCTGTAATGGTGCTGGTTATGTGCTTTGAGATGCAACCTATTTCTGCATTTTATCCATACTATTATGATTTCTATTTCTCCATTGTGAGGGACTCAAATTCATTGGTGTTAACAGATTTTTCTTCATAGAGGAATTGCAGACTATCAAGATTCATCAGTGAGCCTAACCAGAAATATGAATTGTAGAAGATCACAGATAGATAGAACTAAGAAACAGAAAAAAGTTTTCTGTAGTATCTGGTACACCTTTGAATTCAGTGAGTATTCCATTTTCTACTTAATAAGACCATGGATTCTGTGGAAGACACTACCAGCTACAACTCACTATCAACTTTTCATGAGCTGCTCAATTTCTGGTTGATATACAGCATCCAGTGGATTTCTGAAGAATTTAGAGTCACCTTAATGTGTTAACACAAATATAGTATGTGTTTACTTCTACTTGAATACTTTCTAATGCCATTTATTTTGGAAATTTCTTTTGATGTTTCATGATGGTTTTACACCAAACCACAGCCCTGCATGTAGGTATTTTACAGCTCTGACTTTACTGATAGAAACTTGAAAAATATCTATATACATATGACAAAGGAACTCAAATTTAAATTTAGTTTTGTATAGCACCAAAAATGTTATTTTAACCCCTTAACTCAAATCAAATCCTAGTTATACTATCCAGTTCACAGCAATTAAATAGATTCCAAAAGAAAATTGGTTATAATAGGCAATATATTTTACCCAACTTACTGGCCAAAGTCTAATTTTGAAGAGAAAATATAAATTATATCAATTTAAAAGGAACCTAGAGATAACTAAGTAACTTCCTGGCAGTTTATAGAGAAAATGTGAACTTTCTTAAATAGATCAACACAAAAGTATTTGATAGGTCAAAGTAAATGCCTTCTCTGGAAGAATGGATATTTTACTGGGGGGGGGGGGCATTTTTATTACTGTAGCTTCTTTATTTTGGGCTGTCTTGGAATGTCATATTACATAGTCAAAGAGTTCTTTTTAATTTCTTGAAGTCTCTCACTAAAGAAATCATTGATGCCTTCAAGAGTTAAAGCAGCAAAAATGATTCTTAGTTGTTTTTTTTCTTTGATATAAGCACAAATATTGTAAATACACTGACATAGTAGCATTCACCTTGGTTCATTGCTCTTGAACAAGATGCATAGCTATTTTGCTGTTCATCTTTTAGGGAATACTAAAAGAAATTGGAGAGATGAAGATCAACTTTGTAAGCTTTTTTTAAAGGTTCTTTAGAAAACTTCATTGAGGTGGAATTATAGGTATAGTAAAGGAGAGTTTTCACAGTATATCTTTTAATATCTTGTTATTTTGATCATTTAATGGAGGTTCTTTTCATAAACAAGCACATAAAATTAAACATCAGAAAATATGAAGATTCCTATTTATAAGACAGGGTTATCTTAACATAAATTTAAACTAATGCTAGATAATACTTTGTTCTTGAATTTTAGTGGCTTATTTTTATATGAATAAAAAGAGATACCAATGGCTGAATATATGACAGTTCAAGTTATATATATGTATATATATATGTGTGTGTGTATAATTAGAATTATGACTTACTAATTATATACTTAATATTATATAATATAGAAATAATAATATAATATATAGTAATGTATAAAAACAAGATACATGATAATATATACATAATATATTATATAATATAATTTATATAAATAATAAAGTCATATTAATTCAAATTAATTATTTTGAATTAAAAATTGCAGCTTGAAAATATAAAATACTTTGTACAATGCTCTGAACCAGAGACCGCATATCAGTTGTTTTTGAGTGTTCGAGTAAATAAACTATTTACCCATGAAATTTTTTCATTTGCATTCTATATCACAGTATATCTTCTTTTAACTAGTGAGATAATAAGACCCAAGAAGGTGGACTTGCATTTGTGTAGAGTATCTAATAATAAGCAAGCTTTAGTTAGATACACAATCTATCTCTTCATTTGCTCTTCATTGAATGAATAGAAAAGAAGTTAGTTTACAAAACTGACCTAGACTCAGGCACAGTCATTGGAACTTTATAAACATTTTGTAAGTTTTAAAGTAGTACTAAGATATAAGAATAACCTGCTTTTAATGGGTTCTAAAATACAAGTGGAGAAGATAAAAACAGAAAATGTACAGTTTAGAGAATAAGAGGAGTACTTGGAAGCTTCTAATTAAAGCCAAAGCATGTTCTGAAAGAGAAGATGTAGCTTTTAAGGAGCTAGAGGAGATGCCTCCTGCTCTGGACGTGAATAGTGCCCATGGACAGAACAGCATCTAACTAAGTTTTCAACTTGTGAGACCAGAAATCCTGAGCCGTTGCTTGCTCCTAGAAGCCATTTGTTTCTACATATGAAAGTTGCTGATAATATGTTCAAAGGCAGTGTTGTTCAAGTGGTACAGGCTTTGGATGCATGACAGATACAAGAGTGGGGGGTTGTGAATTCTAGGTTACAGAGACATGTTGAACAGATTGCAGCAGTGCCAGAGTTGCCATAAGAATAAGATCCTGAGAGGACAGAGGCCCCAAGAATCCTTTGCATGAATCTTTGAATGTTTAATCCTAGTTTACATGGAGCTGTTATGCTGTTGATGATATCGTAGCTATAGACATCTGTCAAGGAGAGCTTCATTCAGGGAGTAGAACTATCTGGAGAATATATGTTTCAAAGTTGGAGAATATATATGTTTCAAAGGTCTCAAAGTTGGAGGGATAGAGCCAACTAAACCTTGCTGAACTGAACTCCAAGACATCAGACATGGAACAGTATTTGATGTCTGTTCTAGTAGGTTTTCGTCTTGCTTAGTCTTGTATTATTATACTGTGCTTCAATCCTTTTCATTTTGAAAGGAAATATATATTCCGTATGTACATTGTAAGTACAAAATTTACTTTTTTTTATTTTCCAGGGTGTCACAGTTAAGAGATTAACTTAAACCTCAGAAAAGGCATTGGACTTTTGAGCACTGTTAAGACTGTAAAAACTATGGAATCTTTGAGGTCAAACTAAATGTACTTTGCATTATAATGTGCCCATTAGCCTCTGGGAAGCAGGGAGTGGAATGTGGTGGCTTAAATGAGAAATGACCTTTATGGATAATGAAATTTAAACATTTGGTCTCTGTTTGAGGGTGATTTGGGGAAATGGAATAGGACTTGAAGGTTTGCTGGTGGAAATATATCACTAGGGGTGGTCGTTAAGTGTATATAGCCTCACATAGCTTCCAGTTTGCTTATAATTTGTGTTTAAAGATTTTATTTAAGATTCCTGCTCTGGTTATGTCCTACCATGATCACTCCATGATTGTGAACAATGTACATTAACTCTGGAACTCTATGCCAATATAAACCTCTCTATCAAAAGTCATTTTTTAAATAACATGAGGTTTAATGATACTGGTGCAGCAGGGCCCCCTTGCATTGTAGGCAAGAGAACCCAGAGTTGAGGTTATGAGCAGTTTTTATACAGTTTAAGGGGTGTACTACAGAAACAGTGACTAGGCACAATATGATTGGCAGAACAGTGTGACTTTTAAACTGATTGGTCTTTGGGGAATGAGGTAGGAAGATCCTCCCTTGACTATAAGTGTCAAGGGTTGGTCTGTCTACTTGCTCTGGGCCTTTCTTGACTACAGGTGGGTTCCCTCCCCTGTGGTCTGAGGAATGTTAGTCCCCTTTTCCTCTGAATGTCAATCCAGCAGGGTAATCCAGCATGTGTCCTTGGACTAAGGAATGTGCTCCTCCCAGGATGTGTCCTGGGGTAGTTAAAAATTAACTTTAACTAAAAGTTAAGTTTAACCAAATTCTTACGTTTCCCCCCCCCCCTTTTCTTTGTGGCTGATTCCAATCCTAGAATCACAAGCTGTCATCTTGGTGTACAGCGTGACTTTGTGATATTGTTGTTAAGCATAAGCACTTGTATGGTATTAACACAATCTTTAACATATTTAACTCTGTGATCAAAAATGTAGGGGCCACCAGGTATATGGGGCCACCATCTTTGAAATGGACTACACAACATCTCCAGTTTGTGAAAGGACCTCTCATGTTAGCTTTTGGGGAACATGATGGTTACCCTCGAGGGCTACTTCAGGCCTTCTCACCAGGAGTGAGATCACGGTCTAGACCACTAGTATCTCAGGTGGAATCATGTTGGTCAGCTATAGTCTGTCTCTGGATTTTGAGTGCACTGAACTATCTAATTGGGCTATGGTTCCCCTGGAGCTAGTTTTACATGAAAGGTGTGCATCTAAGCTGATATTCTATCAAGTTTTACAGCAATGGGAGTGGTCAGCAATACCAGAAATGATCTCTTCCAGTGCGGTTCCAGAGTTTGAGCTAGGTGCCTCTTGACTTAGACCATGTCTCCAACCTGGAAACTATGGGATGTTTCTGGGGTCCCCGGCTCATAGGCATGGGCCAGCAGGGTCCACACTTCTTTCTGCACCACCTGAAGTCCTTTTAACCTAGCTTACAAATTACTGTTACTATGACAAGTAAGTCTAGTCACTTCTCTTAAGGTGGTCAGAGGAGCAGGTACCCCATATAGAATCTCAAAAGGAGTTAGGTTAAAGCTTGAAGGGGTGTTTCTAACCCTATAAAGAGCCAGAAGATGGAACACCACCCAGTCTGTGCCACAAGCCTCCATGGAAAATTTAGTCAAGGTCTCTTTTAGGCTTCTATTTATTTTTTCTACCTGACCTGAACTTTGGGATCTATAAATGTAATGAAGTTTCCAATCAAACTCTAGGTATTTGGCCAATCCCTGACTTACCTGGGAAACAAAAGCAAGCCCATTATTCAAGCCAATAACCTTAGGTACCCTGAGCTGTGGAAAGATTTCTTCTAGGACCTTTTTTACCACCACCATTGCCGATTTTGTTGTTGTTGTCGTTATTGTTGTTGTTGGAAAAGCCTCTACCCAGATGGAGAAGGTGTTCATCAATATTAAGAGGTACTTATTACCATACCTGGTGGGCTTGATCTCTGTGAAATATACCTCTCAATAGGCTCTCAGTCTGTCACCTTGGAGGTGTTTGCCAGGTTCAGCTTTGGTTCAGCAGGCATTTGTCTTTTGACAGGATATATATGCATGTATGATATCTTCAACCAGCTGTGTGAGTCCAAGTACAATGAACTTGGTGTTTAACATGGTAGCCATACGTTTCTTGACTCCTAGGTGGGTCTACTGGTGCATCTGTTTCACCATCTCCTCTGCCTCTTTCTGGGGCAGAATTATCTTTCCAGCTGGGGTTTTCTACACCTTCAAGTCTTTACTTTTTAAAAATTGAATATTATATTTACATTTCAGATTTTATCCCCTTATACCATTCCCCCCACCAACCAGGAACATTCTATCTCACCCCCCTCCTCCTACTTCTATCAGGATGTGCCCCAACCTACCCCCCCCTCGCACCTTCCCACTCTCAAATACTCCCCCATCCCACTCGGTATTTGGCCTTCATGGGACCAAGGATCTCCCTCAAGTCTTTATCAAACTCTTTTTCCACTTTAGTTATTAAGGCCAGATTTTGGGCCTTATATAAGAATGGAGGTATGAGTTCCTCCAACCGACAGAACCTTGCTGTCCCCAGGAATTTCCTTACTTGTTTGGCATTGGAGGAAGATGGGATGGGAAACACAGTCTCTTTTCTAGCCTCTGATAGCCATCACTTTCTATTTCTGAGCAGATACCCCAAGTAACTTACCTGTTTTCTGCAGATCTGGGCCTTCTTAGCAGAGGCCATGTAACCTAGTTTTTCTAGTTCAGCTATTAACTGGCAGGTTCCATCAAGGCACATGTCTCTGTTAAGGCCAACCAGGAGAATGTCATTTATAAATTGAAGAAGGGTTACCTGGGGGTTTTCTGCTCTGAACAGGGCGAGATCCTGGTGTAGAGCTTCATCAAAGATGGTAGAGGAGTTCTTGAACCCCTGTGGAAGTCGAGTCCATGTTAGTTGTCCAGATACTCCTGATCCCAGGTCCTTCCATTCCAAAGCAAAAATTGGTTGGCTTCTCAGGCTCAGTTGGAGACAGAAGAAGGCATCTTTAAGATTCAGTACAGTGTACCAAGTCCTTTCTAGGGGAAGAGAGCTCAACAAATTACCTGCTTGTTTACCTCACTTTGGTCTCGCAACGGTCAGTAGTCATTGGTACCTGGCTTCTGTACTGGGAACAGAAGTGTGTTCCATGCTGACTGAAATCTTTTAAGTATCTCCAAACCTAGCAATCTGAGGATATGAGGTCTAATTCCCTCTCAGGCTTCTTTACTCATGGGATACTGATGAACTGTAACTGGGGTGGCTAAGGCTTTTAGCTCTATATGGACTGCCTGCTGGTTCTTAGCCTCTCCCAAGCCTGCGGTTTCCACCCATGCCTGAGGGAACTGATTAAGCCACCAGTCTATATCTCTGGGATTTTTTTTTTGGGGTGGTCAAAAAGGTGATATTTATCTTCGAATTTTACAGTCAATACATGTAACACATTTTCTTGTCTGTCTTTTACTTGGGAGCCCTCTGGAAGAAAGTGAATCTGGGCTCCAATATTTGCAAGCAGTTCTCTGCCCAGGAGAGGGTAGGGGCATTCTGGAATGACTAAGAATGAGTGGGACACCTGGCCCACACCGAGGTCCACTGTCCTTCCTGTGGTCCATGAATATTGTTTATTGCCAGTATCTCCATGGACCCACAACCTCTTGCCAGACAATGGGCCTGTGGTTTGCTAAAGGACCAAATATTGGGCCCTCGGTACCCACCAGGAACTGGGTGGGCTTCCCCTTCACTCTCAGGGTTACTCTGGACTCGGGGAGGGGGGTCCAAGTCCTATCTTCTCTAGTCACTGTCTTTACCCAGGGCCAGTATTTTGTGGCCTGGGGTTTCTTCTTGGGCTTGGTGGGGTCCATTCCCCCATTTTCTTCAGGTATTCTCTTGTCCAGTGTCCTTTTTCTTTGCAATAGGTGCACTGATCCTATCTAAAGGCCTCCTTCAGTTGCCTGGTATTCTCTCGCTTGGCCCTTGACTCTCTCTAACTACTGTGGCCAAGATTTTAGTCAAGTTTTCTTCTTGTCTTTTTTTCTCCAGTTCCCTAGCTTCCTGCCCTTTCTGCTTTCTCTCTTCATTTTCTTTCTCTTTTTTTAGTGCAAAAGCAAGAAGTTTATTTTCAGGAGTATCGGGGTCGACCTTCAATAAGTCCCTCAAGGAGAGTGACTAGAAGGCAACCCCCAAAAAGCTATTATGAGCAGTTATTATATTTTTATTGGATATTATATTTACATTTCAGATTTTATCCCATATTCCATTTCCCCACCACCCAGGAACCTCCTATCCCATCCCCCCTCCTCCTGCTTCTATGAGGATGTGCCCCTACCTACCCCCTCACTCCCACCTCCCCACCCTCAAATACTCCCCCACTCTTGGTGTTCAACCTTCATGGGACCAAGAATCTCTTCTTCCACCTACGTCCAACAAGGCCATCCTCTCCTACATGTACAGATGGAGTCATGGGTTCTGCCTTATGTGCTCCCAGGCTGGTGTTTTAGACCATGAGGAACTCTGGTTGATTGGTATTGTTGCTCTCCTCATGGTGCCACAAACCCTCTCTGCTCCTTCAGACTTTTCTCTAACTTCTTCATTGGTAAACCCTTGATCAAATCAATGGTTAGCTATGAGCATCTGCTTCTGAATGTGTCAGACTCTGGCAGACCTCTAAGTAGACAACTATATGAGGGTCTTGTCAGCATGCCATCCACATCAGTGTTAACCTTTCGTGACTACACATGGGATGGATATCCAGGTGGAATGGTCTCCAGATGGCTCTTCCTTCAGTTTCTGTCCCACACTTTAATAATGTTGGGGACCGCACTAGTCCCACGTTGGGGTGGCCAAAAAATGTCTCGGCCTGAGCAAAATGTTGAGGCCCGGGCCGACCCACGTTTGGGCGGCCACTGTATCCCGGCCCAAGCTGCCGCTCCGGTCTTTAGGTCGAGGGTTCAGCAAGAGCAAGGGTGACGGCAGATTCTACCTAATGTCTGAGATTCGTCTCTGATGATCCCTCTATACTCTCTGATCTCCGTCTATATTCTCTGATCTCTGGTTCTGTCTTCTATCGTCTCAATTCTGATCTGTTCTGTCTCTGCCTTTTATATGTCTCTCTTCTAAGCCACGCCTCTAAGTTACACCTTTAATCATGCCCTTAGGTCTTGTCTCTAACTCTGATCTCTATACTTCTAAGTATACTATTAAGTCACACACCTTTAATCTCACATACCTTTAATCTCAAGGTATCTAAACCAAGATTATCTGAGTGTTCTCAGCTGTTGTAGGCTATTGTAATTTAAATCTCATGTCAGGGTATATGGCTCAAGATGGCTGCAAAGATGATAGCTGCTTTCTGCTAAAAGTCAGCCCCCAACAGGTCCCCCTTTTTAAATTTTTTATTAAAAGGGAAGGCTGGGAAAACTTACGGAAACCGTGCCTGTCCTAGGTTGGAGCAAAGGACCCCAGCCTCCCTTTACCATCCTTGGATACTCAACAGCCATTGGTTGAACTCCTGTCTTAGGATGGTGAGGCCTCCCTTCTTTTAGGGGCAAGGGTCTCGGTATGCTCTCTTACCCGTCACTGACTATCCGGCTTAGCACGTAAGTTAGGGGATATACCTCATTAGTCTTGATGACAGAGGTTTTGCAATCCCTTACTTCCAGCCTGTAATAATGGACCTGTGTGGGTTTCATTTGAATAGCATCTCATACAAAAGCCATCAGTTTGTTGAACCGCATGGACCCAAAAGACAAGAGACTTAACAACACCTGAATAGTTAGTATGACAGCAACACTCTTTTTAAAGGGCAACATATAACTCCCTCTATCAGAGGAGTAAAAAGTGTAAGCCTCTTCTATTCTGTTTATAAATGTCTTATATCAGAATCTAAATCTATATAAATACAAAACTGATCATAGCTTTGATCTAAAGAAAACTAAGGAAATCCCTGTTCCTGCTCTAGTCAACCTCAAACCCAAAAAGCAACTATAGTAACTGTGGTAGTGGGTTTTCTCCTGGCTCTAAACAATCTAAATTCCCACTAAATCTAAAACAGTCTAGTTCCCCACTAAATCATAAGTCAGGGAATCAAGAGTCCAATAGAGCCACCCTGGAGATATGGGTGGTGATGTAAAAAAATACGCTTCTCAGGGGGTTTCTCCTCCCTGGATTTGTTATTGTTGTCTATTTGTTTAATCAGTCTCTCTGGCAGCCAACGTGCAGCATCTGCAGTTTGGAAATATATGCAAACAGAACCTCTTCCCCAGATAAGCACTGGATCTGGCCCATTCCAGGTTCCAGTTAATGGGTCTTTCCAGAGGACTGTTGCAAAATTCTTTTTGGTATCAGGATGCCAGAATCTATCTGCAGCAGATTTTCCTTCAGAATCCAAATTTAAAAAATTTAAAATGAAGAGTGCATGATGAAGGATATTTCTGGGGGATCCCTTGGTAGGGTACCATTCCCCCTTTTTAATTTTTTCAAATTGACATTTAATGGTTTGATGTGCCCTTTCTACTATACCTTGGCCCTGTGGATTATATGGAATACTCGTTTTACGTAGTATTCCCAATCTTTCACAAAATTGGTGGAAACTGGAGCTTGTATAACCTGGGCCATTGTCAGTTTTTATCTGTTTAGGCACACCCAATACAGTGATTGTAGCAAGCATATGAGCAATCACATGCTTGCTTGCTTCTCCAGTTTGTAATGTTGCATAGATGAAACCACTGTATGTGTCTACACATACATGTATATATTTTTGCTTGCCAAATTCATTATAATGAGTAACATCCATTTGCCAGATACTGTTTGGTATCAGTCCCTTTGGATTTACACCCAAATGAGGAACTGGTAAAAGTTTAACACATGATTGACATTGTTTGACAATTTGTCTAGCTTGTTCTCTGGTAATTTTAAACATACCTTTTAAAGTTTTAGAATTAAGGTGATGTAATTCATGAGCCTTTATGGCCTTATCCAAGTTAGATTGCGAATCTGATAAAGTAACTGCAGCTATTCCAGTAGCTAGGTCTGCCTTGGTATTTCCTTCAGAGAGAGGACCTGGTAGCCCAGTGTGGGCTCTCAGGTGTCCTATAAAGAATTTACACTTTCTCCTCAGAATTAATTGTTGGCACTGTAAAAACAAATCAGCTGCTTCTGAGGAATGCTTTATTTGTGCAGCAGTTTCTAGCAGAGGGATAGACTGAGCTATATATGAGCTATCTGTACAAATATTAATAGTTTGATTTGGAAATGCTTGAAACACCGCAATAACAGCATGTAATTCAACCAATTGAGCTGATACAGATGATGTAGCAAAAGAGATTACTTGATCCTTAAAGGCATAAGCAGCTGTTCCTGATGAGGAACCATCAGTGAAAACTAGCAATGCTTCCTTGATAGGTTCATGTGCAGTACAAGATGGAAAAACAAATTCATGATGATTACAAAACTGAACCAATTTATCTGGTGGATAATGATTATCTATCTGACCAGCAAATGAAGCACATGCAATAGGCCAGACTTCAGAATTCTGCATAAGCCAATCAACCTGATGCCTTGTATAGGGTTGTACTATGATATCAGGATCTTTTCCAAAATATTTTTGACTGTTATCTCTGCCTAACATAATCATATCTGCTACAGCTGCATAGTATGGATTAAGAACTTTCTTGGGGGATGAGGGAAGATGAACCCATAATATGGGTTCAGTTTGCCAAAAAACTGCAGTAGGAGTTAATTTTGTGTTAAAAATAAGAAAATATAAAGGCTTAGAATAATTAATATGAGTTACAAATTGAGATGAAATAGCATTTTCTACCTTCTGTAAGGCTTCTCTACCCTCCTCCATTAGAGCCCTGCCAGATTTAGGGTCAGGATCTCCCTTGAGAATATCAAATAGAGGCTTCAATTCTCCTGTTGTAAGTTTTAAATATGGTCGTAGTCAATTAATATCTCCCAATAGTTTTTGAAAATCATTAAGTGTCTTAAGGGAATCAGTCCTCAGTGTGGCTTTACTATTAATAATACGTCGACCATTAATCTGAAATCCTAAATAGGTATATGGGTCTTGTAATTGCAGCTTTTCTGGTGCTATTTGTAACCCTGCAGTCTGTAAAGCTGTTCTAAGATCATCAAAGCACTGGAGTACCTGTTTTCCATCTTTTCCAGCTATCAAAATATCATCCATGAAGTGAATCATGTAGATTTGCTTCCACATAGTTCTAACACCCTCTATGGCAGAAGCCACAAACTTTTGGCACAAGGTAGGACTGTTAGCCATACCCTGAGGCAAGACCTTCCATTGATATCTTTTCATAGGTTCCCTAAAGTTTATAGAGGGAACACTGAAAGCAAAACGTTTTCTATCATTAGGATGCAAGGGGATAGTAAAAAAACAGTCTTTTAAATCTATAACTATTTTATAATAACCTAAAGGTATGGCCACCGGTGTGGGCAGCCCAGGTTGTAAGGCTCCCATTTTAATCATGGTTGCATTAACAGCCCTCAAGTCTTGCAACAATCTCCACTTTCCTGACTTTTTCCTAATGACAAATATTGGGGTGTTCCAGGGAGAGTTACTCTCTTCTAAATGTCCTGCCTGTAATTGCTCCTGCACTAGCAACTAGGCAGCTTGTAATTTTTCGGTGGTTAGGGACCACTGATCCACCCAGACGGGCGAGTCCCCTTTCCAGGTGATGGGATCCGCACAACGTCCTAGGGGTGCAGCTGAATCAGTAGCCCCCATCAAAAATACCCCAAGGCTCTTGTTTCATTGTTACCATCAACCTCAGTAGGGTGAATAATTCCATTTTCACCTTTTCCTAATCCTTTGCCTGAGGAAGGCTCAGAGTTTACCATTTGAGCCGATTATTTCATTAGGGGTGCACATAATCAATCCCAACTGGGATAACAGATCTCTGCCCCAGAGATTAATGGGAAGGCCTGAGATGACATAGGGTTGTATATTTCCTGTATTTCCTTCTTTATCTTTCCACGTTAGCACCTTAGAGTTTGTAGTGGATTTTGACTTTGGCCAATACCCCTTAAATTGGTTAAGGTTGGGGTCAGAGGCCAGGTAGCAGGCCAATCACTTTGTTTTAGGATAGTCACATCAGCTCCTGTGTCAACCAAGCCTTGAAATGCCTTTCCATCTAGCCAAATTGTCATCATAGGCTTTTGTTTAACTATAGGCTGTACCCAGTATGCATCAGAGGAACCAAAACCTTGATCCCCTCTTTTAGGATTCTTATATTTGTGATTAGTAGGGTACCATGGAAGTAACAATAGTTGAGCTATCCTCTTTCCTGTAGGAATGGTGACTATGTTTTGAATTGCCTGTGCCATTACTTTAATCTCACCCTGATAATCATTATCTATAACTCCAGGGAAAATTTGTAGTCCCTGCATAGTAGTACTGCTTCTTCCCACTATCAGGCCAAACACATTTGGATAGAGTGGTCCAAACACTCCAGTGGGTAAGGCCTGAGGTCCCATTTCTGGGGTTAATACTGTGTGGGTGGCAGAACTGAGGTCTAGTCCTGCGCTTCCTGGTTTTGCTCGACTGAGTTCAGAAAGGGATTGGTGTTCGCTGGTAGGACACTGACTGCTCCATAAGCCTGTTTTGGCTTGCGTCGGTTCGGGGCCTGGAGCTGGCCCCTGTTCCCATTTCCCTGATTATGGGAAAGTGTATTACCTTGTGTGTCTTGTTTAGACCTACAATCACTAGCCAAATGCCTTCCACATTTGCAAATTGGGCAGAGCCCAGGCTGTTTTCTGGGCTGTCTCTGGCTTAACTCATTTTCTACTTTGCAATCTCTTGCAAAGTGTCCAGGCTTACCACATTTAAAACATGCCTTTCTGTCTTTACTTGCCAAAAAATCTCTTACTGATTTTCCTTGCATAGCAGCCGCCATAGCTAAGCCTTGTTGGTAAAAGGGACCTATGTCAGAACAAAGTCTAATGTACCCCGTAAGGTCTGTCTTTTTCCTATAAGGTCTAATGGCCGCTTGGCAGGCAGGATTAGCATTTTCATATGCAAGTTGTTTCACATAGTCTACACCTGCCTCTGCATTACCAAAAATTCTTCCTGCTGTTGTCATTAATCGATGAACAAAGTCAGAAAATCGCTCATCAGGCCCTTGCCTGACTGTTTTTAAAGATGCACCAGGGTCTCCCTTTACCGGAAGTTTACGCCAAGCCTTCATGGCTGCATTTTGAATTTGAGCAAATAAACCTGGGTCATATTGCATCTGGTTATTACTAGAAGCAAATTGCCCTTCTCCTACTAAGGCATCAAAGGACCAACCATTACCTGCCTGAATATTTCTCCTAGCTGTTTCTTTACAATTCTCATGATACTCTGATTTCCAAATTAAATAGTCTCCACCAGTAAGAACTGCCTCGCTAATGTACTCCAATCACTAGGAGTTAGCCACTCCTCTGCGGCAGAGTCTAAAATTGCAAGAGTAAAAGGGGCAGTGGCACCATATTGAGATACTGCATTTTTAAATTCCTTAGTAATTTGAAAATTAAAACCTGTGTGATGTCTCCAAGCAACTCCTTGATTGTCTCTAGTCTCGGATACAGGGAAAGCCTCAGCCTTTCCCTCCTCTGGCTGATCTGTGGCTAATCTTAAGCTAGGTGACAGGGACTGCCTTTGGATTCCTGGTTGAGGAATGCAAGGAGCTAGGGGATTTTCACAGTTTACCTCTTGAGACATCTTTCCTGTCTTTAATTTTTGTAGCTGATTAATTAAGTCCTGATACTCTTTTTCTAGCTCTATTTGTTGTTTAAGAACAGATATTTTTTCCTGTAACTCCCTTATGGGATCTATAACCACCATCTCCATTGGGGGAGCACTTGGAGGTGGAGGTGCATAGGGAGGGGGCATTTCAGCATCATAAAATTTGACTCCCTTTTTCTCTTGGTCAGCACAATCTGGCTCTGACAAATTGTCATCAACTTTTGGTTGTATTTTGGATTCTAACTTATGCTTCCTTTTATTTTGAACAAAAAAACAGCATTCAAGAACAAAAGCAGAAAATTAACACATGTGAGCAGCAAACAACAAAACCAAAACAGAGAGCTGAATTCAGGCTGACTAATTTCTTGTCCCATTTTCATTACCTTTCTCGAAGCAAACCAAAACAGAGAGTTGGATTCAGGTTGACTAATCTCTTGTCCCATTTCCTTACCTTTCTCAACGAGGCAGATTCCTGGGACAATCAACAGATCCTTCTTCCAGTAAAGTCTGTCACTGGGTCTCTAGTTCTTGCTGCCCCACATTGGGCGCCAAAATAATGTTGGGGACCGCACTAGTCCCACGTTGGGGTGGCCAAAAAATGTCTCGGCCTGAGCAAAATGTTGAGGCCCGGGCCGACCCACGTTTGGGCGGCCACTGTATCCCGGCCCAAGCTGCCGCTCCGGTCTTTAGGTCGGGGGTTCAGCAAGAGCAAGGGTGACGGCAGATTCTACCTAATGTCTGAGATTCGTCTCTGATGATCCCTCTATACTCTCTGATCTCCGTCTATATTCTCTGATCTCTGGTTCTGTCTTCTATCGTCTCAATTCTGATCTGTTCTGTCTCTGCCTTTTATATGTCTCTCTTCTAAGCCACGCCTCTAAGTTACACCTTTAATCATGCCCTTAGGTCTTGTCTCTATCTCTGATCTCTATACTTCTAAGTATACTATTAAGTCACACACCTTTAATCTCACACACCTTTAATCTCAAGGTATCTAAACCAAGATTATCTGAGTGTTCTCAGCTGTTGTAGGCTATTGTAATTTAAATCTCATGTCAGGGTATATGGCTCAAGATGGCTGCAAAGCTGATAGCTGCTTTCTGCTAAAAGTCGGCCCCCAACATGTCTTTAATTTTTCTCCCATGGGTATTTTGTTATTCCTTCTAAGTAGGACAGAGACATTCACATTGGTTTTTCTTCTTCATGAGCTTCATGCGGACTGTTAATTGAGTCTTGTCTATTCCGAGCTTTTGGGCTAATATATGCTTATCAGTGAGTAAATACCATGTGTGTTCTTTTGTGATTGGGTAACCTCACTCAGGATGATATTTTCTAGTTCCATCCATTTACCTAGGAATTTTTCAAATTCATTGTTTGTAATAGTTGAATAATACTCCATTGAGCAAATGTACAACATTTTTTTGTATCTATTCCTCTGTTGAAGGACATCTGGGTTCTTTCCAGCTTCTGGCTATTATAAATAAGGCTTCTATGAACATAGTAGAGAATATGACATTGTTATATGTTGGAGCATCTTCTGTGTATATGCCCAGGAGTGGTATAGCTAGATTCTCAGGTGCTATGTACAATTTTCTGAGGAACCACCAGACTGATTTCCAGAGTGGTTGTACCAGCTTGCAATCCCACCAACAACGGAGGAGTGTTCCTCTTTCTCCACATCCTCGCCAGCATCTGCTGTCACCTGAGTTTTTGATCTTAGCCATTCTGACTGGTGTGAGGTGGAATCTCAGGGTTGTTTTGATTTGCATTTCCCAGATGACTAAGGATGTTGAGCATTTCTTAAGGTGCTTCTCACCCATTGGAGTTTCCTCAGTTGAGAATTCTTTGTTTAGCTCTGTACCCTATTTTTAATAGGGTTATTTGGTTGTCTGAAGTATAATTTCTTGAATTCTTTGTATATATTGGATATTAGCTCTCTATCAGATGTAGGATTAGTAAAGATCTTTTCTCAATCTGCCAGTTGCCATTTTGACTTATTGACAATGTCCTTTGCCTTACAGAAGCATTGCAATTTTATGAGGTCCCATTTGTTAATTCTTGATCTTAGAGCATAAGCCATTGGCGTTCTGTTCAGGAACATATCCCCTGTGCCTAGGTATTCGAGGGTCTTCCCCACAATCTCTTCTGTTAGTTTCAGTGTGTCTGGTTTTATGTGAAGTCCTTTATCCACTTGGACTTCAGCTTTGTACAAGGAGAAAAGAATGGATTGATTTGCATCCTTCTACATGCTGACCTCCAGTTGAATCAGTACCATTTGCTGAAAATGCTGTCCTTTTTCCACTGGATGGTTTTAGCTCCTTTGTCAAAGATCAAGTGATCATAGGTGTGTGGGTTCATTTCTGGATCTTCAATTCTATTCCATTGATCTTCCTGCATGTCTCTGTACCAATACCATTCAGTTTTTTGTTGTTGTTGTTATTCCAAATGAATTTGTAAATTGCTCTTTCTATCTCTTTTAAAAATTGATTTGGAATTTTGATGGGATTGCATTGAATCTGTAGATTGCTTTTGGCAAGATGGCCATTTTTACTAAATTTTTCCTGCCAATCCAGGAGCATGGGAAATCTTTCAATCTTCTGAGATCTTCTTCGATTTCTTTCTTCAGAGACTTGAAATTCTTGTCATACACATCTTTCAGTTACTTGGTTAGGTTCACTCCAAGGTATTTTATATTATTTGTGAGTATTGTAAAGGGTGTCATTTCCCTAATTTCTTTCTCAACCTGTTTGTCCTTTGAGTAGAGGACGGCTACTGATATGTTTGAGGTGATTTTATATCCAGCCACTTTGCTGACATTGTTTATCAGGTTTAGGAGTTCTCTGGTGGAAGTTTTAGGGTCACTTAAGTAAAATATCATATCATCTGCAAACAATGAAATTTTGACTTCTTCCTTTCCTATTTGTATCCCTTTGACTTCATTTTGTTGTCTAATTGCTCTGGCTAGGACTTCCATTACTATACTAAATAGGTAGGGTGAGAGTGGGCAGCCTTGTCCAGTCCCTGCTTCAAGTGGGATTGCTTCAAGTTTCTCTCCATTTAGTTTGATGTTGGCTACTGGCTTGCTGTATATTGCTTTTACAATGTTTTGGTATGGGCCTTGAATTCCCGACCTTTCCAAGACTTTTAACATAAAGGGATGTTGAATTTTGTCAAGTGCTTTCTCAGCATCTAGTAAGATGATCATGTGGTTTTTCTTCTTTGAGTTTATCTATGTAGTGGATTATATTGATCAATATCTGAATATTGAACTATCCCTGCATTCCTGGGATAAAGCCTACTTGATCATGATGGATGATTGTTTTGATGTGTTGTTGGATTCGGTTTGTGAGAATTTTATTGAGTATTTTTGCATCAATATTCATAAGAGAGATTGGTCTGTAGTTCCCTTTTTTGTTGGGTCTTTGTGAGGTTTAGGTATGAGCATAATTGTAGCTTCATAGAATGAATTGGGTATTGTTCCTTCTGTTTCTATTCTGTGGAATAGTTCGAAGAGAATTTGTATTAGGTCTTCCTGGAAGGTCTGATAGAATTCTGCACTTAAACCGTCTGGTCCTGGACTTTTTTGTGGGGAGATTTTAATGACTGCTTCTATTTGTTTAGGGGTTATGGGACTGTTTAGATGGTTTATCTGCTCCGGATTTAATTTTGATACCTGGTATCTGTCTAGAAAATTGTCCATTTCATCCAGATTTTCCAATTTTGTTGAGTATAGGCCTTTGTTGTTGAATCTGACAATTGTTTTTTAATTTCCTCAGTTTCTGCTGTTATGTCTCCCTTTTTAATTCTTAGTTTCTTAGTTTGGATACTGTCTCTGTGCTCTTTGGTTAGTCTGGGTAAGGGTGTAGCTATCTTGTTGATTTTCTCAAAGAACCAGCTCCTGGTTTTGTTAATATTTTGTATAGTTCTTTCTGTTTCTACTTGGTTGATTTCAGCCATGAGTTTGATTATTTCCTGTCGTCTACTCCTCTTGGGTATATTAGCTTCTTTTTGTTCTAACACTTTCAGGTGTGCTGTCAAGTTGTTAGTGTATGCTCTTTCCTGTTTCTTTTTGTAAGCATGCAATCCCCCACTATTATTGAGGGAGGTGCAATGTATGCTTTGAGCTTTAGTAAAGTTTCTTTTATGTATGTGGGTGCCCTTGCATTTGAGGCATAGATGTTCAGAATTGAGAGTTCATCTTGGTACATTTTCCCTTTGATGAATATGAAATGTCCTTCCTTATGTTTTTTGATTACTTTTGGTTGAAAATCAATTTTATTTGATATTAGAATTGCTACTCCAGCTTGTTTCTTGGGGCCATTTGCTTGGAAGATTGTTTTCCATCCTTTTACTCTGAGGTAGTGTCTGTCTTTTTCACAGAGGTGTGTTTCCTGTATGCAGCAAAATGCTGGGTCATGTTTATGTATCCAGTCTGATAGTCTATGTCTTTTTATTGGACAATTGAGTTCATTGATATTAAGACATATTAAAAAATGAATGTTGCTTCCTGTTGTTTTTGGTATTAGAGGTAGAATTATGTTTGTGTAGCTATCTTCTTTTGGGGTTTTTGGATGATTACTTTCTTGCTTTTTCTAGGTTGTAGTTACCCTCCTTCTGTTGGAGTTTTCCACCAGTTATCCTTTGAAGTGCTGGATTTATGGTAAGACATTGATTAAATTTGTTTTTTTTTTTCATGGAATATCTTGGTTTCTTCATCAATATTGATTGAGAGTTTTGCTGGGTATAGTAGTCTGGGCTGACATTTGTGTTCTCTTAGGGTCTGTGTAATATCAGTCCAGGATCTTCTGGCTTTTATAGTCTCTGGTGAAAAGTCTGGTGTAATTCTTATGCCTTTATATGTTACTTTACCCTTTTCCCTTACTGCTTTTAGTATTTTTCTGCATTTTGTACATTAGATGTTTTGATTATTATATGATGAGAGGTATTTCTTTTCTGGTCTAGACTATTTGGAGTTCTGTAGGCTTCTTGTATATTTATGGACATCTCTTTCTGTAGGTTATGGAAGCTTTCCTCTATAATATTGTTGAAGATATTTACTGGCCCTTTAAGTTGGGAGTCTTCACCCTCATCTATAGCTATTATTCTTAGGTTTGGTCTTCTCATTGTGTCCTGGGTTTCCTGGATGTTTTGAGTTATAGCTTTTTGTATTTTGCATTTTCTTTGACAGTTGTGTCAGTGTTTTCCATGGTATCTTCTGCACCTGAGATTCTCTCTTCTATCTCTTGTATTCTGTTGGTGATACTTGTGTCTATGACTCCTGATCTTCTTCCTAGGTTTTCTCTCTCCAGGGTAATCTCCCTTTGTGATTTCTTTATTGTTTCTACTTCCATTTTTATATCCTGGATTGTTTTGTTTAATTCCTTCACCAGTTTATTTGTGTCTTTTTGAAATTCTTTAAGGGATTTTTGTGTTTCTTCTTTAAGGGCTTCTACTTGTTTACCTGTGTTCTCCTCAAATTCATTGAGAGTGTTATTTATGTCCTTCTTAAAGTCCTCTATCATCATCATGAGAAGTGATTTTAATTCTGAATCCTGCTTTTTTGGGTGTGATGAGGTGTTCAGGGCTTGCTACGATGGGAGAGCTGGGTTCTGATTATGCCAAGTAACTTTGGTTTCTGTTGCTTAAGTTCTTGTGCTTGCCTTTCGCCATCTGGTTAACTCTAGTGCTACCTGCACTCACTGTTTCTGACTAGAGCCATCCTTTCCAGTTATCTTGATTTTGTCAGAACTCCTCAGGGTACAGATGTCTCTATGATCTTGTAATCCTGAGCTCCAGCTGCTCTGAGTGCAGTGTCTCCTCTAGGATGCTCAGAATAAGAAACATAGAGGCTTGATAGGAGAGTCAAGAGTCAGAGGGAGTGAGGTTTTGGGTTATGGGAGAGAGACACATGGAGTTTGGCTTGGATCCAGCAGCTCTTAGGAGCAGTTTCTCCAGGTCTAGCTTGGGGTTCTCAGCCTCAGCCACGAGAAAGAAAACTGTCTCAAAACGAAAAAGAAAATTTTCACCCAAGGGGGAGAAGGAACACAGGGGTGATGGTAGCAAGCAGAGTCACAGACTTGCTGCTTCAGGCAAGCCAGCTGGGTTTTAGCCAGCCACAAATGACCAAGGAAGCAAAGGGGGAAAGGGAGCAAGCAGGGTGCTTCAG
The DNA here is from genome assembly GCF_011762505.2 of Arvicanthis niloticus. Lineage (NCBI taxonomy): Eukaryota > Metazoa > Chordata > Mammalia > Rodentia > Muridae > Arvicanthis > Arvicanthis niloticus. Next base: position 120,252,012 of record NC_047679.1, on the reverse strand, counting down.
GCAAGCTGGCTAGGCTGTAGCAGGCCACAAATGACTAAGGAGGAGGGGAAGGAGCTTATGCTAGCAGGCTACATGCAAAAGACTGACCCCTGGGAGAGATACGCTAGAACACAGTAGATTCAGTCCAAAATAAAGTCAGTCAAAGTCCATGAACACAAAGAACTACAACCAACACACAGACAGTTTGCCAAGAAAACAGAGAAAAACAACACAGCAGATCACCCCTGTCATGGGCACATAAACTGGGTTATACAGACAATCAAGACAGAAAAAATACCAGCGGAAGAATCTAGTAACCAGACAACTTGGTCAGCTTACACTGGACCAAATGTAACAGATTCAGACTACATGTCCAGCCTATTCTGGACCAAATCTAACAGATTTTTAACACTACCAGCAATGAACAACACATGGATGTCCAACACACGAGACTGCCACAAGAGAGCAACAGAGGACACCCCTGCAAAACCACCTTCAGATGGAGAAGGGGTTGTTTTCGACTTTATCTTCTAGACAGACTCTGGGGCATCCCCCAAAATCTTGTGGCCTGAGAGGTCTGGGTATGCTTACCCTCCCTCATGCTTCCACTACCAAGAATTCCCTCCCAGAACTCATAACCTGACCCTATCCCAGGGTCACAAACTGCCCTCTGTGGCTTGCCCAGTTCTTGCCCCTGCCACAAGCACAGAAGCCAGGCTACACAGACAGCTGCCCCTGCTGTGGGTGCACAGACATGCCAGAGATAGTTGCCCCTGCCACAGGCACAGACACTCCACAAACACAAAAACAAAGAACAGACAGACAGCACACAGACATGCTAGAACAAGTGTGAACCTCCAATCCCTGGAGCCGTGGGGTTCTGAAACAGTGTATCTCATTGGAACCTCCAAAATGTTGGACTGTAAAATCTAAAACCAGAGGACATGCTCCCCCAGAAACTCACACTGAAGGGATTCACTGCAATAATATGAGGTTTAATGATACTGGTGCACCAGGGCTCTCTTGCATTGTAGGCAAGAGAACCCAAAAGTCACTTTCAACAGTGATGTTTAATAATAGAAACTGATGAACAAGCCACCCTCTATCTTAGGCCTAGAAGCCACCTTACATTAAAGAGAAACTAGGCTCATTCCTGCTTTTTATTAAACCTCCATTTCTCAAGGATTTGGCTGTGCCCCACCTGTAATCTTATCTACAAGTGTTTTTTTCACCATGTCTTTCAAGAAATGGCAATCATATCTTTGTTTCAAATAGTTTTTATGATTACCTTCTTATTGTTTCAAATAATTTTTATGATTACCTTCTTATAGTCACCTTGTAATCATACATTTGTTTCAAAAAGTTGTTCTCACTAGCTTCTTATGCTTATATTTTCTTCCTATAACTCTGGTTATTTTGCCCACCAAATCCCACATTTGGAAATAGCCTAACTTGAGCTATAAAACCCTTGTCTCTTTCACATCCAATGCTGATACCTTGAACCCAGCTTTTAGGAAGCAACAACCTCGGTATACAAATAAAAAAAAAATAACCTGCTTTAATTAATTTCTTTCTCTAGTTAATTTGACCATGATGATATGGATCTTTCTCCTCATATCTTTGAGATTAACATAACACCTCACTTATGTGAAACACATTAATAGACTTATATTCAAGGGAAAAGATTTAAGAATGACTAAAAAGGAACTAATAGTAAAGATTGATGAACTTCATTACTGCTGAGATTTTTATTGCCCATATTCAGTATATGTTTAGTTGTATTTTAAGTACTATAATAATAAATGTTAGTTATCTTGTTTCTAAATGTGTTCTACAATAGAAGCAGAAAAGCAAAAGTAAAGAAATGCTTAAGAATTGCAAATCCTAACTCAAGTTAATTAGTGACAGTTGTTAGAGAATGGAATGCATGCAAATTATAAAAGTATACTTCAACTCTCTATTGAACATATGAGCGTACATATGTACTAGTAGCCTTCAAAAGCCTAAATTAAATAACAACACATGTCTATAGTCAGTATCTTAAAGTGGTAGAAATGACTAACTTCCATTCAGATTTATTTTATGAACAAGGATGTAAGCAATCTAATTCATAATTATATGTACATTAAATGATTGTGACAAAATATATGTGTTTAAAGCAATGTCATCAACTGCCAAAAGTCACTTTCAGCAGTGGCGTTTTATAATAGCAACTGCTGAAGAAGCCTGCCTCCATCTTAGCCTTATCTAGCTATCCAGAAGACCACATAATTAGAACAACAAAATAGTCACAACTAATATACTGACAATATTAACAGTGTAATAAACAATGAAAAAAGTAGATTAAATAGTATATGAATTATTTAACAAGTATATACATTTTTTATTTACCAAAAGACAAATTTTTTGTTTCATCAATATATGACCACACCATTGTCTTTTACCCAGAGTAATGTTTGGCACAAACTAATAAGGTGTCTGGGTTTGGTAAAGCAAACAAAAGACAACTGAGAGGCATAGGTCATTAAAGCTATAAGAACCATAACCAATTGTTGTGAAAGGAAACAAAGGCATTTGGCTCTCCTCTGGAGGGTCAACAGCTAATCACTAAGATGCTCTTCAACTTACTGTCCAAACTTGGGTACTAGAGCTATTGTCCCCTCGGGGCACAAACTGATATTTTCCTCCTGGTTTTACTAGCTAGGACTAGAAGCATCACATAACCTTGTACAGTCTCTCAAAAACCTTATGCCTTTCTCAGCTGCTCTTCACTAATGTAGAATTTTTTATGATTTGTAAACTCAATATTGTCCCTGTTTTTTTTATCTGCTTCAAAGGAAGGTGATATCTATAGTCAAATTATCATCATCATCATTGTCATTATCATCATCTAATTTCAAAAGAAACTAAAGGGAAAAGTCCCTTAGAGAAGCAGTGTGAATCTGACTGCAATTCATTTTATAAATTGCTAATGGTCTTATCTTTTTTTTTTCCAGAGCTGAGGACTGAACCCAGGGCCTTGTGCTTGCTAGGAAAGCACTGTACCACTGAGCTAAATCCCCAGCCCCATGCTCTCAAATAGAATCAGGAGATTGGTTTAAACAAAAGCAACAAAAAAATTGGCCATATTGATATGGGAAGCTATGGATAGCCATGCATCAAAGTGATCTTTTTGAAAGAGGCACAGCAGGATTTATAAGGATTCTAAAAGTTTAAAGTGAAGAAAACCATGGCTGTCACCATGACCATGTGCCAAGAAGAGTGCCACAGAAAGGTATTGCTATCTCAATTTTCTGTCAAAGAATGAGTGCACAGGTAATCTTCTACTGGGACTCAGGAAGGCTACTGTGTTGTATTCACCAAGTAACAAAAGATGTTCACACCAATGCTACTACTTCTTAGTTAAAGGTTGTTATAATATAGGGTATCTTATATTATGTCTCTACTCAAAGAAGAGCTAGTCAATGACTGTATGTACTTTTATCTAGACTAATGATTATATAATAAGCTTTAAAAAACATATCTGCTTTTGGTTTTATTGTTGAATATGCCCGTGAAAATATCAGTGATTTCGATGGAGAGTCCATTTTTTTTTTTTTGCTATGAAAACACTGACCATTGACTTAGTTAAGTATTGATTGTCAGGTCTTGAAATATAAGGAATTAAGTATAGTTAATAATGGAACAGAGTTCAAAATGCAAGTTCTATTCTAAAAATAGAAAAAAGGGAAATGCTTTTTTGTTATAAAATCATAAGAAGAAAACATTGTAAAATGTTTGGGTTGAGGTTATCTAAAAAAAGATCAGCTTAGAATTGAGCAGGAGACATGATATCTTAACTGTAAAAGAAACCAGACTTTCTCAGTATCCTTAGCTATTCTCAAAATAGCTTTTTGTATAAAGTCATTTAACTAAAGTTTTACCAGATAGAACTGTATATATTCACCAGGGGAGCCATACAAATAACACTGTGTTTTTCTAATTTGAATTATGGTGAGGACCTGAAAATAACACTCTCCTGTTCTTTTGAAAGTATGGCTCAGAATTCTAGATTTTAAGATGTATTACATACCACCCCAGAGGTTCCACTGAGATCCAACTAAAGAAGTGAAAAGAAGATGATTTCTAGAAAGATGATTACAAGAGAATTTTATTATTTGCATCTGATCCAGGATTATGTTGACTACCTAATTTTTTCAAGTTCTCAGTCAAATTTCTAAAGAGTTTATATTGTGACTAGAGATAATAGGTATGTTGTGCATGAGCTCTAATATTTGAAGCAGTCCCATTTAATGACATCTACTTTCTTCATCTCAGTTGTTGTTAGTTTAGTCTTGTTGATTCTCTAGCATTGGAATTTGCTTCTCATTTACTATTTTCAACTTCAAAATTTTCATCCCCTCACACTCTATGTAGACAGGAATATGAGAATTGATAAAATATTTCTACCCCAGTGTTAGTCTAACTGATTATCTTATTCTTGAAACTCCAAAGCTAAGAACTTCCTTCTTGTGTTTTATGATTGAATTTTTTCTACTCTACTTAACAAATGTAGAGTTTATGGGAGTATATCTGTTCAGAAATTCTGGGGATCATAAAGACTAAATGTCAGTTAACAGTTCAAACTAACTTTTCTACTTCATTTTTGGCCATGCACACAAGAAAAGAATATTTTCAGAAATCTTTGATGGCATATGGGACAGCTAAATACATGCATTGCAATATATTTTGTAGGGATAAAGAATGCCCACCAATGAGATCATTCTGTAAAACATGAAGTTTCTGATTATTTTATGATTCAGCTGTCAAGTGAGTTCAGTTTTGATGTATTTCTGAATTCTTCAAGGCACATTTTCCATCCCAATTTGAGCACAAGAAACAAAAATGCATTTTTATGAGAATGCAGAAATCAGGAAACTTGACATTTATTATCCAAGTCCTAAAATTTATGCCAAAATTTATTAACATTCAAATTATGAATTAGCCATCATATAGGAACTCCTCAATAAACAAAGCAAGGTTCATTTTGAGTCTTAGATGCTTGGTTTTAATTTTAGAGTTTTTGGCAACCCATTCTGTAGAGTATAGTGTAGCAGTGTTTTTAAATATGTTTTAGGTTATTTCCAATATACATAAACAACTCATAAATAATAATATCCTAAAATAAATTTCATGAGCAGCATAACTCTGTTAGGAAACACAACAATAAAGAGAAAATTGAATAAAGTAAGAGATGCAGTATTGTAGGATTCAATTCATTAAATATAACTGTTACTCTTGTACTTTGGACTTTTTAAAGTGCCATGTATTTTAATCTTTCTATATTTTAATGAATTATTCATGGACACATTAAAATTATTATAAGATTTAATTTCTAGTGGAGGAGTACATCTATAGCATGATGGTTGTGTTTCAGGAATTGCTTCTCTTCTTTGACTATATAAATCCCAAGGAGTAACTTCACGTTATCTGGCTTGACAGCAAGTATTTACACATTGAGTCACTTTACTCATTTTATTTGTGCCTGCCTTTGAAGACAGTGGTGGTGTGACACTATTTCTGGTAAGATGAGAACAAACATCAATTCACCACATATAAAAATCTAATGACAGACTAATGTAAGGATACAACCATTGTTCAACATGGTGAAAAAAATGATTTTGGGGGGAGTTATGTGATGTCTAATCTTGGTGGTCAAATAGACTACATCTAGAATCAGGTAAAACTCAAGCAACTGGGCATGTCTTTGAAAAATTTTTATGACTGAATGATTTAAGGTAAGCAGATCCATTGTAAATTTGACCTATACCTTTTTGTAGTAGCCTACATAAAAACACAAATGGAGGGAGCCTTTGTTTTTTCCCTGCTTGACCAATGATATTTGAGGTATTAGTGGCAGATAGAGAAGTTGTTTGGAGCCTGTAACAGGCCATCCTAGGTGAACCGCAAATAAGAGCCTTTAAATTTTGGATCAAGATCTACTGCTGGCTGCCATTATGTCCTATTACCTTACATAAGCTTGGCCATTTCATGAGGTCCCATTTATTAATTTTTGATCTTTGAGTCTGAATTGTTGGTGTGCTGTTCAGGAAGTTTTCTCCTGTGTCAATGCATTTAGGTAATCTTCTACTTTTTGTATTACATTTAGTATACCTGATTTCATGTTGATGCTTTTGATCCACTTGAACTTGAGTTTTGTTCAGAGTAATAAATATGGGTCTATTTGCATTCGTCTACATGTAGACATCCATTTAGATCATTTGTTGAAAATGCTTTCTTTTTTCCATTGTATGGTTTTGGGTTTTATTTTGTAAAATAAATAAATAAATAAATAAATAAATAAATAAATATCATTAGTTGTGTGGGTTTATTTCTAGGTTTTCCATTCTATTCCATTTATCATCCTGTCCATTTTTATGCTACTATCATGCATATTTTATTACTATTGTTCTGTAATACAGCTTGAGATCAGAGATAGTTATTTGTCTAGAAGTATTTTTATTGTACAGGATTGTTCTAGCTATCTCATTTTTTGTTGTTGCTGTTTTTTTGTGTGTTTTTTTTTGTTTGTTTCTAAATGATGTTGAGAATTGCTATTTCAAGGTCTGCAAAGAATTGTATTGGAATTTTGATGGGAATTGCACTGAATCTGTAGATTGCTTTTAGTAAAATGACCATTTTTACTTTGTTAATCTTACTGATCCATGAGCATGGGAGATTTTTTTCATCTTCTGATATCTTCTTCAATTAATTTCTTCAAAGACTTGAAGTTATTGTTATACAGGTATTTCACTTGCTTGGTTAGAGTTACAGCAAGATATTTTATATTTGTGGCTATTGTGAAGGGTAGTGTTTCCCTAATTTCTTTCTCAGCCCTGTTATCATTTGTATAAAGAAGGGCTACTGATTAATTTTTTTGAGTTAATTTTGTATCCAGCTACTTTGTTAAAGGTGATTTCCTATCAGCTGTAGGAGATCTCTGGTAGAACTTTTGGTAAAATTTGGTAGAATTATACATAGTATCATATCTACAAATATCCATAGTTTGACTTCTTCTTTTCCAATTTGTATCCCCTTGATCTCTTGAGTTTTCTTATTGTTCTAGCTACAAATTTGAGTACTATATTGAATAAAAATGGAGAGAATGAGCAGCCTTGCTTGAATATGATTTTAGAAGAATTTCTTTAAGTTTATCTCCATTTAATTTGATGTTGGCTATTGGCTTGCTGTATATTGTCTTTATTGTGTTTAAGTATGTGCCTTGTGTCCCTGATCTATCCCAGAATTTTAACATGAAGGAATGTTGGATTTTGTAAAAGGCTTTTTCACTATTTAATGATTATGTGATTATTTTTCTTTCAGATTGTTTATGTGATGGATTACATTGACAGACTTTCATATAGTGAATCATCCCTGCATCCCTGGGATAAAGCCTACTTGTTTATGTTCTATATTGGATTTGGTTTGCAAGTATTTTATTGAGTATTTTCACATCAATGTTCACAAGATTAATTGGTTTAAAATTCTCATTCTATTTTGAGTCTTTGTGTGGTTTAAGTATCAGGGTGACTGTGACCGCATAGAATGAGTTTGGCAATGTTCCTTCTGTTTCTCCTTTGTGCAATAATTTGGATAGTATTGGTATTAATTATTCTTTGAAAGTGTGGTAGAATTCTATACAATCCATCTGACACTGAGCTATTTGGGGGGGAGGAGGGGAGGGACTTTTAATGATTGCTTCTGTTTTCTTATGGTTAATAGGACTATTTAAATTGTTTGCCTGATTTTGGGTAAACTTTGCTGTAAATGGAATCTATCTAGAAAATCATTCATTTTATTTAGATTTTTCAACAGTGTAGAGTACAGGCTTTTGAAGTAAGACCTAATGATTATTTGGATTTCCTCAATGTCTGTTGTTAGGTCCCCCTTTTCATTTCTGATTTTATTAATTCAGATACTGTCTTCTGCCTTTTATTTACTTTGACTAAGAGATTGTCCACCTTGTTGATTTTATCAAAGAGCCAGATGTTGGTTTTGTTGATTATTTTTATTGTTCCAATTTGTTTCTAATTTATTTATTTCATCCCTGAGTTTTATTATTTCTTACCTTCTCCTATTCTTGAGTGGTTTTGCTTCTTTTTTTTTCAAGGGCTTTCAGGTCTGCTTTTTAAGTTGTTAGTATGAGATCTCTCCAATTTATGAAAGGATTTAATGCTATGAAATTTCCTCTTAGCACTGCTTCCATTGTGTTCTTTGGTTATGCTGAACCTTCATTTTCATTGAGCTTGCATAGGTTGTACATATGCCCCCTATACTTCTGCTGCAGATGTGCAGCTTGGTCTTTATATGTGTCCCCTATCACTTGGAGCAGGGCTGTCTCTTTCTCTGTTGTTTGCCCCTGAATCCACTTCCCCTAGCCTTGCTGCCTTATCTGGACTCAGTGGGAGGGGATGTGCTTAGGACTTGATGTGCCAAAGTAGGTTAGTACCTTTGGGGGATCTTCCTTTTTTTTCTCAGAGAAGATGAAGTTTTTTAATGGGGGAAGGGCTATGAGTGTGGAACTTGGAGAGGAGAAGTGAGGGCAGACTTAAATGTAAATGTAAAGTTAGTAAATAAATTAATTAATGTAAAATAAGCCGAGCAATCTAGGAGAAGCAAACCAATGAGCAGCACCCCTCCATGGACTCTGCATCAACTTCCTGCCTTCAGGTTCCTGTCCTACTTTAGTTCCTGTCCTGGCTTTTTCAATGATGGAATAGAATGTGGAAATGTAACCAAGTTAAATGCTTTCCTCCCCAACATGCTTCTTGATCTTGATGTTTCATCATAACAATAGTAACCCTAATTAAATCTTGAGCCGATTTGTAAAACCTGAAACCAGGTCAACAGGTTGGAGAATATCTTTTCTGGGAAGCTAATTTGGTCTGAACCTTTTCAAAGTTAATGTGTTAACCTGTTCTTGGTGGCCCAGCTAGTCTGAGATTCCTCTAAACAGCTCTGCTTGTCTGAGAGTATCTACCTCTCTTCAGTCCTTAAAGATTACTTATGCTTGGGGAGGGAGGGCCTAATATAGTTGGTCATTTTCAGGACTTTCAACAAATTTGGTGTTGTTTACTTCCAGATCTTATGCAACTTTCCTGGAGAATGGAATATATTAAGTCCTGCCAGGGTCCAGCCCCAGCAGGATCTTCTTTCTTGGCCTTCTTGAGGCAGCTGAGGGGGAAGAAAATCAGCAGAGGGAAAGACTTTGTCTTACAAGATATTTAGGGTTGCTGTATAATAATAGCTGACCTGCCTTCTGTGTTTCTCTGAGGCCTGAAACTGCAGTCTCTGGCACTTAGCACCTCATCCTAAAACAGCAAGAGATTAAATAAAGGATTAATGGCTAGAGACTTTTTCCTTTTGTCCAGATGCCTCTTCCTTGCCAGGCTAGATGGAAGTTTGGAGCAATAAACTTCTATTAAACCAAGAGAAGAGAATGACACTTGCAGAAAAAAATTACATAAGCAAATATGCTTAAAATCACATAAGCTTATATACAGATTTACACATGTGAATTTATGCATTTCCACTCAAAACAGGTGAGCCCAGCTTGCATGCATTCTCACAATTACATACGTATACACACACACATGCATAAATTCTCACAATTACATACTTACACACACACATTCATACTTACATATGCATATGGAGCAAAAGACCAAGCACTGACACAGAAAGAACTCACTCATTCTGGATAAAAATCTGGTCCAATCTTTATTGCAGAGAGAAAGAAAAAACGTCTACCCTTTTAATGCTAAATGAATTAAACTCAAGTTTGTAAGAAGAAAGCTCTGTTTCTTTAATAAGACTAAGCCTGCCTTATTATTAAGAAAAGACCTGTTCAGTCCCTTGGTAAGGAGAAGCCTGCCTGCTCCTTCTGCTCTCTCTGCAGCTTCTTTTTTCCTCTTTTCCTCTGCATTCTGAATATTTCTCTCCTAGATTTTTATGTTACCTGTAGTTTGTAAGCACTCTGAATTCTCCTTCTAATCTTGCTCTCTCCTCCTGCTCTGATGGCACAATAATGTTTACTCTCAATGCCTTTTTTCCCAAGGCTATGACTATACTTCTAAATTCTTCGTGATTTCAGTTCTGTCTAAAAAGTTCTCCTCAGCTCAGTTCCTCTCAACTCAGTTCTTAGCTCAATTCTAAATGTTCTCTTTGTACTTAACACTTAAATATCTTTCAAAATACATGATGACATGTTAAAAAGTTCATCACAAGTTCACACAAAATATCAAATCATAAACTGAAATAGAAGTTTACAACAAAGAATATTTACATGCATATCCATTAGAAATGAATATCTGGCTAAACATCCATCACCTGTCACAGCTCCATAGGTACTGAAAGTTGAAAACCATAACTAAGTTATTAGTGAAGTTTTATATAAATAAACCCAGTCATTGTTTTATCTTCTGTCCTGGCACATATAATAAATCAATAGTTCCCTTTTATGACCTCTGGTTAATTGCTTTACAGCCTCTTGGAATGTGCTCTGTGTAGGAGAAATCTGGTTATTGTCTAAGAACAATTAACTGGTGACACATGGGAGACTGACAGAGTTCTCATCGCAGTTTTGACTTTCAGAAAAGGACCTAATAGCAATCCCACTATAAAATACCTTACTAATCACTGAGATATATTTAGGAATTCTTATAAGATTATCATTAAGACTTAAGAAGTCACCTATTTCTCTATATAGCATCACTAGAAGACAGTATATCTTCGTAGATCTACAGAGTTCTGCTCGAAAGGAGTGGGCAAATACCTAGGTATTGTAATATATATTTAATAATAACAAAAAGCATATTAATAGCAGGAATCTTTCCTAAAATGAATTATCTTAGGCCTTTTAATATAAAAATATGTCACAGATTAATCCAAAGCAGACCATCTCAAGATTACCTGCTAGTTATTATCTTGTTTTATTATAGCTCCTGATAACATCCTTTTAGAACATCCTATTTTTTAACCATCTTTCTAACATCCTTACTCTTAAGGAGCATTCCATAAAAATGGAAGTTTTTAAATTCAGAGAAAACTGTTTGCAAACCAACAGCTTATACATGTATACCCTTATCTACCTCTAAATAATTGTCTAGGTTATAACTTACACTTGTGAATGTTCATACTATTAATATGAGAATTATTTGTATATTAGTATTATTGGAGAAGAGAGGACAGGAGACAAGTGTACAGTAACTAATGGAAGACTGAAGGACTTCTAAAGCAATCTCTTTGACAGACACACTGGAGACATTGTGGTAATAATAATCAGTTGTCCAGTATTTATTGAATATTTGTGTATGCTAAATGCTGAAGGCTTTGTGAACTCATTCTTATTCAGCTTCTTCCACAGTCAACTGATCTGAGAGCTTTTATTATCCTTTTTTTATATAAATGAAAACTGATACTTTTACAGGACTTCTTGTTCACAAAAATAATTTATCACATACTTGTTCAGAATTTAGTGTCTCTGTATTATTTACTAAGGAAAGATCAATACCAGTATCAGTAAGCTATAAAATATTGAATATTCATCAAGTGACAGTTACATGTTAAGTAGTAAAGTAAGTGTTGCATTATGTATTTGTTAGATTATGACTTTCTTGTTTTAACATTTTGTGGTAGCTACTTACTGCATTCTTACCCTACAGGTATAGAGAAAGAGGCTCACAAAGGTTCAATTACTTAACGAAATGGGTAATGCAGTGAGGTGGGAAAGACAAACTCATTTTCAAAATAAGCCTTCTTCCCTTGTTTTTTTTTTTTTTTTTTTTTTTTTTTTTAATTCTCACCTTGGTTTTCTCTATTTCTCGCTGATTCTTCATGTGTTTGTAACCTTTCTTTCAGCCGGCAAACCTCATTCTATGTGTGTCTAAGTTGAATTTTCATCATTAAAAAACAAAAAAACAAAAAAACCACCACCACTACTTCCACCAGCAACAACAAAAAAAATTCACATCTTCCTCATTCTTGATATTCCAAGAGCTTGGTTTTTTTTGTCTTTTCATCTTCTTAAAGATTATTCTAACTGCTTCCATTTCCATTCCTTACTTAGACTCTGCAATTGGAAGTCAACCTTCATCAATTTCTAATGCTGTTCCCTACAAGGTCACAAACCCTGCTTAATTATACATCTAAGGAAGTTTTCTTGGCTCTCATCATGTTGGACTTCTTTGTTCAGAGTGATCAACAAAGACTACTGAGCAGAAAAGAATTGGCTAGTAACTTGGCTGTTTAAATGCATTAAACTTGGTTTGTTTTCAATTCTTTTCTTTTGTTTTTCAGTGTTTTGTTTGTTTTCTTTGTCCCCCACCCCAAAGAGGCAAGGTCTTTGCATTAGGGAGCAGTATTTCATAAACAGAGATGCACATGAACAGTAGCTCTAAGAATTTTCATTTGGAGATTCTGAGAGGGAATGGGGCATATGCATTTTTAACATTTTCCCACATAATATGTATTGCACAAAATATTAGGATTAGCCACTGGAAAAATAGGCTTTTTTTTCTTTTAAATGTGGTACAAGGTAATTGCTTTCTGTCTTTTCTTTTATAGAAGCACTTTATTACCTACATCTCTTACTTATCTTTTGTGAGAAGGGATCTCAGTATGAAGTCTAGGCTGGCCTGAAGCTTCCTGTGGAGTTCATTTCTGTCCCATACATCAGTGCTGGGAATATAGGTGTACAATTCAGCAGTTTTCAGTTGTTCACTTTCTCGGATTCATTGTGGTCTTACTTTTTTCTCTCTTTCCTATTTTGATTTATTTTTTTTAATTTCATTTAATCTTTTTTTTACAGTACTGATTTTATCGCCCTCCCAGTCTACCCTCTGACTGTTCCACATCATCGTCCTCCTCCCCTGATTCCACAAGGTTGCCTTCACTCCTCCAACTCACATCCGACCAGACCTCCCCACTCTCTGGGGCCTCCAGTCTCTTGAGGGTTAGGTATATCTTCTCTTAATGAGTCTAGACCCAGAAGTCCTCTGCTGTATATGTGTTGTGGGCCTCATATCAGCTGTATATACTGCTTGGTTGGTGGTTCAGTGTTTGAGGAATCTCAGGGGTCCAGGTTAGTTGAGACTGCAGGTCCTCCTAACAGGGTCACCCTCCTCCTCAGCTTCTTCCAGCTTTTCCCTAATTCAATTACAGGGATCAGCACCTTCAGTTCATTGGTTGGGTACAAATATCTGCATCTGATTCTTTCAGCTGCTAGCTGGATCTTTCAGTGGGCAGTCATGATAGGCCCCCTTTTTTTTGTGAGAACTCCACAGCCTCAGAAATAGTGTCAGGCCTTGGGACCTCCCCTTGAGCTGGATCCCAATTTGGGCCTGTTGCTGTACCTCCTTTTCTTCAGGCTTTTCTCTATTTTTGTCCCTCCAGTTCTTTCAGACACGAACAAATATGGGTCAGAATTTTGACTGTTAAATGACAACCCCATCCCTCACTTGATGCTCTGTCTTTCTGCTGGAGGTGGGCTCTATAAGTTCCCTCTCCCCACTGTAGGGAATTTCATCTAAGGTCTGTCCCTTTGAGTCCTGGGTCTCTCTCAACTCCCAGGTCTCTGGTATATTCTAGAGGGTCACCCTAGCTCTTTCTTTCTGCTGGCCTCAGGGCTTCAATTCTGTTCTCCCCCAACCAATACCTGATTGTGTTCCCTTCTTCCACTGTCTATCTCCTTTCCCACCCAATTCCCTTTTTTTCTACCCCCTCTTGTGTTTGCTTGCTTCTTCTTCCCAAGTGGGATTAAGGCATCCTTACTTGTGCTCTTTGGCTTGTTAACCTTTTGGAGTTATGTTGCTTTTATCTTGAGTATTCTGTACTTTTATTTTTTTGGCGAATGTCAACTTATTAGTGAGTACATACCCTACATATCCTTTTGAGTCTGAGTTACCTCACTCAGGATGATATTTTCTAGTTCCATCTGTTTGCCTGCAAAATTCAGTACAGTTTAATATTTATTTATTTATTTATTTATTTATTTATTGTAGACAAGTTTGTATATGTATGTGCACTTGCCACTCCTCATTCAGTGGATTCTCTTGTTGCTCCTCTTTATTTTTAGAGCTTAGTTAAATATTATTTAATTTCCCCAGTGATGCTTTAAAAAACCTAGAATTATGACACTGATAAAGACAACTAAAATTTATAGTTATTTCCTATATAATGATTGTTGTTTAAAATAATAAATAGGATAGTATAAATATAACCTTCTTAAGAAGTTTATTGAACCACATCACCATTGAACTTTTCAATGACAGCTTTTTAGAATTGCTATGTGATCCAAGTCATATTTTCCATGACAGCTTAGTTAGTGAATAAAAATAAAACTACTTATACATTTTCACTTTACAAATGGTTTTCTATATGTCACATTTAATTTTAGAAGTTATATACTTATATTTCAGTATTTTAATATAGCTGATCTAGTTCTTCAATATAGGCCAAAATGCCTATTGAACATATCATATCCTATTTACTGCAGAAAATTAAAAATTTATACATTGCCTCAAGTGATACTTTCTCTGGTAACATAAAGGTAATTTCAAGTGAATTAATATTATGGGTAAAGACTAATTGAGCCAATCTCAGAGAATATGCCTCAGGGTAGTTATTGTCATCCTATGAGAACTTGTAGAGTTTGAAAAGGTCTATAAAGTAAAAATTGTCATTTATTTTTTATTTATTGTGCTTCAAATGGTTGCTTTATAGAAATAATTGGAAGCACTGATCTGCATAGATTATTTTTATAGAATCAAAAACCTATTTATATTCTAAATAAATCCTAATCTAATTAAAAAATTAGATTTAAAAAATGTAATTTCTTACATTTGTACTGTGGCAACATCTTTTCCACCCCTTTCTTTGTCTTCTCATTCTGTAGTGCAGTTCATTTAGTATTGTCATTCATTTAGTATTGTCATGTGTGTACGTGTTCTAGGATAACCAGTTGTGAGGGACAGCCTAACAGGAAGATTATCCTTGGAGAAGATCAATTCTTGCCTCCCAGCAGCCATTAGTTGTCTGTATCACCACATCTAGAGGTGAGGCACTGTGAAAATTTCCCCATTCATGCTCACATTTCAACTGGTGTTGTCAATATACATGTCTTGCATATGTTAGCATATTCTTAGGATTTCATATGTATAGTTTGTCTGTTATACACAGAAGATACTATCTCACATTATAGTTCCTGGTTTGCTGCCTCTTACAATATTTCTGCTCTCTCTTCTGTGCTGTTACTTGAGCCTTAGGTGCAGGAGTTTTGTTGTAAATATATCAACTGTATTTGACTCCACAGTTAGCTCTTCTCTACATTTTGAATAATTGCTGCTTTTTGTGGTGCTCTCTGCTGCAACAGATGCTTCTTTAAGGAAAAATTCAAGCCACACATATCTGTGTTTATTATAGGAAGTATTTAGATGACAGAATTTATATTACTTTAAGAAACCGACAGTAGTAGATTCTCCTCTAGTTTCCATGACCTCTTTATTCCAGATAGTTGGCTAGTTGGGCAGACTTTAGGTAAAAATAGAGGGATTTTGCTTAGCCAAAAGATATAAGTGCTACTTTATGCCTGCACTTCTGGTCATTTTTGTGGTTCTTACGCTTTATAACTGGGTAGGTCTATTGAATGCTTCTCCTCCTTGTCAGTTTCTATAGTTCCTTTTGATACCATGAATGCTAGACAGATGTGAGGAAGTAAACGTTGAGGTAAGTTAAAGCTGGATTCTTTTAAAGTCTGTGTTCAAAGTTTATGGGACTTTGGCAATAGGTTCTTATTTTCAAGGTTGGGAAGGAAACAAAAGGCAAGGGAAATTGCTTATATTGTTTGGGGTGTCTCTTTGAATCCACTGACCAACAATTCTAAAGTAGATTTTTTATGCCTACTTTTGGATTCTTGGAGGTTAGGTACTTTCAGCCTTGGAGGAGCAGTATTACTCTCAAGTGGCATAATTTCATTTTAAATATTGTATGTATATCTGTATATATGTATATATATATACACTTCATTTAAAATAATATATAAATACACATATATGTATATTTATATGTATGTTTTAAGTAAGCTTATAATGTTCTTCTACAGACTTTTCAAGTATCCTTTGTGTTATCTATCCCTCCTACCATCCCCTCTTTCTCTCAGTGTTGCACCTCCCCACTGCCCCATTAAAGACATCCCCTTGTTTTTCTCATTTCATTCTCCATAGTACCTGTGTTCTACTATCCCCTCTTTATTATTCCTTACACCATGATTCCTTTTTTACCTTGTAATTTCTGTGGTTAATCCACTTTATATGTCACACATTTAGATTTGGAGAAAATTTTCTTTTTCTTTTTCTTTTTTTTTTTTTTTTTTTTTTTGATCTTAGATCAAGATGTGAAAGGACTGGTTTTAATTCTGGTATTGAAAAATGTACAATGACAAATATTTATCATAATTCAGCTGAGCTTATAAAAGTAGTGATTTAAAGAAATGTGTTAACATGGTGACATGTATTTGTAAAATAGGCCTTGGGAGGCTGACCCACAGAATAGGAACTTGAAGTCCATGTTAGGAAGCTTACAAATGCTGTGCAGATAAAACAAAAACAAAGGAAGAACAGAAGGGAGATGGAGAAAAAGGAAGAAAGAGTGAGCAATAAAGAGAGTGCAGAGAAAGAAAATTTGATGTTAATTAGAATATTCAATATAAATACAATCAAGATAAATCATATATGTGTATATATAAGTCATAATAAAATCTCTGTATCCTGACTATATACCAATAAAATAAATTCTTTCATAGAAATATTTGGGGTTTGTTTTCTGTTCTGTTTGTTTAGATTTGTACAGGCAAGGAATAAGAAACATACTTGAGAAATGTCTCCATAAATTCTCACCACTCAATATGTGTATTCCAAAAATCCAAGGTAATTTTATGGTTAACCTACTAATTTGAGATCATCTGTGTCTTCTCCAATTTTAAAGCTGAATAAAAGCTTTCCATATTCTGGAATACTTTTCATTTAAAAAAACCAAAATAGTATAACTATTATGCATTTCTGTCCACAAGCAAGATACATTCTAGTAGAAGAGACTTATATAAAATATCACTGCAATAATGTTACATATGGAGAAAAATAAAAGTCATATATGATAGGAAAATTATAAGAGAAAAGGTATTGAGAATTATTTTTCTTTTAATCTTCTTTCATATGTTTCATCCTGACCTCAGTTTCACTTCCCTACTCTCCTCACAACCTTTCTCCCCACTTCTGTCTCAGATTCCCCCACTCACACCCACCTCCCCTCAGAAATGAACACATCCTCCAGGGACATCAACTAAACATGGCATAACAAGCTACAAGAAGACAAAGCTGGACAAAGTAACCCAGTAGGAGGAAAAGCATTCAACAAGTAGGCCTCAAGCCTACTTGGGGATAGCCCCAAGCTCTCACTATTAGGATTCCCACAAGAACACCAAGCTACTCAGCTTTAACATATATGTAGAGTACCTAGATGAGACACTACAGGTTCCCTGATCTCTTGAGTTGCCATGCGTCTCTGTCAGTTTATTATTTGAGCAGTGTTACAGTGGTATGTTCTGCCCCAACAAACCGCCCCCCCCCCTTCCTCCAAACTTTTCTCCAAATCCAACTCCTTAGCTGGACTCCTGGAGCGCCACCTAGTGTTCGGCTGTTATACTCTGCAACTGCTCCCATCAGTTGCTGGATTAAGTCTCTGGTCTCTTTGATGATGATTCTTTCATGCTCTGTTCTCAGCACAGTATACCAGTATACAAGCTGGAAAAATTGTAGGTAGAAGGTTTTGTGGCACGGTTGTTGTCCTTATCTCTCCACTTGAGACCTTGTTTGATTACAGAAGATAGCTGGTTTAGGTCCTGTGTCCCCTGTAAGAAAGGATTTTCTCTAGCTTTGAGTGAATGGAAAGATGGAAGCAATGAGAAAAACAAAGGCTGAAAAGTTGAATGAAGACTGGATAATACACCAGCCATGAGTCAAGTAGAGTTCAGTTTTTATTACAAGAGGAAAGGAAGTGAATTTTTTTTGTGAGATTTTCAACCTTAAAATTTCAGTTATCCTTCTACATCTAAGAAGAGCCACTGAAATGCAAGACAAATTATATGTTCCTGGCAATTTAAAACTGAAATACATAGATACTGTTTCTTTTTGTCAGACCAAGTCAGCTCCTAATACTGTGAGGTCTCTTTAGAATCAGTGAACCCAAAGGCAAGTATATCTGATGACTGAAAATAAAGCACTAGGAGGAAAGGGTTGCCTCACTGACTTCTCTTTGTGTCAGCATCTCAAAGCTCTGTTCTATTGACTATTTTATTTCAACTGGTATCTGTGAGTGAAAGCTCTCCTGCAAAGGGTTGGAGTTAAAAACTGAGAGTAGTAGTTGAAACAACTTTTTACTTACTATAAAGTTGATTTCCATTTGGGAGAGATGTAAGCTACCTTCATTTCTCATTGCCATACAATGGTTTCTGTGTGAAAATAAATAACTGCTTTTTATTACTTACTATTCTAAGCTTCATAAATGAAGCCTGTATGTAAGTAACAAGTTATTGCAATTAGACACTTTTAAACAATTGAATTAGAAATCTTCGATCCTCTATAATTAAGACACATCATGTAAACAAATGGATACTGTATTATTTACCAGAGTTCCCATATTTTATTCAGAATTTGGTATCACAGACATTGTCTACAATATAGCTCTTTCTGGAAGATCTGTGAAGATTTAGTAGTGTTTTTTTTTTGTTTTTTTTTTTGTTTTTTTTTTCATTCTATGGCAAGTTCTATAGTCATATCAATCCAGCAACAATGGCTAGTAATCCTTCAGACAGCAGGATTCTTTTATTGACTACTATTCTTTTATTTTAAATCCATCCATCTGATTTTAAGAACAATTAATAATTATAAAGTCATTCTTACTGAATCATCAATCTACCTTTTGATAAAATATAATATACAAGGGAACAAAGTAACTTGACTTTGGTAAGGTACCCAAAACATACTGACTCTCTTTTATTTTGGATAAGTATACTAAAATTTCATCCATCAAAGGGATTAGTCTTTTATACTTCCCAGATTCTTTAAAAAATGCTTTATAATTTTTTCAGCGGTTCTACAAGAAGATATCAATGTCTAACTAAAATTTTCCATTGCTTCAGTAGTTTCTTTATAATGAAAAAACAAATGGGGGAGCGAGTTTGTATAATTTAAATATATAACAAACTGAATGATATTAAAAAGTTTCTATACATGAAAATAAATTTTCTTATTTTGTGTGTTATTTTCCTAGCATGTGTTGTTATCTTAAGCCAATTTGATTTATAGCTTGAAAATGAATATTACAAACATATATCCATTTTCATAAAAAATATTTCCTTCCCCACCCCCAAAATTGCATAAAAGTAGGGGGAATGGTTGCAAGAGGTAAATTAGTCTAGGATTTGGAATAGATAAATATGTCCACAGCTAAGCTAATATTTATTTAGACTCCAGTTTCTTCACCTGAAATATATCATACAGAGTTATGGTAAAATTGGTTGTGTGAAGACCCATTGTAAAATGGTTTGAACATAGAAAGGAAGCAAATTATTCCTTAACTCAAAGTAACATTAAATATTCTGCTGGCATGTCTGGAATCTCTGATGGTTCTATTTACCTTCACCAGAATTTATTAAAATTGTCCTCAGAGAACCTTTTGAATCTAGAATTTATGTATTAAGAAATATTATAATGTATTTGGTAGATGTAGTTTATTCATAAATAATCAAAATAATTTTAGAATTCTCTGAGATCCTTAGAAGTCCTGATTACCTGATCTGGTATAATAAGCAATAAACACTACCCAGTATCAGGAGTAGAATTTACAATACAGTTTCACTTACAATGAATTGCATATAGTTTCTACTGACATGTCACTCTGTTAATGTTTATGGATGAATTCAAACTTATAGGGGAAGTAATTCTAAATAGTCTATTTAATGTCTGGATGTTGCTTGAGATGACCTAAGTGTTACAAGTGTTCCTTAGATCTCTAAGCAGGTACAGAATTTGTTAGATATGTAATATCATTCTTATTTACTGTGAATGACTTGTTTTTTAAAATAAAATATCTGTTAATGTTTCTTATACATTGAAAAATAAGCTATCTGTATAAGCATTCAGAGAAATTTTTCATCAGAAATGTATCTTAGAGATACAAAACAAAGTAATAATTAGATATTGAAATAATATATTAGATATATTTTCCTTTTAGAGATAACATGCATCAAATCATGGATCTCTGAAAAAGAGTTGGCAGCACAATTTAAAATCTTCCAAAACAATTTTTGTAAATTATATACCCCAAAAACAAAAAAGCAAAAGTAGATTTTTTTCTAATTTTTTAATTTATGTTTTTCAGAGAGGAGACTAATATTTTCTTTCTAGGTGTCTGATGTGTAGAGGCTCCATGGAGATACATGTTTAGTTAAGAGATGGTTTTCAGTTATTTATTATCTTACAGTGTTATATATAATTTTTATATGTTTGTTTTTAAAGTGGTTCTCATATACTGTTATTAACACTTACATCTAAAAGGAAATACAAAAAAATTAAGAGTGCTACTTCCTGAGTAGCACACTAGCTAGAATACTTTGTTTTATTTTTGATATATTGTGATCCTTTCTATTTTATAATAAAATAAACAGAAAATGATATTTATTACAATATATTTCTATTTGAAAGGCAGACATATTTAAATGTATATGTCTATACTCAAAATTTGTTTCTAACTTCAACAATGTGCACATGTCTTCAGATTGTCAGCAAAATTTGAGTATTAGAAGATAATTTAATAAAAGTTTTCAACAATTTCTGAAATGGCCCTTACAGCGCTTTTACTATTTTGTACCATGTATGTGATGTTATTAGCATTAATTGTTATAAAATCATAGTACCAGTCAACACTGATAGATGTTAAAGATCCTCTATGTCATGCAGTATCAAGTGGCTGATTAAGATTTAATTCTCTACACAAAAATATACAAGAATATATATATATATGTGTGTGTGTGTGTGTGTGTGTGTGTGTGTGTGTGTTTGTGTGTGTATGTGTGTGTGTGTATCTGGTTGCCACTGTCATGGAATAAAAATAGTAGAAATAAGAATATCTTAAAATTATTGTTATGAGAAAATGGTTTTATGTATCTTGTGGCAGCATTGAATTTGACCTTGAACTGCTAATCCTCCTGCTTCTAATTCTGAAGTACTGGAAGTGCTGGGATTACACAAGTGCAACACTACAACTTGTTTATGAAGTGCAAGGTATGGAATCATGGCTTTGTAATATGGTAAATAATACTCTAGAAATGAGTCACATTCTCAGCCCCAGCAAATCTACCAGTATACCAGTTGCAGGATATGTTTTTATTCTAAGACGATATATAGGAAGAAGAACATTTAACGGTTTGACACTTTGGAATGAGCTCATTTATTTCATTTATTTGAACGTTTACATTAATTGGTAGTCATCTAAAAGTGAGCTAAGTGACTCTTCAGTGATGATTCACCACCTGCTAGCTTAAATGATAAAGGCGCTTAGCCAACTGCCATTCTTTCTTCCAGAGATTTTCCAGGGCTTCTTCAAGTAACTGGTGGACAGGGTTCCAAGTAAGTTAGCAGTAGCATAATGTACCAGTTATGTTTAGAATCTGAGTGAGACATTTTCGTTTCCAGTTCATGCTATTTCCTGTGTCATAAATGAACAAACTTTTACTAAAACATAAGAGCTGTCATTACTTGCCTTTTCTATATTATATAATACTGGAGATAGAAATCTTAACAATGGCTATGGGAAGAATATTTATATTTCAAACATAATCTAAAATCCAAATATAATCTAAAAATTGAGCCCGCTGAAAAAAATATGCTCATTGTCATTATCTATATACTACAGACAAAGTAACTTAAAAACACGTTTAGATTGAAAGATGAGTTAATTTTATCACTTGGTTAGGGGAGCTAAAATTCCATATGCCTTGTGGAGAATGTTTGACAGTTGGTGAAGTATTTGCTTTTGCCTAATATAACAAAATACCTAGCATTAGTTATCATCATAGAAGAGAGGCTTATCTAGTTCACAGTTTCATTTGTTCAAGGGTGAACATTAGATGATAGTCTTTTTTTTTTTTTTTTTTTTTTTTTTTTTTTTTTTTTTTTTTTTTGGTTTTTTGAGACAGGGTTTCTCTGTATAGCCTTGGGCTGTCCTGGAACTCACTCTGTAGACCAGGCTGGCCTCGAACTCAGAAATCCGCCTGCCTCTGCCTCCCAAGTGCTGGGATTAAAGGCGTGCGCCACCACCGCCCGGCAGATGATAGTCTTCTTGATTGTTCATTTTTTTTCACAAGAAATCACATGGAAAAATGGAAAAAGACAAGGTTCAAACACGATATACTCCTTTTCTCTACTCTTTCTCCTTCTGCTGTTCTTTTTCTTTCTTATTTTTCTTTCTCTGTCTTTTCCTCTCCTTCTCTCTCTCATTCTCCTCCGTCCATCTTTTTATGTCTCTCTCCACATATAGCCACTAGTAGTACAATCTTGACATTCTGTTTTTCTGATTATATCTAATCCTAATTATGTTTCTGAGACCAGACCTTCAAATATAATCAGTACCTTAATTTACTTTTGTGTTGCTGTGGTAAAATGACCCCAGTAAAAACTACCTAAAGGGAAAGAGTGTATTTGTACTCACAGTTCAATGGACCAATTCATTATGGTAGAAAAGTCAAAGAGGCAGGAACTTAAGAGCACCTGATCACAGTGCATCCACAATTAGAAACTGTGAGCAATGAATCATGTTAGATCTTTCCATTTTATAGAGTCTGGGATCACCATTCAAAGAGTGGTCATGACCACAGTGAACATGGTTTTCTTAGATAAGTTACCTTAATCAAGATAATCCTTGATAAGAATACCCAGAGCCCATCTTCCAGATATTTCTAGAGCCTGTGAAGATAACAACACTAACCATCATAATGTCAAGGTACACTCTAGACCTTCTTTATTCTCATCTGTGAAGATTGCATTTTATAAAAGCCCTTGGCCACACATTCAAAACATATTCAAACCGGAGATAACTGTATTTGCTTCCAAATATTTTATACTATCTTTGGAATACAATGTTCCTGTGTAGTGAAAAAAACTCAAATTAAATACCATTATTTATAACCATGATGCATTATACTTCAATAGACTTTTTTCATTTATCAAGTTGCTTTAATTTTTAAGGTATATATTATATTGTATATATTATATTAATTATATTTTGGTATTGAGGGGGTCCCTGCAGGGAAGTGAACAAAGCATAAAGATAAGAATGAAAACCCTGTAAAAATTGGCGTAGTCAATCAGGATCAGATAAGGAGGAATCTTAATATCAGAAGGTTTGCTGCAGGCATATTTAAACCTCAGTACAATTTGGGAGAAGGTTAGACCACAACAATAAGTCTAATCAGTCAAATTTCAGGTACACAATAAAGTTTAAGGTGTGACTACATAGAAACTCTTTTACAAAGTACATGTGTACATGAGGATGGGTTTGATATCTAAAAGACCTAGAATTCAGCGAGAATGCTAAAGACAGCATAGAGGCCAGCAGGCCTTAAGGTACTCGTGATATCTCCACTAAGGATGGGTAATGGTCTAGGGACAGAAGACTCTGGAATATTCATTTTGTGGAATTTCTTGACATAATTTATCTGGTGTTATGTTAGTGGAGTTGTTGTAAGTTATAGCTTAGGTAAATTATAATCCCAGTTACCAGCCTTTCTAAAATCATGTTCTGGAATCCAACAATATCTGAAATAAGGTAGTTTAAGAAATCCTTTTAATTTGTACATATTGAATTCATTGGAACATAGATTAACTTATTGCAAAGAAATACATTTCTTTTTGTCTTTTTTTTCTATAAAATCAAATTATTTATGAAGTACTGCCATTTCTGGATAAATATTAATTCAGGCTCATATAATTATTTGGTTATTTAAATTTTCTCTGTTTTTTGGTTATTTTTAGAGCTATAGTGCTAATTTTTTTTTTTTTACAAAGCAAACTAGATATTGTTTTTAAGATATGTTTAAATTTTCTAGCATCTCTAGAGAGAAATTTTAGGAATGTTTCTCTAGAAAGCAATTTTAGTTTAGACATATTGACAATTCTCTTTACAATTTCTTTAAACATGCAATCTACTCCTATAACAAAAATGTGTGTGTGTGTGTGTGTGTGTGTGTGTGTGTGTGTGTGCACATGATGCTTCTGTGCTTCATAAAACTATGGAGCCATTTGAGTAAATTTATTTTATGCTACATTCATTTTGCTAGGACAAAGAGGCATAATTAATAATATCATATTAACTTGTTAGCTTCCAGACACAATAGTTAGTTTTTGGTAAAATATCAGCTGCTTAAAAAACTGCTGATCAATACAATTCCAGGATTTGTTTCCAGAGTTAAGTGTTTACATTTTATTTTAAAACCCAGATTTTTTTTGTGTCATCTGCTGTTAAAATAAAGATATTGGATGCACTTTAAAAGTTTTCTTGTATTTACAAACTTTGTTTACTTTTTGGTTTCTCAAAATACTCACCTTTTTGCAGGTAGGGACTGATAACTGTTGTTTTAGTGTGTTAAGCATGATTAAGAATCACTGCAAGTATTATTAGTGATATGTAGCCAAACTACATTGCTTCTTAGCAAAGGATCACCAATAAAATTTTTGAAACACAAACTAGGCCACTAAGATGCTACATGTTGTTAAATAAATCATGATTAAAAAGTAGAAGCTTGACCTTTCTCTCTAATGGCTTTTAATATGCTTTTTTCCCCTGTACACTTTGCTTTGATTATTATGTGGTGGGAGGAATTTTTTGTTCTACTCTATTTGGTGTTCTCTAGGCTTCTTGTATGCTTATATGAATGTATTCCTTTAGGTTAGATAAATGTCCTTCTATGATTTTGTTGAAGATATTTTTCTGTGCCCTTGACTTGTGAGTTTTCTTTTTCTATTTCTATTATTCTTAGGTTTAGTATTTTCACAGTATCCCAAATTTTCCAGATGTTTTATACTAGAAACGTATTTAACTTTAGCATTTTCTTTGACCAAGGTATTTATTTCTTCCATTGTATCTTCTGTGCCTGAAAGTCTCTCCTGCATCTTTTGTATTCTGTAGGCGATACTTATGTCTGCAGTTCCTGTTCTCTTTCCTAGGTTTTCTGACTCCAGGATTGCCTCAGTTTGTATTTTCTTTTTTAAAAGTTAATTAAATTAATTATTAATTTAATTAATTGATTTTAAACTCCAGATTTTATTTCCCTCACAGTCTACCCTCTGACTGTTCCACAACTCATACCTCCTCCCCACCCCCCTGTCTCCATGAGGATGTCCCTACCCCCCACCTCCATCCCAACAGATCTCCCCATTTTCTGGGGCCTCCAGTGTCTTGAGGGTTACGGGCATCTTCTCTGACTAAACCCAGACTCAGCAGTCCTCTGCTGTATATGTGTTGGGGGCCTCATATCAGCTGGTGTATACTTCCTGATTGGTTGTCCAGTGTCTGAGGAATCTTAGGGGTCCAGGTTAATTGAGACTGCTTGTCTTCCTACAGGATTGCCCTCCTCCTCAGCTTCTTTCAGCTTTCCCCTAAGTCAACCACAGCAGCTTCTGTCCATTAGTTGGGTTCAAATATCTGCATCTGACTCTTTCATCTGCTTGTTGGCCTTTCGGAGGGCAGTCATGATAGGTCTCTTTTAGTTAGTGTTCCATAGCCTCAATGATAGTGTCAGGTCTTAGGGCCTCGCCTTGAGCTGGATCCTACTTTAAGTCTTTCATTGGACCTTCTTTTCCTCAGACTCCTCTTCATTTCCATCCCTGAAGTTCTTTCAGATAGGAACAATTACTAGTCAGAGTTTTGACAGTGGGTTGTCAACCCATCCCTCACTTGATGCTATGTCTTTCTGACGAAAGTTGGCTCTACAAGTTTCCTCTCCCAGACTCTAAAATACAGAAGGTCCTAGGCCGATGTCTTACAGTCTCTAAAATATCACAGATGCCATCCCAGACTACTATACTCAGCAAAACTTTCAATCACAATAGATGAAGAAACCAAGATATTCCATGACAAAACCCAAAGTTACACAATATCTTTCTATTAATCCAGCCCTATACAGAGGATATTAGAAGGAAAACTCCAACACAAGAAGCATAACTACACCCAATAAAACACAAAAATAAGTAATTCCATGCCAACAAATCAAAAGAACACACACACACAGTACCACCAACAACATCAAAATAACAGGAACCAACAATCATTGGTCATTAATACCTCTCAATATCAATGGTCTCAATTCCCCAATACAACGACACAAGCTAACACAGTGAATGCAAACATAGGATCCATCATTCTGCTGAAGGCAAGAAACACACCTCAGCTATAAAGATAGACGCTACCTCAGAGTAAAGGTCTGTAAAAATGTTCTTCAAGTAAATGGACCCAAGAAACAAGGACATCATGTATTTTGTAGGCAAATGGATGGAGCTAGAAAATATCACCCCAGGTGAGGTAACCCATACCCAAAAGACATGCAAGCTATGTATTTACAAGTAGATATTAGTCCTAAAGTACAGGATAATCACTTTAAAATCCACAGACCCAGAGAAGCAAAAAAATGAGGATTGAAAGGAAGACAGCTGAATCTTTCTCAGACAGGGAAACAAAGTAAATATCAGAGTTGGATAGAGGGAAGAACTGGATGGGAGAGGGGATGGGAAGGGAAGCAGTGTGTGTGTGTGTGTGTGTGTGTGTGTGTGTGTGTGTAGGGTAATCAGGTACAGAGAGAATAAGGGAGAAGAACAGAATTAAGTGGTATGTTGGGGGCATCCCTAGGACATGCAAGAGATCTGGGATTTGGGAGGGCTCCAGGGTATCTATCTGGGTGACTGTAGCTGAGGCTCCTACCAGTGTGGGATATGAATCCTTAAGTGGCCACTTCCTGTAGAAAGGCAGGGCTCCCAGTGTAGGAGAGAAAGACAGCAACTCAAACATAAAACCTTCAACTCAATATGTGTCCTGCCTCCAAGAAATGCAGGGACAAAGTTAGAACAGAGACTAATGGAATGGCCAAGCAAAGACTGGCCCAAATTTAGACCCATTCCATGAGCAAGCACCAATTTCTGACACTATTAATGATACTCTGTTATGTTTACAGACAGGAACCTAGTATAACTGTTGCCTGAGAGGCTCTGCCAAGCAGCCAATGAAAACACATGCAGCCATCCACAACCAAACTTTCAAGTAGAGTTTGTGCGGGAGACAGTGAGTCTTCCTGAAGAGCTGGGGAATGGATTGGGGGGCCTGAAGAGTGAAGTAACTCCATAGAAAGACCAACAGAAGCAACTAACATGAACCTTTTGGGGCTCCCAGAAACTGAACACCCAACCAAAGAGCAGATGAGGGCAGGACCTAGCCCCCTACCACTGCACATATGCAGCAGATGTGCAGCTTGGTCTTCATGCAGATTCCCCAACTACTAGATCAGGGTATGAGCTTGAATCAGTTGACTGCCTGTGCACCCATTTCCCCTTACTGGGTGCCTTCTCTGGTCATAGTGGAGGAGGCTGTGCATAGTCCTCCAGTGACTTGAAGTGCCAGAGGAAAGGGCTGGGGGGAGTAATACCAAGAAGCAAAGCTCCCCCTTTTGTTAGGAGAAGGAGATGGGAGAAAGTGGGGAGGATTTGTGTGAGAGGAGGACTAGTCCATGAGGAGAAAAAACTTGATGTTGGGAAGTAAATGAATAAATAAATAAATAAATGTAAAAAAGTAGAAGATATTCTGGTAATCCACTATAAGTACTTCAGAGAATATATATATATATATATATATATATATATATATGTGTGTGTGTGTGTGTGTGTGTGTGTATATAGTTGTAAATCTAATTATTTTGCATTACTATTTGTAACAAAGTTTTTATAGTTTTCTTCAGAGATCCAAATTATTGTGCTATTAAGTTGTAATTGATTTACCACAACCCATTACCTCTTAGTGAAATTAGAATAACATTCAAATTAGAGATATAGTTGATATAGTTATCACAGTGTCAGCACATTTAACATAATTTATTTTAACAATGTTTGCTGCTTAGCTTTAATTGAGCAGAATTTGTGTCAGAATTTAGCCAGAATGATTATCTCCTAATTATAGTCAGTTTTGTAAATTGTAATTATTAGAGATTTGCATATAGATGTAGAAGGCAAAATAATGTCTCTTTTATGAAATATCTCTATGGGAAGTAATATGACTTCCTAAAAACATATACTCTATCAGAAGTCTTAAGAATCTCTTGTTCATATACTTTCATACTTATTTTCTGTATTATGCTTCAAAGGTTAATGTGGCTCAATGACATCACTGTAAAATATATAACATGTCTAAAAATATACAAAAATAAAATCAATCATATGAATGAAAAAATAGGATATAATTTTTATTTTGTAATTCTCAGTAAAACAATGATACTAATCTTAAATATAAAATATACATTTACCATCTTTTACCTACTTAGTACCTTTTTACATCAAATTTCATTCTTTTCTTTTTAGCACCTTTAAATATTAATTCTGTCATTGATACTGAATTTCAACCCCAATGTTTCAAAGTCTGTGTAGTTCCTTTCAAGTACTTTGCTTTGTATCCATTTATTTTCCAGCAAATATACATAGGCATTTGGTAGTCATTTTATTTACATATATAGTAATTACTCATCTGTATTTAATCTGCTATTTTAGGTGTTTATCTTTCAACAGTGACACTAACTCTTTTTAAATAGGTTTTCTTATTGTTGAGTACTAAGTGTTTTGAATATTTTCCCTTGACTAGATAAGTATTTTGCAAGTATCTTCTTCCTTAGTTAGTGGCTTGTCTTTACTTTCTCTAATAGTATCTTTTATAGTGTAGAGGTCCTCAATTTTAAGAGAGTCTACCTTACCATTTTCAAACTACTAATCATGCTGTCTTAAAAGATATAGATATAGATATAGATAATTATATATATGTACATATATAAAATATGTTTAAGTATTTTATCTTATGTGTATGGGCATTTTATCTGCATGTATATAGGTGTACCATGTACATGCCTGGTGCCTACAACAGGCAAGAATATGTCATCAGATCCCCTGAAACTTGATATTCAGATGATCGATAGCCACCATGTGGATGCTGAGAATGAAATTTGATTCTATGGATAAGTAGCCAGTGCTATTACCTCTGAGACACTTCTCCAGGCCATTAGTCATGCTTATGATATGCTGTTTAAAAATGCTTTATGAAAACCCAAGTTTACTTACATTTTTTTTCTAAGATACACTTTCAAATTGGTAAAATTATGCAGTGCAAATTTAAGTCACTTACATTTTGAACTGTTATTTGTGTAAATAGTGGTGCATGTGTGTGTGTATGTGTGTGTGTGTGGTGTGTGTGTGTGGTGCATTTGTGTGTGCGTGTAAATGTTGAATCACTGTCTATAGTTTTTGGTTGTTGTAGTTTGTTAGATTTATAATGGCAAGAAGACCCCTATAATATTTTTTGAAATCTCAGCATTATTTATCTTGTTGCCATTGCTTCTTTGTTAAAAAGAGTTAAATATATTCTGTCATTATATTTTGGAACTCTGTCTTTTATATTAAAATTATTTTATTATTTTGTGTGATGCATCTAATTTTTTCAATTTATTTATGATTTTTATTATTTTTAAAGATTTATTTTATTTATGTATGTTAGTACACTGTCACTCTCCAGACACACCAGAAGAGGGCATCGGTTCTTATTACAGATGGTTGTGGGCCACCATATGGTTTCTGGGAACTGAACTCAGGATTTCTGGAAGAGCAGCTAGTGCTCTTAACTGCTGAGCCATCTGTCCAGCCTTGAATTTTATTAATTTTTAAAATTATAATATAATTAATCAGTCATTTCCTCTATTCTTTTTTCCTCCAAACTATTCCATATACATTTTCTTGCTTTTTTAAAAAAAAAAATTATGCCCTGTTTTTGGCATAAATTTATATGTTGTTATATGCATACACACACACACACACACACACACACACACACACACACACGTCAGGTCTGAAATTTACATGACAGGAACTTGGAGGCAGGAGCTAATGCACAGGCCATGGAGTGGTGCTGCTTTCTGGCATGCTTCCCCTGGCTTCCTCAGCTTGCTTTTATATAGAATCCAGGACTATCAATCTAGGGATAACACCACCTTCAAGGGACTGGGCCGTTCTCCCCTCCTTGATCACTAATTGAAAAAATGCCTTACAGGGATCTCATGGTGGCATTTCCTCAAGGAAATGTTGACCAACAGAACAGGACTTAATAGCAGTCCTTCTATAAAAGACCTTAATAATTAGTGATATAATTTTAGGAATTCTTATTGGATCATCATTAAGACTTGAGACGTCATCTATTTGTATATATAGCACCACTACAAGACAGTATATCTTTGTAGATCTTCAGTGATATTCTCAAAAAGGGTGTGCTAATATCTAGTGATTGTTATATATGTTTAGTAATAACAGAAAAGACATATTAACAGCAGGAATCTTTCATAAAATCAATTCTCTTAGGCCTTGTCTATAAGAGGAAATCTATCTTGGATTAATCTAAAGCAATCCTTCTCAGGAAGATCACTAGTTATTAGCTTGCCCTATTTTGGTTCCTGACAAGGGTGGATTTGGAAAAGGAATTGTATAAAATAATCAAAGAATTGAAAACAATTTAAGAATGGTAAAAAAAAAAAAGAATTTTGAACAGAGTTTCCTTCATGGGTAAGTAATATTGTTTCTAGAAACCATATAATTTTTGAAAAGAACTCAGTACCAATACTCACCAATTCATTCACCTCTGGGTAAATACTGTCATCCATAGACAGAGAAGCTGTATTTACAGAGGATTTCTGTAAGTTGACTTGGCTATCTTTGAATTCTCTCTATATTCTAGGCATTGAACTTGAGATTTTCCTACTTCATCCTACCAAGTAGCTAGGATAACAAGTAAGTTTTACTAGGCCTAGATTTCTCTGTCTTTTCTATTTTCTTTTTCTAAATTTTCCCTTTGCCTAGTAGTGCAACATTGCTTTTAATCTCATTTTCTTAAAATTAAAACCAATATGTAGGCGGTCTCAAAAATCTGCCTCATGTTTTATAGGTCATTGACAACTTTTTTCTGTCACAGCACCATAGTAGTTTCTATAACTACCAATTATTAAAAAAATGTAAAATCTATTGTTAATGCAAACACTATATTAATGGCAGTAAATCAGTTTGTTAAAGAAAAAAGGCATAATTATCTGCCATGGTTTTCCTGGGTCACACTTTCGAGATCTTTCTGACAATGAATTCTTACAAAACTGCAGTATTGGGGTTAGTGAAATGGTTTAGGATTGTTGTTAGGACTGCTAACCTGAGTTCAGTACACCTATGTGGTAAAGGGGAAGAAATAATTCCTGAATGTACGCCTCTGTTTTCCACATGCAGCTCACAGCATGCATGCTTGCATTCTTGTGCATAGATGCTCTCACATGCACTTCTGAAAACAAACATATCCACAAACACAGTAAATAAATGTTAAATGATATATCACATAAAGTAAATATTTGAGCATAAACCAGGTTGGCCTTGAATTCATTGACGTCTGCTTGTTTTTGCCTCTTGTATAATGGAAATTTAATTTTTATTCAGTAATTGTTCAAATAACACACATACAGTTTTTCTCTATAAAGAAGCTGGAGAAGGGACTGGAGAGATTGCTCAGTGATTAAACTCATTGACTATTCTTTCAGAGGATCTAGGATCAAACCCAACATGCACATGGGAGCTCACAATTGCCTTTAATTCTAGTTCCAAGGGGACACAACACCTTTTACATGCTGGCAAAATGTCCATACATATAAAACAAAATAAATCTCAAAAATAATCAAAGAAGTAGGACAATTATATAAATATTCATACATTGATTTTTAAAAGACTAAAATACTGTAGATGCTAACATTTTTAACAACTTCAAGATTAAACACTCCTGTCTGTGTATATTCAATTATAATCAATTAGCAATTAAAATATCAAAATTAAGAACTTCAGTTGCTAAGGCTACTGTGTATATTCTTGACATATATGTCTTATATTTTTTTTCTGTCAAATGAGTCAAGATGTCTTTGGTTTCTGGTTTAGGGTCAAAATAATTAAAAAATGAGATCGTAATTAGCTAGGCAAATATTGAATGAGATTCACTAACAAAATAATAACCTCACAAAATGAGGAGTGGAATTTTTGCTCAATCCAGAAGCTATAGTGACATCAAAGAGGCTATAGACAATGAAACTATGGATGCAATAGGTAATATTGAAAGGTAATCACTGTTTCACTCCTTTGGGGGATGTCAATTTCTTTTAGACTGAGTTCCTAATATATTATATTTGATGATAGGCATTCCTCACATTTCATTAATTTAGATGTTAATCTAGCTCATAAATTTC
Organism: Arvicanthis niloticus; assembly: GCF_011762505.2. Classification (NCBI taxonomy): domain Eukaryota; kingdom Metazoa; phylum Chordata; class Mammalia; order Rodentia; family Muridae; genus Arvicanthis; species Arvicanthis niloticus. The sequence continues at coordinate 120,219,386 of NC_047679.1, read as the reverse complement.
ATACTAGTATTTGGAATCGTACTTGATCAATTGTAAGTACCTTGTCTTTACAATCAGGATGTATTTAATTCCTCATGACACTACAATTGAAGGATTAAATAGTTTAATCTCAAATTATTTGCTTTTTAACATCTTAGAGATAACTACTTTTATTTTGTTTTGATCTCACATGAAATGAGTTCATTTTATGTTCATCTTCACTTGGACTGTGACAGAGCATCTCCCATCATGGAGAGGCAGAGGAAATAGGACACAAGTTGAGACTGCTTTGAGTTGGAATCTGACTTGGAACTAATCAATTCTACATACATGAATACCTACAGACACCTCTTTCCTGGGATTCATTTTTTTTTTTACCTGTTCCTCATTTTGCACAATACTCAACTAGTTTCCAGTTGTATGTGTTTGGAGTTATACTACAACACTTCTAAAATGCTCTAACAGCTATATATGTATATATGTGTATATATATCCTCACAAAATGAGGAGTGAAATTTTTGCTCAATCCAGAATCTATAGTGATATCTCTCTCTCTCTCTCTCTCTCTCTCTCTCTCTCTCTCTCTCTCTCTCCCTCCCTCACTCTCTCCCTCACTCTCTCTCTCTCTGTCTTTCTCTCTTTCCCTCTCCCTCTCTCTCTCCCCCCTCTCTCTCTTTCTCTCTCTCTTTTAATCATCACCACACTTTGAAACTAAGGACTTGTTTTTTTGTTCTTCTCCATCAGTGTCCTTGTTTTTTTTTTTAAAGCTTTTTCTAGTATTTAGACATAGAAAAGCAACATAATTTAGAAGTAACATAAAAATATCCTTACTAACATTTTTTCTCCAGTATAAACAAGGACCATGATAACATGTTATGACTCATAATATCTGTTCAAATTTACTTTCTTGCCAACAGTGTAAAAATATAATGCATTATCAGTGAAGATGAAAGACTATTTGTTTGATACTAATGAATATTGATACATTGTACAATTCTTCCAAGTGATACTTTGTTGGGGGCCAACTTTTAGCAGAAAGCGACTATCAGCTTTGCAGCCATCTTGAGCCATATACCCTGACATGTGACTTGGATTACAATAGCCTACAACAGCTGAGCACACTCTGATAATCTTGGTTTAGATACCTTGAGATTAAAGGTGCATGAGATTAAAGGTGTGTGAGATTAAAGGTGTGTGACTTAAGAGTGTAATTTAGAGATAAGATTTAGAGACAAGACCTAAGGGCATGATTAAAGGTGTGACCAAAAGGCGTGGCTTAGAAGTCAGACATATAAAAGGCAGAGACAGAACAGATCAGAGTCAGACACATCAGACATTAGGTAGAAGACACTTGGCTGTAGAGAGAATCAGACACAGCAGACAGAAGGGAGAGAGACACATCAGACATTAGGGAGACACAGAGGAGAGATCCAGACACAGCAGAGAGAAAACAGGTAGCAGGCACTTGGAAGAGAACTTGGAAGAAGTAACTTGGAACTTGGAGGGACTAGGAGCTAGGGACTAAGCACTAGGATCTCAAGACTTAGGACTTAGACTGAAGAATAAACAGGACTGAATTACACTCTGTCTGGTCTGCATTCTTCGAGTCCATCCTCATTCTCGATCTTGCTGAACCACGACCCTCAGACCAGAGAGGCAGCTTGGGCCAGGATACAGTGGCCGCCCAAACGTGGGTTGGCCTGGGCCTCAACATTTTGCTTGGGCCATGACATTTTTTGGCCGCCCCAACGTGGGGCTAGTTTGGCTCCCAACATTAATACTTCTCTGTGATTTTGACATTTATCATCTTTTTATATATTTTTCAGCCATATTTCTATTATTTTGAAAATATGTCAATTAAATTTCTCTGGTCATTTTTTTATTATTTGGAAAGAGGGATTTTTACTATAACATTATATGACTTTTCAAAGGCTAGGTTGTATATTATATCACATATATCTCATACTAGTACATAGAAAATTTTAATTTGTTGACTTATTTCTTTTGAAGTTTAGGAGGACTAAAGTGTGCTACTATATTATTTGTTACAAGAGAACAGAATACTCTTTATTCAATGAGTTCTATTTCACTCAAGAGAGAAGACATTTATATTAAAATAAATATACCAAATGAAAATATAAAATAAATGATAAACTAATAATAAAAGGAGAGCAGATTGATGATGAGAATGAGGTTGGCTCACTGATTCACAAATTCAAGAAAAATAACAAAGACTGGCCTTGGGCATAAACTAAAATTTATTCCAGAAAAAAATGATATAGAAAGTAATTCAGGTAAGAGACTTTCTCATATGGGCTTGAAGACATACTGCTGAATTAGTGGATATTTATTAACTTGTAAAGTCACAGAATGAGCATGATTTTCCTAATCATTTAGAGTGTCTTAGTCAACCAGTTTTGAGCTCTGCAAATTGTCACATACCTACATGCTCTTCTCAGAGAAATTTTGCCATAAAGTGGTTGCTTTTTTGTAAAAGAGTAATGGAAAGGAGGTAGGCATGTTTGACAAGAGACATATCAGAAAGTATTATGACACCTACACCAAGAAATGTAGAATCTATCACATAGGTGAGGAGGAGTGAAAAAAGCAAGATTGTGAATATAAAGTTGACAAAAGTCAAGTATGATTTCCTGGGTATGAATCTTCAACATTATGTGAACTAGAGGTAAAAAGAGTTCCAGTATAATCCATCTGGGCAGAGGTTTATCAGAGCCATCAAAAATTTATCAAGCAAAAGCTACAGACCAACTTAAAAGATTGTTGTTCTAATCGATATAATTACTCTAAAAGGATTATTCCAAATTTGAATTTAATTCACTTTCTATCCTTATTTAATTTTGCCCATCTTAAATCTAGTCTCCAGGTGAGACCACATTTCACAGTGGAAGTGACAAATTATCAACAGCTTACTACAATTCATATCCACCACACAAATGTCCAGCTGTTCTTGAAAGACAATTTCTTTGGGTGGAAATTTATAATGACTAAGCCAATATGTTTATATTCATAAGAAGATAAATGATTTTCAATATCACTTTTTTGTTAATTGAATTTGTTATATGATAATTTTATCCATGTAAAAGGACATTGTATTCACTCCCTTATATCCCTCCCACATCTGTCATTCATGTCTTCTTCCAAAGGTCTTTTTTGGTTTTTTTTTTGTAATCTTCTGATTTTGTCTATAGACATAAACATAAATATTTTAATTGTAGTGTGGTACCATGAATATTTAGCTAAATTATAGTAGTGGGGACCCCCTTGTGTTTCTATCTTTCCAGTTATGGGTTGTTTTTTTGTTTTTGTTTTTGTTTTTTTGTAAAACGGGTTTATAATACCAGACATTTATTCCTTCCTATGAAGTGGACCTCAAATCAAATAAAAGGCCAGTTGGTTACATTCTAACAATATTGTAATTATTGTACCAGAGAGCATATCTTCCTAGCAGGTTAACACTGTAGTGGGTAGGGGTCAAAGCTGGATAAAATGATTGATATCTTATCTTTCATAATAGCACAAATAGTAAACTCTTGTATTTTATTTAGATACAAGATTGCTTCACTGAACCTAATTAAAAGAAAAGTGTGGGGCTGGAGAGATGATTCATTGGTTAAAAAGCATTGGCTGATTTTTGCAAAGAATCTGTGTTCAAACCCAGCACCCACGTTGGGCATTTTACAATTGTGAGAAATTCTAGATGAGGGGATCCTCTTCTAGCACTGGAAGGCACCAGGTACACATGTGGTACACATAAATAAATGCAAGAAAAAAAACCCACACATTTAAAATAAAAAAAAATGTTTTCAATAAAGAAATAGATACTTTGATAGTTTTTTTGTGCTTTGATGGGTTAATATAAAAGTCTCTGGTACATTATGAAGGTGCATGCATATGATTCTAAAACTTACAATTTCTACTTCTGTCCATTTAGAATCTTAAACTTTTTTGTTAAAAGAATTTTGTGATTTTTCTCTTGTGTCAATATTTCATTAGGCCCCTTCTGAGAAAATTTCTTTAATTTCTACAGAAATAAATAAATAGCCTGTATATAAGACTATATATTCAGAAGTACCCAACTTAAAATAATCCTACATAGAGTCTCACTAAATAATGAAACAAAGAGAATTACACATGTAACAAACACCCATATTAGGGCAGTGTACTTTAAAATGTATTATGCTTCCTTGCTGTTTTATGAGAAGGATGTGCTAAGGAGTGTGGTCTAGAAAACAGCTTGGATTTCTATATGACTATAATAAAATTATTTCATGTGTATAAAATAGAATTCTACCTCTATCACTTTAGATTCAGTTACAAGAAAGGTTTAACCATGGCTTTATGCCAAGTTTCTGTTTTGTTTGCTTTGGTGTTTTTCTGAACTTTAAACAGCAGCTGTGCATGTTTGTGCAATTTCAAAGTCAGGATTTATATATGTAATTTTTCAACTGAGGGAAAAAGTTAAAAATATCTCTAATGAATCACATGAAAAGCTACTGAAAGAATTATAATACCGAAGAAGGCTCTTTTTCCTCCTTTTGTCAGCCTACATATTTATAAGATTTATAATGAAATTGCTATCATCCTTTCTTGGAACAAAGCCTGCCTTCCTAAATACAAACTGAGTTAATTTTTAATGAAGTAATTCAGAAACCAGTTTCTGAATGTTAGATATGGGAAAAAAAACAGATTTGGCTGGTTTTCTTTTTATAAACTGTGCCTCTCAATCCCTCTTTCAGGTATATTCTTATCTTATTCAACTTCCCCCAAATCCAATACAGGAAGCCAAGTCAAGTGATCTTTCTTTACAAGATAAATAATTTTAGAAAAATATACCTGCTTTCCAAGCACAGCCACTTCAACAGCACCCATCATATACAGCTACAATTGATTTAAAGAATTGATTCTAGTTTGGGGGAGTAAAATATAGGATTGAATATAAGTTATATTTTCTTAGGAAGTAGTACTAAAATGGTACACATGTTCCATCATTTTCCTATGCTGAGACAACAAAAGATGGCTTTCTTGGTCTTATAATAAGCATACATCTGAGTCTATGTATCTTTGCATCATTCATCTTTGTCAGCCTTCTGCTCACACCCAAGTATTCAAAAGGCATCCTTTCCTACATGATCTGCAAATAACACTTCTTCTCCTTACTCTCACACTTGGAAATTGCTCCAAAGCATAAGCTATCACCCAGAATGCAACCAATTCTGCACGGATTCAATACTGCATTACTTGAAAAGGATGATATGAGAGATTGACTTAGTCCTAGGAAGGCATTTAGCTCAATGGGATGGACTTGTTAAAGCAGTTCATATAGTTGTCTCTGTAACTTTGAGGATTTCTCACCTTCATCCTTCTAAAAATAAATTTTTGCTAGTCACCCAGGGAAGGTGTTTTTCCTCTTCATTTGAGATGTACCCAGGAAATCTGGCAGAGGGCCATGGATTGTGCTCAGTAAATATTATCTTTGCTCAGGAATTAGACATACAAAGGAATTTTAACTTCGACTATGCAGATGAAAGACAAAGCAAAATTAATAGAATCTGGCATTCTCCTGCCACATTAACTATTTTAGTGAATTGCATTGCATTGATTCATAAAGCAAAAGAAGACAAGGTTTACCTTCTAGGATGTATTTTGGAAGACTCAAAATCTAATTACCTTATACCTTTACATGAGCAAATGAATAGAATAGAGACTAAGCAAGTACCCCTCATTGCCCTCTGTGTCTGAATACATACAACTGTGGCCAAGATGTGCTGTAAAGAAGAGATACCCAGTGACTAAGCAGATATTTGTTGCATGTTACTTGACAAATATAAGTCTTATAATGATCAGAATGGTCCATTTATCATTCTGATTAAATCTTATTTTTAGACAGTCTCAAGTAGCAGAGTTTGGCCTTAAACTCACTATGTAACCAAGTGGCCAAAGATGGCCTTACACTTCTGATCATCCTGCATTTATATCCAAGTGCTGTAATTAGAGGTCACCATGCACAGACATCCCTTCTTTATGTGATGGTGGGGAGTGAACCCATGAGTTTAGTTGTGCTATATAAGCCTTCTACCAATTATGATATATCCTATCCCTGATAAAATCTTTGAAATAAACTATTTGTGATGACAAAATTTGTCAAATTATTTGCATCTAGAATCAATTATGAGAAAAAAAAAACTCTGGGTAGGATATAAGTGTACTTTTTGAAAGAATTAACAAAAATGGAAAGACTCTGGCCAAGAGTGGGCATGATCCCATTTGTTGCTTTTTGTGGCAAAAATTTCCCTGTCCAATCTATTTGCAGCAGGAGGCCTGTGATTAGACAGGGAAAAGGGAGGCAGAGCTAAGGGTGGCAGAGAGGGAGACATGGAGAGAGATACAGAGGAAGAGAAAGATAGCAGAAAATGACAAGGGATGTGGACCCATGAGGCAATGTGTCAGACAAGATTTCACTAGAAATTTAAAATTATTAACCTGAGAATTAGAGTTGTATTTTTTTTTAAAAAGTGAGTATCTGAGTAGCCCTAAAGAAGTCACAGGACTCAAGCTCAGGAACTTTGAAACAAAGAAACTGCTAGCAGCTCCCAGGTCCCCTGCTATGAGGATCTGCAGCCTGCTTTTAGTTAGGAAAAAGAATAAAGTTGCCTGCCTTTTAATGAAGAGGGATTTAACTGTGAATTTATAATATTGGGATTATTTGTTTTTAGGCTAGATTATAAACAGATTTGTCTGAATCACATGGGGGAATTTTGCCCATGGTTCGGAACAAAGATAGGGAAAATTTGTCTGTGGCTCCAGGTAGAGATGCTAACAGATAGATATTATTAGATATTAATTAATAGATCGGTGGCTACAGACAGAGAGCCGAACACAAAGATGGTATAAGATATATTGCTTTAATATGCCTTAGAATACTCGAATTCTGTCTAACATGGGCTTCATGGGAATCTTGAGTTTGTATCCTGCTTGGCAAAATAGATAGGCACCTGCAGTACTTTAGTTTACTTCATTTGTTTTCGATTGTTTTAATTTTCAAAATGGTTGTTATTTTGAGCTTTGTGGTTATATTATTCTTCTGGCAGAGAGGTCTAAAAGTGTTTTGTGAATACTGGCTTAAGTATGTGCTGATTTGGGGAAAAGGTTTAATCTTTGTGCTTTAAAAAAAATATGATTAAGGTATTTTCACCTTCCAGAGTAATGTGGATGAGATTTGAAAGAGTTAGGCCTTCAGAGACTAGATTGCAGAGACTCAAACAAAAAAATTATCTTGATGATACTAAAATTTGTTTTGAGATTTGTATATTACAGAATATACAGCCTTGGTAAATCTCCTCATCAAGCTTGCTGAACTGACCTGCTTGAACTCCTGATGTCCTGGACTTTCACCCGAATCCAGCAAAGACACAGACATCAAAGACTATTTTCCCTATCCTTCCTGCCCCCTTCAAAATATCTCAATGCCCATATTCAACTTGAAGAAGTTATGAAGAGTTGTCGACCCAATTCCCTGGGCTTTGGGGCTGAAGGTGGTTATTATTAGGTTTTCTTTCTAGGGAATTTAGAAATGGTTTTAATTGGAACAGGGAGGAATAGTTAGAATTGATTACATAGCCATATCTATTGGTAGAAATCTTTATAATTGTTACTAAGTTGAAGTCATAGTTTCTTATATGGTACATAATTTATTTTGATGCAAAATCAAGGGTTTCATTAGTATAAATTTTTTCTATTGATACAAAATTTTGTGACTACAAGGCTTAGACCCAGTCCTCTTTAACTGTTATTTTAAACTTATCTGAGATGTTTGGCCTGTGAGTTAAGGGGCAAATAGCAAATTCATGGCTCTGAGTTTATTGCCAGGGTGTTTTCTAGCTTTTAATTAGAAATAGCTGATAGTGGTTAATGGACAACAGTCCAGATTACTTTACATAGATAGTTGGTTTTCAAAAACATCAGAAGTCCACAGAATATGACATTATGGACATTTATTTATTAAGGATCATTTGACTAGAGACCTGTCTCCTCCTGACAGCACCCCCTTTTTGGATTCAAAGAAGAAATTGAGCATCTATGGAGTTGCTCCAGTAGTGGCAAGACAGCCACTAGGCAAGAATTCCCTCTTCTCATCTACAGACAAAATACTGTCCAAGAAAAAGAGGTACTATGCAAAATAGTCAACTGATAATCTCTGTCAAGACATTCTGAATTACTAAGTCTGTCAGATGATCCTGGGCCAGAAGGCTGAAGAACAGATGCTCCAACATTTTGTAGTATAGGGACTGTTCAGGTGATCAGCAATCTTTATAAATTGGCTAAGTTTTGGAAGCTATTCTTTGTGCTTCCCAAATTTTCAGTTAACTCAAGTCATTCTTGGATTTCTGACAGGGTTGAAGACTTATAGTCAACCCAGGGTATTTACTTTGAAAGAGCAAAATTGAGAGGATAGTTTTCAGATGCCATTCAATCTAAAACCAGAACATAAGCCAGGTGCAGAATTACAGTTTGTTAAGTTAGGATAGATGACAGTGGTCTTTTTTTAATTGACAATAATGTTGGACTGGGTATTAGGTCTGTCTTGTACCCTACCATCACAAAATGGTAATAGCCATGCTTAATTTATATTTTTGAGAGAAAGTTGGGATTTTGTTGTTTTTTTTTTTTATTCTAAAAGAAATGGTGGAATGTGGCAAAAATTTCCCTGTCCAATCTATTTGCAGTGGGAGGCCTATGATTGGACAGGGAAAAGGAAGGTGGACCTAAGGGTGGCAGAGAGGGAGGCTTGGAGAGAGATGGGGGAGAAAAATGTGGTATAAAATGGCAATTGACGTGAACCCAGGTGACTTTGAGTAGCATGTCTAAATTGTGTGGACATCTTGGGATTTGAGTATTTGCTGATATATAAATCTGTTAACTATAAACATTAACAGGTTTTGATTTCACCAGGTTAATGGTATCATAATATCTAACTGCAAGGATGGTGGTAATTGTATCAGGCTAGCCTAGTGCCATGGAGGCAGAAGGATTGGCCAAGGGCCAGGACAAGAGCCATGGAGGCCGAGGGTGGTGGTAGACAGAGTTAGCAGCTACACCAGTGTCTCAAGGACTTTGGCCAGCACCACTGAGACCACCTCTGGTGCTGGCATTAGTGTGGGAACATGGCAGCTAAGCTAGGAGTAAGTTGGATGACTCATTTCTATATCTCCTGCTACAGTTATCCCAGAGGAGATGCCCGAAGAAAGCTGTTGCTATTTCCTCACCATATTGTTCTCCCTCTACTGAGCATATCTGTCTTGTGATGCTATTGCTGCTATCAGTTTTCATTTTAATTGGAAACAAGTTTCTTCAGTTTTCCAATGTAGACTGATATCATACCATTCTTTAGGAGTCCTTCAGACATTTGAGTTTATTGCTAGACTGTGATAGTTAAAGTATTCAGCCTCACAACATAAGCAACTATGGAGATTTCTGCCCCTGAGCATGATGATGTCATTGTTTGGCTACCCAGCTACCCAGACCAACTAGTATAAGTTAATCTAATGAATCCCTTTTTGAATATATAAATCAGTCTATCAATAAAGATATAGATATATTCATTCAATCAGTTCTGTAGCTCTATATAATAATGATTATATTATGTTTTTCAGGTGAAAATTTAAAATCTAGGCTCAAAAAGTAAAATATTGCACACAATACAAAATTATAGTTTAAAGCTAGCAGCTTTTTCCATAAAGGCCAAAATACATGACTTAAAACAAAATTTACCCATAAAGTCATGTTCCTACTTGAACTAACCATTTCAGTTTACAAAAGAAATGTTTGCACATAATTTATTCTTTAAAATAATAATTACTTTTAAAGATAAGAGTGTGACTATCAGTAAGCACATGTGGAGCTAACAACTGTTTGAAAATTAAAGTGTATTAAGCCAATTCATATAGATTCACAAGCAGCCACTCTCAATCACAGATTAACTAAGGTTCACAGGATGTCAATTTTCCCTAGACTCTAACAATCAATGTTGATTCCTATTTTTAGTATTCAGTTGTTGACACACTTCAGCAAGAAGACATATCTTTTTTCTTGTAAGATTTACACAGTCATGCTGAACTCTCATTTTACCTACAAAATGTGTATTGATTTGATGCAAAAAAAAATCTCCAACATAGTTAATGTTGCATTTCATTCCTAAAATGTTTAGGTTCAAACTATTGGCAGATCACTTTCTATTGTAAGGACATCATAACTTAAAACTCAATTATGTAATGAAACTTTACCCATATTTCATAATACCAGGCTAATCCTTAGCTTTCCTGAAATGCACAGTTGGATTTACGATAGTTTAGATCTGTGTACAAAGACACAACTCCCAAAGCAGGGCTGATAAATTATCAAATCTGTCAAGCATGTTCCAGCATGGATTTTAAAGTATTTTGTTCAAATAAACTTATCTGTTAAATCAGGCCTCTTAATATACATTACACAAAAGTTTACTTTTCCCTATGGATGATAATGAGAGAATTGCTAGACTGGATTCAAGTTTAATTCCAACTCCAGTTATTATTTTGGATAGATCACTTTAATTGTTCAGTACTTGATATCTTCTACATAAGGATGGCATGCTGGAGAGCTTGAGAGATGGTTTAGAAGTTAAGAGGATGTGTTCCTCCTGTGGAGTACCCAGATTCAGTTCCTGGAACTCACAGGTTGGCTTACAATCATCTCTAGTTTTAGGGCCTCAGATGTTCTTCTGACACCTATAGGTAACAGATATATGGTACACAGACAAATATAGAGTCAAAACATTTAAACAACTAAAATAAGTGAATCTAAAAGTGTAAAAAGAAAATTAGAAAATGTTTTGAAGCACTTATATGCAAAATGTATGTAAATTCCATTGAAGAAAAATGTCAGAGATAATGCCTTATGTTTCATTATATCTAATCATGGATGCTAGTTGGCATTTAAAACATGTATTTTCCCTAGTTGCCTAGTGATATTATTTTCATTCAACTTTCTGGACTCTCATGGTGAATGTGTCTATTCTTGTGACCTGTGCATTCTGATATTTAAATGTTTATTAAGACCTTTAGTGAATATTTACAACTTACCAGGGTTGGATCTTTACTCTAAAGGAGTATGTTCTTTGCTATCATAAATATATATATATATTGGTCATTTGCAGTAAATAAAAGTAAGTGGTAGATACTCAATTTAAGGTGATAGTTATATATACTTCTATTTTGGTGTAGAATAATGGTGATGATGAGAAAGGAATATGATTATAAAGAAGAGCAGATGAAAGTTTTTAGATAAAAACTGAAACAAGCTGCATAGTAAAAAGGTAAAGAAGACATATTTGTGAAGCAGTGGATAAATAATTAGCCTCCTTTGCAAAAACTTACAATGAGTTTCAAAAATATATTGGAATGTTCATTTTATGAATAAGGAAGAAAATATGCAGACTGTGAGTAACTTTCAAAATTCTTCATGACTGATTCAAAGTCAATGTGAAACTATAACTTACACAGCCTACATTTTAAACACATGATCTACACAACAGGCTAATGAATAAAATGCAGAAAATACAAGGATGCATAGGCTATGAGTCATTCCTTGAATTGAAGAATAATGTAAATAGCAGCCATTAAAATACTACCAGTGGTAAAATGTAAACTATGTTTAGTAGTAGTAGTGTTTCTAACAGACATATGGAGAACAAGGATAGAGATGGAAGTTAAAAAATAGTGAGAATAAGGACAATGTTCCTTAGGAAGTAAATAGAAATATCTGAGCTATAATACATTCAGATATGATTGATTGCTTATATAAGGATTCTTATTCCCCTTCTTACTGGGGAATATGGATCTACACTCATGTTTTGGTGAAGTGCTCATCAGTTAATTCATGTAAATCATACATTTAGTTCCTCTTTATCTACAAGCAATGTATTCATTTTTTTCAGGAGATGGAGAGACTGTAGCTATTATAAAATCATATATCTATGTACATATCTATGTACATATATATAACATATCTTATATTCCCCTAAAGAATAATACTTTCGAATTTTTAAATTTAATTAGATATATAACCAAGCAAGCTCAGTCACTCAACAGGGTCTCAAGGGCAGGAGTGGGAATTGAAAAGAAAAAGACAATTATACAAACATTATAACATGACTCCAGCCATCGCTGAGGCTGAGGCTGAGGCTGAGGCTGAGGCTGAAGCAGGCTTATATTTTCCTAGTGAGCTTTTATACCATTCTAAGGTCCTTGCAGCTTTTATTCTTAGATAAAAGACAAAGTAATCAAGTAAGGTAAAGAACTAAGAGATCACACTAGGTAGGAATCAAACAAAGCAATAAACAAAGTCTCTAGAATACTTGGGTCTGGGGGCTTATCAGGATTACCAAGACAAAAAGAAAGTCACACATTCCTTGGCTGTGTTTACCTTGATTCTTGCATTAGCCCAAATGTGAACATTCTTATCAGAGCCTACTTTTTTGAGCCCAGTGTCAAATGTTTGCCAAATTTCTATAAGGAATACCAAAAACTCTCCACATTCCCCCTTTGTTTATTTCATAAATAAGACTGCATCTGTCTTTGGTTGTTCTGACAAAATGTCTTCCTTACTGGTCGTGGAATTAGCTTTTCATAAGCAATGCAATTCTGTCCTTGGTTGGTAATGCATTTTACAGACACTTACCCATCATTGACTAACAACCTGTTAAATTAATAACTCTGTATGGGGATCTGTGGGGTGGTGGGCTATGAGAAGCTGCTGGGCACCTGTTTGAGCATAAGCTTTGAACCCCGGACTCCCATGGGAAAGAAGGCACTGGGCACCTGGCTCTTTTCATTCAGTCTCAGCCCCCCAGCCCCTCCCACAGAGAGGTCTATGGCCACCGGTCACATAGGAATAGTGCCTCAGGCTCCCCTACATGTAGATGAGTCATCCCCAAGCTCGCAGACCAAGCCATTAGGGCTTACCTGCTTCCAGACTTTAACCCACCCCAAAACTGTATATATTGAGCTAACTCAAGAGATAAAAAAGGTGTGTGCAAGAATCATCCTGTTGTCCGAGAGCTTCTGTTGCAAGAGCTGTAACACTAGAGCTGTAACACTTGGGAAGAGGTCTACTCTCCCGAATTGCCTCCAGGATTCTCCCCTCCCAGCTGCCCACACCTCCTTGGCACAGAGAGACAAGTGCAGCACCTGGGAGCAATCAGGTGGCAACAGCTGAGATGAGGGTGGCCAGAGAAGCAGGCAATGGCAGTAGGGAACCATCCCTGCTCGCACTCTGTCCCCAGCTGGGCTGGAGATCCTTGTGGACCCCCTCCAGAACTGGGACCTATAGGGATCTATTTTTTAGTTTCAAGTCATGTATTCTGGTCAACAACTTATTGATGTTGTTAAAGGCAAGTTTTATCACAATGAGCAGGAATAGAAGTATTCCCAGGACAAGAGGAGGTAATATGATCAAGCTATATAAGCCATTCTTGAAGTATGACCAACATGGAAATACTGACCTTAACTTAAGCCATGAATAATTTTATCAGTAATATCTGCAGAATCAAAATTCAGTAGAGCATCATTCTGTAAATTCATAATCTCGGTATACAAAGTTAAAACATCCAGAGAAGTGTTAGAATTATAACAAATATTCTCCAAGTATCTTTGAACTTTCTTCCAATTATAGTGACTGTCACTGTAAATTCTAGAAGTAACACAAACTTATTGTTATTTAGCATGACACTTGAGATGGCTTCTTACTTTTAAACTCTGAACCTCATCTCCAATAATTTGAATAGTATAATAAAGTGCATTAACTTGTTGTTCCAAACACGTATCCAGATCCTCTTGAATACTCAGAGCATTAGTAACATACTTTACTGAATGATTAACAAAAGTAGCTGTCTTAACTTCTTGTAACAAAGCAATTGCAATGTAATTAAAACTGCTATACCAGCAATAATCAAGACCAGTACTGTCTTATTTCTGCTTAAAGTCTAACTCACTTCTTCTAGTACTTGCAAGGTTTTGTTTTTGGGTTTTTTTTTCTCAGAATACCAACGTCCTCTAATACTCATGGGCAATAAAACAAACAAAAGCTGACTGATAGAAAACCATAACAGACATGTCAGATTTCAACACATTAATACAATTAGAAAGTGTACAATCAACACAACTCACATTAAATATCACATAAGAAACAAAAGTAATTTTAACATGGCCAATTAATAAAAAATTAGGAGGCTTAACAAATGCATTAACATTTGTTTGAAATCCAGATCCTGTCCCATTTTTATCAACTACAAATGTAACTTCATACAAAGCAGTTGTGAATTTACAAATATGTCTCTGAAAATGTCCAAAACCAGGCTTCCAAATGAAGACTGTCATGTCTTTTTTTCCAATATTGGATTGATTTCTAGACCAGTACATGATAGAGTCAGAATAACTGGTTACATTAAAGGGAAGAGAAGAGTCATTATAACTTCTCTATTTGATTAATTGTTTTGAAGACAGTTTCAGTAGACTCCATTTTCTCTGTTTCACAAGGTCTAAAAGCTTGAAGCAAAGCAACTTGTCCAATCTACATTATAGGTAAGCAAAGTTGCGTCAGGAACATATGTCTTATACAGCTTCCCTGTCACCATTGTCAGGGCACTCAGCAAGGTCACAGGTCAGCATCATTCTTTGACCCAGCATCAGCATGTCATACCAATTGCTCTGGCAACTAGCACACTCCTTCAGCATCCTGTAGAAAAAACACAAACATTTCTTCTTCCCCATATTAATACCTGATTAGAATTATGTCATATGCAAGTAAGTGGATTCTTTCATTTCACCTAGGCATAAATATGCCTAGTTGTAGGGTGCCATAGACAACCAAGAGAGTTCTGTGGCATTCAAACTTTAAAATTTAAAATAAAAATCAGGATTTAAATTAATTTGTGGTTACATGGATATAATTGCCCCTTTTTATTTTATGAAGATACTGATTGAAAGTTCCATAATACCTTGTCTTTGAGAAGTATAAGAAATCCCAGTAATATGGGTAATATTAAATTGTCAACAAAACATCTCAAATGCTTGACATCAATAGTCAGTTCTATTATGTGTTTTAATGTGATTTGGAACACCCACCATAGAGAAGCAATGTAAGGAAACACTTTTAGTTGTTTCTCCTGTTAAAGCAGTTGCAACAAGAAAACCTGAGAAGGTATCAATAGTCACATGTACATATTTTACTTTTCCAAAATCAGAAATATGAGTAGCATACTTTTGCCATAACTGATTAGGTACAAGTCCTCAAGGACTAACACCATTATGTAGAACAAGAATAAACTGAGGACACTCAGGACAAGTCTTTTCAACTTGATATGAACATTCTCTAGAAACACCAAATTGTTGGCTCAAGCTACTACTATTTTGATGATGTAAACAATTAGATTGTTTGGCTAATTCTTCCTGTGTAAGGCCTATAATCTGTCTGGTATGCAAATATGCTGTGCCATTGCCCTCACTAAGGGGTTCAGGCAATCCAGTGTGATCTCTTAAATGTCCTATAAAGTTAAGGAGCAGTACATTCTCTTAAATTAAGTTATATTTGCATAAATAATTGCAAATTTTGAGAATTAGCAGTATCAAAAAAACCAACCAACCAACCACCAACAATAAAACTGATCAGTTTCAAGCAATTGCAAACCATGAGCTATATATTGGCTATCAGTATAAAAATTAAAACCTTGATTTTTCAACATTTTAAAAACAGCAGCTACAGAATGCAATTCAATTATCTGTGCTGAAACAGGGAAAAACTCAAGAAAATAAACATGTGATCAAATGAAATATGCTGCTTTCCCATTAGATGAGCCATCTGTAAATACAGTAAGCACATTCTCTATTGGCTGTATGCGTAAAGTTGCAGGAAATATAAAAGCATGCATAGAGCCAAATTGTAACAACTTGTCTTTTGGATAATGATTAGAAATTTTGCCTGAAAAGTTTGCACATGCAATAGGCCAAATATTAGTATTCTGCAATAACCAATTTAGATGCTATTTGGAATGAGGAACATTTTATCAAGTTCTTTCCCAAAATACTTTGGTGATTCTAACCTACAATTCTGTATTAAGACAGCAACAGCTTCAGGACAAGGTGTTAAAACTTTCTATGGAGATGAAGAGATGAATCCACATTAATGGTCCTGTCTTAGTGTTTCTATTCCTTCACAAAACATCATAATTAAGAAACAAGTTGGGGAGGAAAGGGTTTACTCAGCTTACACATTCACAGTGCTGTTCATCACCAGAGGAAGTCAAGACTGGAACTCAAGCAGGTCAGGATGCAGGAGCTGATGCAGAGGCCATGAAAGATGTTACTTACTTGTTACTTCCCCTGGCTTGCTCTGCTTGCTTTCTTACAGAAACCAAGAGTACTAGCCCAGGGATGTCATCACCCACAATGGGTTATCCCCTTTGATCACTAATTGAGAAAATGCCTTACAGCTGGATCTCATGGAGGCATTTTCTCAAGTTAAGCTCCTTTCTCTGTGATAACTCCAGCTTGTGTCAAGTTGACCCAAAACCAGCCAGTACAATTGATCCCATCTCAACTTGACACACAAACACATCACTACTTAGCCTCAACCCTTACTTTCTTATTCATCCCCAAGATCTAAATAACTTTAAAAGTCCTAGTCTTTGCCAATTCTTACGTATTAAAATCTCAATCCCTTTAAAATATCCAATCTGTTTTAAAATTCTAAGTCTTTTTACAGTTAAATCTCTTAACTGTGGGCTCCATTAAAATACTTTCTTCCTTCAAGAGGAAAAACAATATCAGAGCATAGTCACAATCAAAAGCAAAATAAAACTCCAATGGTCCAATGTCTGAGACCCACTCATAATCTTTTGGGTTCCTCCAAGGACTTGGGTCACTTCTCCAGCCCTGCCCTTAGTATTACACACATTGTCTTCTATGCTCCAGCTGCCTGTACTCCACTGCTGCTGCTGTTCTTGGTGGTCATCTCATGGTACTGGCATCTCCAAAACACTGTTGTCTTCTGCTGTAATTAGGCTTCACCTATAGCCTCTCATAGGCTCTCTTCATGGTGCCAAGCCTCAATTCCTTTGCATGACCCCTTCAGTCCTGGGCCATCAATTTCACCTGAGGCTGCACCTTCTTCACCAATGACTTTCTTTGGCCTCTCACAGTGCCGAGCCTCAGCTGCTCTTCATGACATCTTCATGCCTTTAAAACCAGTACCACTTGGGTGACTTACACATTATCAAGTCCAGCCACAGCACAAGGTGGCTATCTCTGGAACACAGCCTCTGTGCTCTCAGAAAACAATTCCCAGAAGATTTCACCTCAGTGATGCTGGACTCTTCTTAATCACTGCTAATTTCTTAGCTCCAGCTAACCAGCATCAATAGTCACAGTAATGCAAAGGTTTCTGCTTTGGTAGTTCTGGTATCATGTTAAATTGCAGCTGAATCTTCAGTCTCAGCTAACCAAAACCACAGAATCTTTACAATCAAAACAAAATGGCCCTGATAATAATCTTTACTCTTTCCTCTTAAATTTCATAAATCAAGCCTCTATTGTTTGCATTATGCTCAAATTCCAAGTTCCTATAGAACATTACATATAACTCTTAACACCCGGTGGCTCTTCTAGCCCAAAGTTCCAAAGTCCTTGTATAGTCCTCCCCAAAACATGGTCAGGTTGGTACAGAAATACCCCACTCCTGGTACCAATTTGTTTAGTCAGATTGTGCATCCCTGCACAAACATTATGAACAAGAAGCCAGTTGGGGAGGAAAGGGTTAATTCAGCTTACACTTCCACACTGCTGTTCATCACCAAAGGAATTCAGGACTGGAACTCAAGCAGGTCAGGAAACAGGAGCTGATACAGAGACCATGGAGGATGTTACTTACTGGCTTGCTCAGCTTGCTTTCTTATAGAACCAAGCACTACCAGCCCAGGGATGGTACTATCCACAAGGGGCCCTATTCCCTTGATTACTAATTGAGAAAATGCCTCACAACTGGGTCTCATGGAGGCATTTTCTCAACTGAAGCTCCTTTCTGTGTGATATCTCCAGCTTGTACCAAGTTGACACAAATCCAGCCAGTGCAGGTGCCTTTTGCCAAAGAACTGCTGTGGATACAAACAACCAACAATTGATCATAGTCTATATAATGTATCTGTTGTTGGCTAATAGCTTTCTCTACTTTCTGCAAAGCTATTTGTCCCTCATCAGGTAATTGTTGAGAGGAATTAGGATTTGCATCCCCCTTGAGAATATCAAACAGAAGCTTAACTCCTCCTGTGGTGAGCTTATGGTGAGGTCTTAGGCAATTAACATCTCCTAGAAGCTTTTGAAAATAATTTAAAGTAAACTGTCTTTTCTTACTTAAATTTTCTATGCCACAATTTGTTTAGGAATATAACTGATGTCCCAAATATTGAAAAAGACATAGTCTTTGAATCCATTCTGGAGCAACAACTACTCCACCAAAATTTAAAGCTCTTGTAGAAGAGCAAAGTTGTAGTAAAACTCCTTCAGAAGGATCAGCTAATAAAATATCCATATAATGAATAATATACACTGAAGGATTCAAAGACCTAACTTCTTGTATTGAAGCAGCAATATATACATATATATATATATATATATATATATATATATATATATATATAATTGCTACTAGCCATTCCCTGTAGCAAAACTTTCCAATAATATTTATTACTTCATATGTTCTTTAAAATTATAGGCAGGCACACTACATGCAAACCTTTTTACAATCCTCAGGATGCAAAGGAATAGTATAAAAACAATCTTCTAAATCTATAATCATTTTATGAATATTTTTGGAATGGCAGGTGGAGTAGGTTAGCCAGGTTGTAATGCTCCCATATGTCCCATAGTTTCATTAACCTTTTGTAAATCTTGCAATAATCTCCCCTTGCCTGATTTGTTCTTTATTACAAATATGGATGAACTAAAATATTTCAGCTTGTGATTGAATTGTAAATTGCAGCTAATGAAACATTGGCAGTCTAACTATAATTTTTAAGTTTCTTTTGGAATATTAGAGCATGACCATAATTTTGGAAAGCAAAACCCAATTTTTAACAGTGTATACAGTCTAATCTCTCTAAAATCAACACCAACTGCATTACTTCCATGTTACAAAGTTTGGCTTCAAGTTCTTATATATGAATGCATGATGGTGCAGCTTTTAATACCTCATTATTTTAAATCCTATCTTTTATAGGTCTGCTTTTGGGATAAGAATTGCATAAAATATTATTCCAATTTAGAGGTATCTATAGAAATCTGTTTCCCTAGGTTGGCTCATGCCATGTTGCTGTCTAGAATAACTCCAACCTAGTTACCAGTTTTAAGTCAACTTTCTGTTACCAATGTTACAAATTTTTAATCATACTAATAACTTAAAAAACAGTAATCTAGAACCAAGACATACAGAACATATTTATACATTGAAAATGAGTCAGAAACAAACATGAGGAGAGTGGCCACACACATCTTATATATTTAGACTAGACAAAATTTTCTTTTTTTCAATATGAAACAGAGCAACAATCAAACAACAAAACAAAACATAGACTTACACTGACACACAAGGACAGATTAGTGTGATAAGGGCAAATAATTGACAAACAAGGAAGAGAACTAGATGTGCCAAAAGGAACCCAGATATCCTACCTAAGGAACCCAGAACCACAACTAAGCATTCCTCCAGTAGGAGCTAGAGAGGAGACAGGATGTTCCCTGACCTCTTCCTGTCTGTAGGAGAGAGGTATGAAACAGTTTATGTTCATTTTCCTTCTCTTTCACCAAAGCATCCCAGACGGGGAAGTGGGGTGGGTGGCAACTGCTTTTCTAAAACCCATTCTCTCTCTCATGTAAATTACCTCTTACCAGGATCCAAAGACTAAAAGCATCTATGAAAATTATCTTCACTCTTTTATATTTTAACATAACTCTAAACACATATACAAAATACATTCTACAATTACCTTGCCCCATTATCACAAGGTTTATTCCAAATCTGCTTTATTTTCCTTTATCTTTGCTGCCTTTGCTTAAGCTTCACTTCCTGCAGTTTCCTTCACTGTATCCCATTTATTTGAGCTCCAATGTTGAGGTGCCATCTGAACAAGCCAGCTTAGTCAACAGGGTCTCAAGAGCAGGAGTGAGGATTGAAAAGAAAAAGACAATTAGACAAACATTATAACATGACTCCAGCCAGTGCTGAGGCTGAGGCTGAAGCAGGCTTATTTTTTCCTAGTCAGTTTTTATACCATTCTAGGTCCTTGCAGAGAATAGGGCCAGTTCTTAGATAAAAGACAAAGTAATCAACTAAGGTAAAGAAACTAAGAGATCAAACTAGGTAGGAATCAAACAAAGCAATAAACAAAGTCTCTGGAATACTTGGGTCTGGGGGCTTATCAGGATTACCAAGACAAAAAGAAAGTCACACATTCTTTGGCTGTGTTTATCTTGATCCTTGCATTAGCCCAAATGTGAACATTATTATTAAAGCTTATATCCTTGAGCACAGTGATAAGTACTTGCCAAATTTCTATAAAGAGTACCAGAAGTTCTCCACAGATATATTAAAGGTATTTAGTAAGAGACCTCAAGAAGAATAGAACTGATAAAATGAAAACATACTAAGAGGGGATTAACTAGATGAACTTGCATGCTACATACTATGTAGACAAAGGCATGGTTGTTTCCACATTGAAGAGACTGAGAACCTTCTCAATCTGTGAAACTGGTTGTGTCATCAGTCTCAATCAGGTACTGAAGGTGTGGGTAAAGCATCATGGATCTTCTGTCCACCTTAGAAATTTGAAAAAGCTGGATTCTGATGGTAATAGAGGGTGGCAGCAACAGTAACAGCATCATCAAGATAAATACACTCACCACCAAGTGGTGGAGGGAACTAGGTAAAACAGCAAATGTTTTTTACTCATTTGTCCTCATATCTGGACCAATGATGTAAAGTGTGACCTACATTTAGAATAAATCTTTACATTTCATTTAACCTAATCAAGACATTCCCTTATAAGCATGTCTGTAGGAAAATCTAGTAGAAATAAACTTTACCATATATGACACAAGGCTTGTCTCATATGTGTTTATAAAGCCTGTGAAGTTGACAATCATAATCAGACACCATGTGATTAACAATAACAACTAATAATGAAATTGACAAATATATCAATATTGTGTTGAAAAATTCTGAGCATTGCTGTCTTTATGTTTTGCATCCTTTATTAAGTAAAGTAAGTGTTACTTCAAAGACATTACTATTTTCACACTTGCTTTGAAAACTAAGATGACTATTAAGCGTCAGGTTGAAAATATAGTGTTGTCAGAATGGTAAAAGAATCAGTTCATGTGCCAGGCAGGATGAAATATTGAAGAAGTCAGCTCAGGAACTTTGGAAAATTCTACCAGGCTCTAGAACATGAAGGCACCCCTCCCCTCTTGAAAGAGAGAGGTTTGGAGCACATAGGCACCCCTTCCCTCCGGAAGGGAGAGGCTGATTACATTCCTCAGGAAGACCACATGGAGGACCTACTTTTGGCCACCTGCAGATAAGGGAAGCCCTTGCTACCTCATTCCCTAAGGACCAATCAGTTTAAAAGTCACACTGTCCTGCCAATCACATTGTGCCTATTGGCTGTTGCTTTATTCTACCCCCTGAAAACTGTATAAAAACTGTCTGGATGGGCTACCTGCAGTCAGTGCCTCTACTTTGGATGCAGAATGACCCCAGCATGCTGGAAAAATAAACTCCTCTTGATTTTGCATTGATTCCCAGCACCATGTGGTTTACTCAGGGGGTCCCTGGTAGCTAAGGCTAGTCAGAGTCTTGCAATATCATTCTATATTTTAGAAAAAATACACAAATTAAAATATAGGAATGCACTTCTGGAGATTTTCATTTACCATTTTCAAACAAAAACTGACTTTGTTTAACAAACAAAAACCAAAACTGTGGACAAGTCAAACACTACTAGCATTTTCAAACTCAAACCCTTTGCTACCATGACTACTTTCCCTGCTTAATTTTCAAAGATCCAATAACAATGGTTTGTGATATTTTTTATTTATATTTTTATACTAGAAACTAAACATGGAAATTTATAACATTTACAGTTTTGTTTTACATTATCAATAATGAATAGCATGTGATGTACACATAAATAACCTATTACAGTGAAAACAGCTTTCTTTTGCAAAGAAAATACTTGGTAATGACATCCTGCTACTGATATTTGCTTCGCCATACATTACTGTTCTGTTCACAATAGCTAAAAAAATGAAACAACCTAAATGTCTTTCAATTGATGAGTAGGAAAGGAAAATATGGTATATATACGTGATAGAAAATCATGCAGTTGTAAAGAAAAAGAAGTCATGAACACAGAAGTTACATGGCTAAAACTAGTGAAGATCATATTAAGTAAAGCAACCTAGAACCAGAAAGATAAACATCACATTTTTTTCTCTCACTATCACAATTCACTAATGATTAGTTGAACAATGACAATGGCAATAGGCATCCTGAAGTTGAGAGAAGCATCATTCCTACACTAAGAACTACAAACAAGGAAAGAATGACAAGTGGAAGAAATAGTCTTCTCAAGAAAAGAGCATATCTATTGGTTATCTAATATTTATTAGTCAGTCTTGAAAATAAACCATACAAGTGACATTATACAGACTGTGCAGGATATAGTTAGTATATCTATACATCTACATTTATGTATGTAACAGTAATTAATGCAAAAAAGGGTCATAAATTTAAAAGAGAGTATAGAGGAGTCTACAGAAAGTCTTGGAGTGAGGGCAGGAATGGAGAAAACATATGTTATTAGAATCTCAAAAAATAAAAGACATAATAAAAGAAAGATTAAAAAGACTGGCTTTGTTTTATAATTTTCTAGATACATTCAGTTAATTGATTTATAGAAAGTAACTATATTTGCTCATATTCAGGGTAATATCTGATTAGATTTTTAGATTAAGAACCCATAGTTTTTGTCTGTCAGGAGAAATAATTTGAAGAGGAAATAAATTTTCATTTCAAATTCACTAGTTCAGTTCAGTTTTGTAAGTGCTGTTCCTCAAGGGAATTATTACTTTTCAGAATGCATGACATAGGTTTCATCTTTGTTTCTATTTTAGAGACAATATTAAGAATTTATGTGCTCTACAGTAAAAGGCAAAATCTAAGAAATATATTTAATGTTACATCAAAGATATCTTCAAGTGAGATTGTCTCTTGAAAAAGACAATGTTGACTTATGTAAATGTCAACACTATAAACAGTATAGAAAATCTTTCCATTACTACATGAATTGTTTTGACCCATCAAATCTCCTGTAAAAGTCTGAATGACTTCTAGAAGGCTTTGCACTTTGAAAACTCCTCCAGTGAAGCAACTTTCTTAATGTCAGAATTTTTAAACAGTAAGTTAAGAAACAGGAAATGACTCCTACCTTAATATACACATAGCCTTAAAGAATTTTTATTGGTATATTTTGTGGCCATTCTTCAGTGTGTTGGGAGCTGACTTTTAGCAGAAAGAAGCTATCAGCTTTGCAGCCATCTTGAGCCATATACATGACATGAGACTTGGATTACAATAGCCTACAACAGCTGAGCACACTCTGATAACATCTTGCTTTAGATACCCAGGACTTACCTTGGGTGTGTGAGATTAAAGGTGTATGAGATTAAAGGTGTGTGAGATTAAAGGTGTGTAACTTAAGAGTGTGACTTAGAGATCAGATTTAGAGACAAGACCTAAGGGCATGACTTAAAGGTGTGACCAAAAGGCATGGTTAGGAAGTGAGACATATAAAGGTGAGAGGCAGACAGAAGACAGATCAGAGAATCAGACAATTTAGAGAGAACAATGTGGAGTAACAGAGATTCAGACACTAGGAGTAGGAATAGACATCAGACACTCAGAAGAGAACAACGAGGAGTACAACTAGGAACTAGAAGGAGTACAACTAGGAACTAGGAACTAGGAACTCAAGACTTGGAACTTGGACTAGGAAGAGAAACTGAAGAATAAACGGGATTGAATCACACTCTGTCTGGTCTCCAGACAGACAACTCAAAGTCAATCATGAGTGTAAGCTGAGAGCCTTGTGTTCTTCTCAAGACAGATCTCCAGAGAATCCATACAGTTCAACTCTTGCTAAAAATAAATAAATAAATGAATGAATAAATAAATAAATAAAAGTTCTAAAAGCTCTCTGGATAGCTCATGGACTTTCTGACAAAAGTCAGGAAAGCTGCTAGAAAAAAAAAATTAAAGTGTTGGTTAAGCTTTATATGTAATTCTTGGGTTTTCCTACCAAGGTCAAAAATTCTGTTAGAAAAATTCTAAGAGGTGTGTTTGCTTTGCAAGCAGTATTCTCTGGGCAGCTCTCTCTTACAGACCAAAGCCAAGTCTTTTATTTACATATCAATTTAGTCATTTAAGCCAGGTTCTCTTTTGATTATCATAGTAATTAGCATTTTATGGCTTTTGTCACTTGATTCTTAGAGAAAGAGAACAAGTACACTCATTTAACATGCCAAACCTATTCAGAAATCTGCCTGCCTTTGTAAATACAAACAATAAACTTAGCTGGGTGAGATCTTGCCCTGCTATCGCCACTCCCCAAATCTCTTTATGTCCTTTATTAATTTCTTTCTGAGAAGGTGGCTTATAGAGCAGCTGCCTCTGTTCCTATAGATCTGTGAATTACCTTATACAATTCATATTGCACCCTTATATTTTGCATAGTTGAAGAATTGTACATTCTTGAACTCATGTTTTCAGAGTTCATTCCCACAGCCTTAAGGGTTATGCTAAAGGTCATAGCAATTTCCATTTTCCTAAAAAACATTAGATACACCCTTGCCTCATGGATTCATGCTGCTTCTAATTACCATGAAGTTATTAACCTTGGCAGGAAGAACATCTCCCAAAGGAGGAACTTAAAATAAATTTTGTACATTGTTATTCAAACAAGCCTTGTGCCTAGCAATTACCAATACTTATGGAGGCCCATGCCCTGCTGGCTCTTTTCCAGGGGTGCAAAATGTGTCATACTGCCCCTTCTGCAGCAGCCAAACAGGACTTATCACTTCTCATAGAGTGTCACTCCCTCTCTAATTACTAAGCAGTTAAATATATGAGACTATGGAGGCACTTCTTGTTAAAACCATCATATGGATTATATTGTAATATTTTTCCATTTGAGATGAAAACAAATATATTTCTACATAAATTATATATCTGTATGTCTGAAATTTTTAAATAGAACAAGGTAAGTAGGCTTGAAGAATGAAAAATTATAAAAATCATTTTTATAGGATATATACATATATAGATGCCTTTTAAGTTCTTTTAGGGACATGGAAAATTTTCTCTGAAACAAGCCAGGCCAGGCAAGCCAGGTCAGTTCCAGGAACTAGCTGTAAGGAGTGAAAGTCATTCAGGTGGTAAAAACACAATGACAGAGCTGTGGCTTTACAGCTGGAGCTAGTAAGAATAAATAGTTGATAAATGACAAGGTAGGGCAGTGACTTGGTGAAACCACATTTTTGAGAAAATGATTGTACTGGGTAATTTCCATGGCCATTAACCTTTTAGGGTGGGTTTCTTTGGAATGTATCACTATTCTCATGTTATGTATTCTTGGCAACCTTTCACCCCCTCCCCACTCTCCTGGTTTGTGGTTTTGCTCTTTAAAAGACCCCGTACCCATCACTCAGGGCCAAACCTTGCTTGCTCTTGTGAGAGAGCTTGTGGTTTGACCAGCGGCTTATTTCCCTAATAAACCTCTGCTGTTTGCATCCAGGTACGGTGTCTTGCGAGAGTTCTTGGGTGGCCGCAATTTCCCGAGATTTGAGTAAGGGTCTCCCTAATTTGGGGGTCTTCAGGCTAACTCAAGGTTTATTTAAGTTCATGAAAATTATATATAGAACTCTTAAAACTTGGATTATTGACAAAACAATGTGTTATTTAAGGAAAACAGGATGCCTTCGTCTGTTTTAAGGCCTATGGAAAGATAAATTACATTTATTCTAGTAGTCTATTCTAGAATAATTGACATAGGTTTAACTTGCTGATATCAAAATTGAAGATTTCAGCTATTAAGGGGTGGAGACATCAATTTAGAGACTGAAGTGGGGAGGAGGAATGGGATTAGGAACAGCCAGAGGGCAGAACAGGATGGGATAAAGACTGGACTTTAAAAAAGTTTTTTTTTAAAAAAGGAATCTAGTAGAACAATATTTGAATGAATTTAAGTTACTATGGTCCCTTAATTTTAGACTCATTGTGCCACATGAATATTCCACTACAAAAATCAAAACACAAAAACAAAACAAAACAAAATGAAAATCAAACACAGAAGCCCCTGTGACAATTTAATGATACACTTTAAGAATTGGCTAATATGTCATAAGTGGTTAAATGACATTTTAAAATGTTTCATCCCCAGTAGGAAAATAAACTGATAATTGGTTCAAACTACTTAACTTATTTCATTGAATAGCACATGGATTAAATTTACTTAAATTATGTGTTTCTCAATTATTTGAAAACTAAGAAAGAGAATTTAGCCTGTGTTTTTATAGTGATTGTTTTTATTGTTTATTTATCTTTTTGTTTGTTGTTTACTTAATTATTTTATGTTTTGAGTATATATATCATTTCCAACATTCCCTCTCTCCCCCCAATGTCTTCATTGTTCATTATTTTATTTCCTCTCAAATTAATGACTTCTTCTTTATTATGCGATACACACACACACATGTAAATGTACCTGTGCATATATACATATGCATGTATCTTACAGACTCCATAGAGTATGGTTCATATGTACATGGATTTAGATTCATTTGAAATTTGGAGGACTTAGATCATTTTAATATGTGAGCTTTTTTGTTTTACCTTATGTAAAATGTTCTCTTCTTGGGACATTATTGTCTTCCTAAATAATTCACAGTTAAAAGGAAACTGTTGGGGGACGACTTTTAGCAGAAAGCGGCTATCAGCTTTGCAGCCATCTTGAGCCATATACCCTGACATGTGACTTGGATTACAGTAGCCTACAACAGCTGAGCACACTCCGATAATCTTGGCTTAGATACCTTTTGAGATTAAATGTGCATGAGATTAAAGGTGTGTGAGATTAAAGGTGTGTAATTTAAGAGTATGACTTAGAAGTGTAGAGATCAGATTTAGAGACAAGACCTAAGGGCATGATTAAAGGTGTAACTTAGAGGCGTGGCTTAGAAGTAAGACATATAAAAGGCAGAGACAGAGATCAGATACATCAGACATTAGGGAGACACAGGAGAGAATCAGACACTTCAGAGAGTACAACTTGGAATACAACTTGGAGTAGGAATTAGGCATTAGGTAGCAGGCACTTGGGAGAGAACTTGGAAGAACTAGGTAGTAGGCATTAGGCACTTAGCACTTGGAGCTTGGAGGCACTAGGGACTAGGAATTTAGGACTTGGGACTATGGATGAGAGAATGAGACACTTAGAGGAAGAGAGACTGAAGAATAAACGGGATTGAATTACACTCTGTCTGGTCTGCATTCTTCGAGTCCGACCTCACTCTCTCTCTCTCTTGCTGAACCCTGACCCGCGGACCAGAGCAGCAGCTTGGGCCGGGATACAGCAGCAGGCAAATGCGGGGCAGCCGGGCCTCAACATTTTGCTTGGGCCTTGACATTTTTTGGCCGCCGCAATGTGGGACTAGTGTGGACCCCAACAGGATACAAGGAGTTCCTGGTCACTGATCAGAAGAGAAATACTTTCATTTCTTCCAGAATTTACAAGAATTGGTGGTAACCATTATTTTAACTTATATGGGTATGGTGGGATGCAATTGGAGTTGAATTACATAATTCTATTTTAAACATGCAGATTTCCATTTATATTGCCAATAGCATTGGTACTGTTATAAGTATAAATTAGAGTTTAAGTAATGTGGCTTATAACACGATAGAGAAATGACCCCGATGAGTATAACCAAATATGCACCATGCTTAAAGATATATAATCTTTTCCTAGTGATAGTTTTGAAGTTAGAATGCTTTTGTAAGAAACATATAGCAAAGATCTGAGGATGTCCCGGCAGGTGAGGAAAATCACTAGTTTATAGCTAGCAAGAATATTGGTATGTCAGTCTTACAAGGATTAGGAAATGAATTTTGCCAACCACTTTATGGATCTTTGAAATATATTTTCTTAGAAATAAGGATGTGAGGGTCTGTGAGGCAGACAAACCTAAAAATTTCTAGACTCATGAATCCTAAGCCAGAAATAATATGTACTTTTTATTCCTCAAAATCAGTTATACCAAATTATAAAATTACACAATTAAGATTCCTTTTGGAAACTCATCTCATTTCTTTCTGGGGAACAACAAAACAACAACAAAAAACAAATAAACAAAAAACATTAGGTTATGATAAGTGTAGCCATCTTAAACAAATCTAGACAATCTCTTCTAAACTCTTCCACATATATGCCTTCTTGGCTCTCTATCACTCAATAATAGCAAGAACATTTCTAGGTTGATTTAGTACAAATACTTTCACCCCACAACTGATCATTTACTTTAAAAAAATTATTTATTAATCTTTTTTACAATGCATATTTTATCCCCCTTGTGGTCTACCCTCAGACTGTTCCACATCCCCTACCTCCTTTCCTGTCTCCATGAGGATTTCCCCACTCCCTGCGGCTTCCAGTCTCTTGAGGGTTAGGTGCATCTTCTCTGATTAAACCCAGACCCACAGTCCTCTGTTGTATATATGTTGGGGGCCTCATGTCAGATGGTGTATGCTGTCTGGTTGGTGGTCCAGTGTCTGAGAGTTCTCATGGGTCCACGTTACTTGAAACTGCTGGTCCTCCTACAGGGCCACCATCCTCGTCAGCTTCTTCCAGGTTTCCCTAATTCAATCACAGGGGTCACTAGCTTCTGTCCATTGGTTGAGTGTAAGTATCTGCATCTGACTGTTTCAGCTGCTTGTTGGGTCTTTTAGAGGGCAGTTGTGATAGGTCCATTTTTATGTACACACTATAGCCTCAGTAATAGTGTCAGGCCTTGTGGCTTCCTCTTGCGTTGGACCCCAATTTGGGCCTGTTTCTGGACTTTCTTTTCTATTTTTATCCCTGCAGTTCTTTCAGACAGGAGAAACGATGCATCAGAGTTTTTGACTGTGGGATGGCAACTCCATCCCTCACTTGTTTCCCATTCTTTCTGTTGGAGGTGGGCTCTAAAAGTACCTTCTCCCCACTGTTGGGCAATTCATCTAAGGCCCCTTCCTTTGAGTCCAAGTCTCTCACCTCCCAGGTCTCTGGTGCTTTCTGGAGGTTCCTCCCCACACCTACTACCTCCAGAAGTTACCTGTTTCCATTCTTTCTGTTGGTTCTTAGCTCTTCAGTCCTGTTCCCCCCACATACACAATACTTGATTATGTTCCCCTCTTTCCCTCCCTGTCTCCTTTCCCACTCAGGTCCCTCCCTCCTTCTCCCCTTCTGTGATTGCTTCTTTTCCCTCCCAAGTGGGATTGAGGCATCCCCACTTGGACCCTCCAGCTAACTAAACTTTTTGATTTCTGTGGATTGTATCCTGGGTATTCTGTATTTTTTAGCTAATATCCACTTATTAGTGAGTGCATACCATACATGTCCTTTTTGGTCTGAGTTACTTCACTCAGGATAATATATTCTAGTTCCATCCATTTGCCCGCAAAACTCATGATGTCCTTGTTCTTAATAGCTGAGTAGTATTCCATTGTATAAATGAACCACATTTTCTGTTTTTCTGTTATGGAATTTCTGGGTTATTTCCAGCTTCTGGGTATCACAAACAAGGCTGCTATGAACATAGTGGAACATATGCCCCTGTGGCATGGTGGGCAATCTTTTGGGTATATGTCCAAGAGCTTGATCTTCAGGTAGATCTATTTTTAATTTTCTGAAGAATCTCCAGATTCCTTTTCAGAGTTGTTGTTCCAGTTTGCAATCCCAGCAACAGTGGAGGAGTGTTCCTCTTTCTTCAAATCCTCATCAATATGTACTGTCACCTGAGGTTTTAATCTTAGCTTTTCTGATTGGTATGAGGTGAAATCTCAGGGTCATTTTAATTTTCATTTCCCTGATCACTAAGAACTTTGAACATTTCTTTAAGTGCTTCTCAGCTGTTCCAGATTCCTTTGTCGTGAATACTCTGTTTAATTCTATATCAAATTATTTGATTGAGTTGTTTGATTTTTTTGGTGTTTAGCTTCTTGAGTTCTTGATATATTTTGGATATTAGCCCACTATCAAATGTACAGTTAGTGAAGATTTTTTCCCAATCTTTAGGTTGCTGATTTGCCCCTATTGACTATGTCCTTTGCCTTATAGAAGCTTTCCAGTTTCATAGGGTCCCATTTAACATTGATTTTCAGTATGTGATCAAGTATATCTTCAAACTTTGTCAACTCCTAAGTTCCTATGGTGCTTTTTAGGGTAATATTAACTTTGTTTGGTCAGACACTTACTTCTCTAACCAGAATCATATTCTTATGTCAATAATTCTCCATTTAGAAATGCACCTCTAGTTTCACCTAGAAATATAAACCCTGTGTCTTGTCTCTCATTCAGTATTTGAATCTCATTTTGAATCTCATTCTAAACTAAAACATCTTCACCAATTTGGAATATATATATATATATATATATATATATATATATAATCTCATACATACATACATATATAATCTTACCATATAACTACTGTTGACTTCTGTTTTTTTTTTTTTCAGTTTGTAAAAGTAGGTTATGGAAGAGTCTATTCTTTCAGAATGCATGTTTAAAATCAATTTTAAATATTTTTTATTTATTACAAATATAGCATAAATCAGAATCTAAATTATAATCTACTGTTCCTTTCTATTTCCAAAAGAGTGCATTTTTATAGACAATATGTCAAATATAGATAAGCAAAAATGTGAAAATTTACCTACAACTAATTTTAGCACAAATAAATGATTTATGTAAATATCTTAGTATGTAAACATTTTTCTTTTAGCCATATGATGTATCTATATATCAGTATAAGTAAGAAATGTGCAAATATTTATTTCTTCAACTATGTAGTACTTACTATATATCAGTCACAAATCTATGACCTTTAAAGATTACTTCTTATTAGTCATGGGAGTAGACAGAAAATGTTAAATGAGTTAAATTCATTCTAAGACAGATAATGGGAATGTGTGCTACATAGAATAGAGAAATAGCATTGCAGATACTACTATTTTATTTAATGCAGTTGGGGAAGATTTCTCTAGTTGGATAATATTTAAATACAGAACTAAGGGAAATTTTGAATAAGTCAGTCAGATTGATGAAGAAATGATTTTTTAAACAGTGAGACCAAATGCAAATATTCTTAAACAGCAGTATGACTGGTGCGTTTCAGGAATAAGAGGCTTCTGAAATCTATAAGATGTTAAGAAGTGAAGAGAGCTTAGACATATAATCTGAGATGTAGATTATTGGGGCACCAACCCAGCAGGATTTTACAAGCTATGTTAAGGAGCTTGGGTTTTGTTGTGTTTGTGATTGAACATCCCTGAAGTAGTTCAAGCAAGGGGTATCACAATCAGTCCTATGCTCTAAATAATCACTGCCAGCAATTGAGAAAAAATATTTATAGAAGTTAAAAACCTTAATCAAAGTGGAAAGAATGGTGGTAAATTGTTGGGGGCCGACTTTTAGCAGAAAGCAGCTATCAGCTTTGCAGCCATCTCAAGCCATATACCCTGACATGAGACTTGTTTTTCAACAGCCTACAACAGCTGAAGGACACTCTGCTATCCCCCATATTTTGTTTTGCCATTTACTGCCCCCAGCT
This sequence comes from Arvicanthis niloticus, assembly GCF_011762505.2. Lineage (NCBI taxonomy): Eukaryota > Metazoa > Chordata > Mammalia > Rodentia > Muridae > Arvicanthis > Arvicanthis niloticus. The sequence goes on along the minus strand of NC_047679.1, from coordinate 120,187,383 downwards.
GCAAGGCGCACGTGGTATCCACGCCTACAAGGCATGAGGTGCACATGCTATCCACGCTATCCACGCCTATAAGGCTTACGTTATATCAACACCTGCTAGGCACGTGGCAAAAACCTATAAATACCCCAGAATTCCCTTCAATATAAGAGAATAGGGGAGACAATGAGAGAGACAATAAAGGAGAGAGACACAATAAACGAGACTTGAGACTTGACCACACACCCTGTCTTGTCTCCATTCTTGGCGTCGCCTCTCTCTCTCTCTCTCTCTCTCTCTCTCTCTCTCTCTCTCTCTCTCTCTTTCTCTCTCTCGACCTGGACCTGTGGAACAGAGAGGGCCATTACAGTTTGGCCACCCAAAGTGGGGCAGCTCGGGCGATACAGTAAATGTGATCAGAGAAATAATGTTAGTCTAAATCATGAAGAATCAATGCAAAAGTCTTTGAAAACTTTTTTTGATGGAATGTAGAATAGATTGTGAGAAATGAAAATAAAAAAATCAAGTTAGAAAGAAAGCCTTTCCACATCAAAGTTGAACCATATTGGTAACAATTCAACTGCTGAATAGGGGTGAGATTATAAAGGATGAAATCAAGATTTTCTCTGAATGTCAGTGTTTAATGTGAAAGAGAGAGATTTCTAAAGAATGGTCTCAAGTTATGGTGCAATATCAACAGGAAACATGCAGTTTTTCTTTATGGAGATAATGCAAACAAGCAGAATAATAAATATTTCTTTTCAGATGATAAAATAATGCCTGATAAATTTGTCCTTTAGCAATGTGCCTTGACCTTACTTCTAAGACATGTTCTCCTCTCTCTGATCCAATTTCTTTAAGATGTTTTGTATATGCAGAAAGAAAAAAAATCCTGAAGACTGATTTCTATATCTTTCCTACAGCAAGAGGTCAGGAAACAAAGAAGCATGAACAATGAAGAATTAAGTTCAGTTATGTGAACATTTCTGTAGTCAAGAGGCAACATATATTATCATAGATAATTTTAATCACCAGGGCTCACCACACATAATCAAACTAATGCCATGCCACCATGGTTAATATATATATATATATATATATATATATATATATATATATATATACATATATAATGTACAAGATACATATATCACTTACACATGCAAACACACATCACACATCACATATCACATGACACACACACACACACACACACACACACACACACACACACACACATATATATATATATATATATATATATATATATATGGAATTTATTGGAGTGGCTTATAGGATATGGTTCAGATAGTCCTTCAATGACTGCCTCCCCATGGAAAAGCCAAGAATCTGGTAGTTTTTCAGGCCATGAGGTAATATTTCTCAGCTGATTTCCAGTCTATATTGGAATCCCAAAGAAGTAAATTCTAATCCCTGTGAAGGATTCCATCAGCATAAGGATAGATGAACTTGCCAATGAGACTGAGGTCAAATATGCAAAGATAACAGCTTCCTTCCTTTGTGTTCTTTTGTATTAGCTGCCCATAGAAAATGTAGCTCACAACTAGAATGGGCCTGCTGACCAAGATTAGCCATCACAATAAGCAAATGTGTATTCATAGATTTATTGCTATATTGATATGTAAAATAGAAGTATTAACTTATAGTTATACCAGTAGTATGCTCATACCTTTATTCTCTCATAGCCCACAAAGCACTATTAGAGATGTGAAAGTCCTGTCAGATATCTATGAAATATCTCAGTATAGAAGGGTTTTTGCTGAATAAGCATGAAGATATAAGTGCAACCTCCAGAAGCAGAAGAAAAGCTCAGTGTGGTAGCATGGACTTTTAATCCAAGCTCTGGTTAAGACTGATTGATGGGGAATGATGGCTGCCCATCTAGTGAAATGGCAAATTCCAGCTTCAGTGAATGACCCTGGTTCAAGGGATAAGGCAGAGATTGAAAGAAGAAGACACCAGGGTTTTCCCTTTGATTGCTGCATGAGCATTAGCACAAAAAGATGCATATTTATCACTTATACATGCAAACATATACACATAACCTATCACACAAATACACAAACACACATACACACACCATATATATGTATATATGTATATATATATATATATATATATATATATATATATATATATATGTGTGTATATAAAACAGTGAGTTATCTACACCTTCATTCTTCTCTCTAACTCCTTCATTGGGGACTCCATGATCAGTTCAATGGTTAGCTGCTAGCATCTGCCTCTGTGTATGTCAGGCTCTGGCAGAGCCTCTCAGGAGACAGGTATATCTGGCTCCTGTCAACATGCACTTTGTGATGTCCACAGCAGTGTTTGCCTTTGGTGATTGCACCTGAGATGGATCCCCAAGTGGAGAATTCTCTGGACTGTCCCTCCTCTAGTCTCTGCTCCACACATTATCTTTGTATTTGCTCCTGTGAGTATTTTGTTTCTCTTTCTAAGAAGGACCAAAGCACCCACACTTTGGTCTTTCTTCTTCATGGGCTTCATGTGGTCTGTGAGTTATACCTTGGGTATTGTAAGCTTTTGAGCTAATATCCACTTAATAATGAATCCATACCATGTGTGTTTGTGTGTGTGTGTGTGTGTGTGTGTGTGTGTGTGTGAGAGAGAGAGAGAGAGAGAGAGAGAGAGAGAGAGAGAGAGAGAGATTTGGTTACCACACTCAGTATGCAATTTTTTAGTTTATTTGTCTACAAATTTCGCAAATTCATTGTTTTTAATAGCTGAATAATACTCAATTGTGTAAATGTACCACATTATCTGTATGAATTCCTCTGTTGAAGGACATTTGGGTTCTTTGCAGCTTCTGGCTATTATAAATAAGGCTGCTATGAACACAGTGGAGCATGAGTCCTTGTTATATGTTGGAGCATCTTCTGGGTATATGCCCAGGAGAAGTATAGCTGGGTCCTCAGGTAATACTATATCCAATTTTCTGATGAACCACTAGACTGATTTCCAGAATGGTTGTACCAGCTTACAATCCCACCAACAATGGAGCAGTGTTCTTCTTTTTCCACATCCTCACTAGCATCTGCTGTCATCTAAGTTTTTAATCTTAGCCATTCTGACAGGTATAAATTGGAATCTCAGGGTTGTTTTGATTTGTATTTCCCTGATGACTAAAGATGTTGAACATTTCTTTAGGTGCTGCTAAAGAAATTTAGTTGAATTTTTTTTTTTAGCTCCGTACCCCATTTTTAATAGAGTTATTTGGTTGTCCAGAGTATAATTTCCTTAGTTTTTAGTATATTTTGATGTATCAAAATATCAGATGTAGATCTGGTAAAGATCTTTTCCCAATTGGTTGGTTGCCATTTTGTCCTATTGACATTGTCCTTTGCCTTACAGAAGCTTTGCAATTTTATGAGGTCCCATTTGTCAATTCTTGATCTTGGAGCATAAGCCACTGTTGTCCTGCTCAGAAACTTTTCCCTTGTGCCCATGTGTTCGACACTCTTCCCGACTTTCTCTTCTATTAGTTTCAGTGTCTCTGGTTTTATGTGGAGGTCCTTGATCCACTTGAACTTGAGTTTTGTACATGGAGATAAGAATAGATTGATTTTCAGTTTTCTACATGCTGACTTTCAGTTAAACCAGCCTCATTTGTTGAAAATGCTATCCTTTTTCCATTGGACAGTTATTCCTTTGTCAAACATCAAGTGACTGTAAGTGTGTGGGTTTATTTCTGTGTCTTCAATTTTATTCCATTGATCCTCTTCCCTAAAAATGTCATATATAGCTTGATCATGCTAGCCCTTTTTGTCCTGGAGATACTTTTATTCCTGCCCATCGTGTTAAAGCTTGCCTTTAACAACATCAACATGTTGGCAGCCAAAGTACATGAAAATAGATTCATAGACAGAGTTATTAAATTAACAAGGTTGCAAGCCAAGGATGGGTAAGATTCTGCAAAGAGCCTTATCAACCTAAGTCAGAAGTGCATTGCTTTTGATAATCCACATTCCATGTTGGGTAAAGGAAGGCATTGTTGGCAGAACAACCTGAGACAGGCTCAGTCTTGTTTTTGAAATAAAAAAGTGGTAGTGGCACATAACTTTTGGGGCTACTTGGCAAGAATCTGACATGGAGCATGAACAAGGAAATGGGCTCAAGGTACTAATCTGACATTAGGCTAGAACAAAGAAGTAATTTCAGGCAAGAACATAAATTGTAGACTAGAACAAGGAAGTAGGCTTCAGACATGAAAATGAACTTGGGCTAGGATAGAGAAGTAGGCTCAGATATTTTGGTCATCCTAATAAGCCCTTAGAAACAGTAATCATGGGAGTGTTCAAGGAATTTTGTTTATTGCCTGGCTTGTTTTTTGACTAATTGTGTTCATTGTCTTGCTTGCTTCTTGACTATTTGCATCTATTTTATTGCTAATTCCTCAACCTAGAACTGACCTTAATACATGCCTGTAATGAAAATGGTAGAAAAGCAAAAAGGAGGAGGGGGGATGGGATAGTGGTTTTCTAGGGAGGGGAAATGAGGAAAGGGGATGGCATCTTAAATGTAAATAAATAAAATATCCAATATAAAAAAGAAAAAAAATCAGTGAGTTATCTAATTTTTCCTTTGTCCATTTAATTTTTGTTTTGTATGGCTTTTATATTTTAATTTTATTATTTCATTATCATTAGATAAAATATAGATTATCAAAAAGGGAACTGTAATTGTCAGTACAAAAACATAAGAACATGTAGAGTTCCATTCTTGTACATTTTCTTTCTCAATATTCCTTCACCAATCTTTCTGTAGATTCTGTTTATTTTTAAATGGGATCATTCCATAAGTATTTTTTATATATTTTCCTTTCCCTTGCTGAAAAGAAACAATTTGTACATGATAATGTGAATCTGTAAATAAGTCATCTCAATCAGGAAGCATAGAATTCACAGTAAGGAAAATAGAAAACATATGCATTAGGGAATTTGGTTTTATAATATCTTTATTTTAACCTTTTAAAGATTTTATTTGTTGTTATATTGTATGTGTGAATATTTGTCTGCATGTATGCCCATAAGCCATATTTACACAGTTCATACAGAGGCAAGACGAAGGCATGGGATTTTCTGGAACTGGAGTTATACATACTTATGAAGCATCATGTAGAACCTGGGAATTGAGCCCAAGTACTCTAGAAGAGCAGCTCCTGCTGTGAACTGCTGAACCATCTCTCCAATACCTTAAATACAGTCTTAAACTTTTAAGTTTCTCTGTGTGAATTTTTATGTTTTAAATGGAAAGCTCAGTGTATAGTTAAGAATTACTTGTTTTCCTATCTGTAAATATGATGTCATCTATCTTTTTGCACATAGATAAATCCAAGACCACACACAATAGCTAAGCAAATGCTGTACAACTTGTTGATATTACTAGCCCTCTTGATTATAATAGAGCAGAATATTACACCTCATTGTTGAATTGTATTTCAGGAATTAGTACTGAGTTTGACTATTGAATAAAATACCTTTCTATCATGCATTTATTTTGTAAATTGTCTCTTAATTTTATATTTACTTCCTAATCATCTAGCTCTTTTCTTAAAAACCAGGCTCTGGATGGGGCCATCCACCCATCTCCAAAATTTTAACCCAGAATTGCTCCTGTCTAAAGGTAATACAGGCACAAAGAGTGGAGCAGAGCCTGAAGGAAAGGTCATCCAGAGGCTGCCCCACCTGAGGACCCATCCCATCTGCAGACACCAAACACATATACTATTGCTGATGCCAAGCAGTACTTGCTGTCAGGAGCCTCATACAGCTGTCTCCTGAGAGGCTTTGCCAGATCCTGACCAATAGAGATGTAGATGCTCACAACCAACCATCATACTAAGCACAGGGATAACATTGGAGGAATTAGGGGAAGGACTGATGGAGCTTAAGGGGCCTTATCTGGTATCAATGGGAGGGAAGACCCTTGGTCCTGTGAAAGCTTGATGCCCCAGTGTCGAAGAATGCTAGGGTAGTGAGGTGGAAGTGGATAGGTGGGTGGGGAACCACCCTCATAGGTTCAAGGTAAGGGAGATGGGATAGGGGATTTGCAGAGAGGAAATCAGGAAAGGGGATAACATTTGAAATATAAATAAATATCCACTAATATGCTTTTGTCAGTATGCACTTCAGAATAAAACATTTTCAATATAAGTGCCTATCTAATTCCATAATGAATGAACCAACAGTTTCTATTTATGGCTTGGTAATATCCAAGTGTAGTTGTACCATTCAAGCAGTATACATTGCCAGTCAGTTTAGGGATGTTTTGTTTTTCAATTTTCATAAGTATGCAGTGGTAGAATAATATTGATTTCATTTTGATTTTCCTGAACCCAAATGATGAGGTTTTTACAAAGTATATCCTAGCTTTTCATTTATATTCTTTGGTGAAATATCTGTTTAAATCATATACCCATTTTAAAATTGGCCCAGTTTAATACTATTTTACTTTAATTTTATCACATATATAATTTTCTTTCTTTTTATTTTATATGGTTCTAGGTATTGATCGGAAGGAAGGTCTGACTCATGATAGATAAGCTGTCTACTACTGAAGTATCTCCTTAACATTTAAGATAAATGAATTCAACTTTTTATTCTTTTCAATTTCCTAGATTCTTCTTTTTGGTTACATGCTTCTTAGAAGCAAAGATGATTACCTCTACAAGTCTTAGATGAGTTTTGCCATTTGCTTTCTTCCAACTAGATATTTAACTAGGCATAGATATTTTATTAAATTATAGCAGATCAGACTTGAACAAATGTACTCCAAAAGAAACAAGTTTTGGAAACCTGCTTGTCACTAAGGAAACTTTGGTGTCATATATGCAACTGTAATTGTAGGACACTAAACAGAGGAGAAGCTGGTAAACTGAAAATGATATGGTGGTTATTAGTTTATTTATGATGGAGAGTGACTATGTGGGAGTCTGCTATCTATAATCTTTGTAATCACATTGGTTATATTTTACTTTTTATGCTTTATAATAAGTATGGCATAGAGGGTATGCAGTTCAGGAAGAGCAAATAAGTTTACTTTTGGATAGCCAGAAAAAAAATTCAAGAATGAAGTCATAATGTCAGAAGTCAAATTCAAGTGTCAAAGGTTGGAAAACTCTAGAAAAATTTGTGAATATGGTCTTCTTAATCTTCAATTTTATTAAATTATACATTTTAGATTTCTATTGGCTCAGCTTGCATTGCCTCTGTGTTTATTATACAATAGCAATTATTAGCATCCTTAGTACTTTCAACAATTATAATATTTTGCATATTGATTATTCATAGTAGTCTTCTGTCATATGAAACATAATTATTCCAGTTTTAGAGATTTAAATTCTGAGGCATAAAAATGTTACATGCCCAAGATAGAGAATCTCAAAGAGAACAATATTATAATTTACTTCCAGGCTATTCAACATGTAAAGAAGGCATCTAAAACCTTGAAGCATTATACTTTTTCTTTTTGTTAAGGACTGTCTTCATGTACTTTGCTTTTCAAGCCTTTTTATTTCCTGTATCCTGGCAACAGTGACCTGGTAAGGAATAGTAAGAAAGTATCCCCAAATTTAGTTACATAAATCACTTACAAAATATTCCAAGATAGAAATTGAGCATTATGGACCTCTTTGTTCAGTATTTATAAACACACATTTATGAGATTTTCATGGATATTAAAATCTATACTTCAGCAAATGACCTTCATTGAATATTTGGCTCTGATCCTTGCCAATCAGAGGTTTAAAACATTGATAGATAAGTTTTTTCTCTTTAGTCTTTAAAATTATTTAATATTTTATTTATTTACATTTCAAATGGTGTCACACTTCCTAGTCTTTCCTCCATGAATTCTTTATCCCACTTCCCCTTTGCCTTTCAGAGAGTACTCCTCTACCCACCTACCCACTCACACTCAACTCACCTCTCTAACATCCCCCTTCTCTGGGGCATCAAGCCTCCACTATGTCCAAGAACCTCCCCTCCCATTGATACCATATGAGGTAGTCCTCTGCTACATATGTATTAAGAGCCATGGAACAACCCTTCAGTTGGTGGTTTAGTTCCTGGGAGCATGGGAGGGGGGCTGTCCAGTTAATTGATACTGGAAAAGATAGGGGAAAGACTGAAGGAGCTGAATTGGGATATAACCACATAGGAAGAACACTATTAACTAACCAGGCTCAAATACTGCATTGAATACATCCCTTTCTTCAATCTACTGGCAACTTCATAACACCTTGGAAATAGGATACACATTACTTTGTTAGTATGATGTTCTCTTCCTTGTAGAAAGAAAGTTTTGTCAGTAGGGAAATGAAATCAGTACATATATGATGCTTTCGTAACTTGGAGGCTTTTTACTTCAGATTGAAGTGAACAGATTTATTTATTACTAAATATTATAAAAGTAGATTATACACCATCAGTTAGGTCATTTTTACACTAAATATACTGTACTGAAGATAGATTTTTTCCATGAAAGTCTTGAGGGAAGATAATGATCCTATAACCATTGGCTTCAGTAGTAACTACATAAGTCCAAAGGCTTCAACAAAGCTTAGTAGATGCCACCATGAAGAAAATAAATAATCATTTTGGATTAAATCAAGGAGCAATGTACATCTAGAGATTAAAAAAGTCAATGGAAAAATGTTAACCAATATAAGATTAGTCTGAAAATATATTCACATTCAGTTGGGCCTTGTTGTTTTAAGTAAAATGAACTCTTTGACAGTATTATATTGCACATAAAAATTTAGAGGTAGATATTCAAATAAGTTCACACTTAAGGCCTAATGCTTTAGCATAAAAAGATACATTGTTCCTTCTCTAGGAAAATCTCACCAGAGAAATTATGTCTGTACACTGATTAAATATTTGTAAATGGGTGAGTTCTAAGTAAGGTTTGCAAACCCAGAACTTATGGACAATCCAGAATTCAATAACTTTTAAGCCTCTTTATCTGTTTATATGGATTTCATTCCACACAGATCCTATGATGTTTTAACTCTGTAGTTTTTTCTTTGAAAAATTTTCCATGTGTGTATATTAATCATTAGTGAACAACTTATTTTGGTTTAATTATCTAATTATGTACATATTAAAATATTTATTTTCACATTTGTGTTTTTATTTTTCATTTGAACAAGGATATTATAGGGGAAAGGTGGCATAATTAATGTTATTTGCAAGAAAACTATGTTGACAACTTTGGGATTAACAGCTATGTACTTCATGTGGACTTTTCACTTATTTCTGTTTTCCCAAGGTATATAAAAAATTATTACCTGACAATCAGTTGAGTTTAGTGTTTTCAAGTTACATCATGGGTATAGGTACATTTTCGGGTCAAATATTTCACTGCTTCTTACTTGTAATTCTTCATGGGACATCATAAGAACAAGTACTACCTGATAGAAATTATTTTTCCAAAATTTCAAGGACTCTCAATGACAAATGAGACCTTTTCTTGGGGCACTTTATCCAATAAGATAAGAAGAGATACTACAGAAATATATCTTCAATAAAAGTATACATGTCCAGAAAGCTGTTGAATAAGCAATCCCTTATTCCATGTTCTCCCTCAACTATGTAGAGATAATTCAGTGAAGGAGTACATTCATAATGAATATTTATCTTAACATGGAAGATTCACAATAGGGAACTTCCACACTTACATCTAAGTCCCCAAGTTCCAACAGGATCCTTGCAAGTTAGGAGGAATTCTTGCATCTGGTGATGTTTTTTTGTACACAATTTGGGAATGGCAAATGATTTCTTGGTTTTGGTTTTGTGTAAAGAAATGTTATTTGGACAAATCTCTCACTTTATTTTTCAAAGCTTTGAGAGATAGTATTTGACTAAAGATAAAGCAATTAATTAACAGTGCCTACTCAGAAAAGCTTAAAATATGAACCAAATTTAAGTTTGAATAAGTTAGATGGACACATCTGTGAAAGAAACTTCCTTAGGAATGGACTAAAATATTGCATAGAATACTGAGATTCTTTTAAGTAAAACATCTCTAATAAATTTTGTGGAGTAGAGACTTGGGGGCATAGTGTACGTTATATGCAGCACATATATTATTTCTTTTAATGTCAAGATCAGTTATAGAAGGCAGATGGTTACTATGTTTCTTTACTAATGAGAAAAATTTCTTAAATTGGTGCTCAGAATACACAAAGATTCTCTACTGTTAAGGCATAGTTTTCATTTAATATCAAAAATAGGAACATATGGTGCCTCTCAATTTGTAAACACCAGACTGACCACAAAGAAAAGTTCTTATACTCAGGTAAATTCAGCTTTTCTAGCTTAATGTAATTCAAAAGTAAAAAACTTACCTGGCTCCACCTAAATCCTACTAGTGTAATCGAGGCAATATTTCTTTTCTCTGTTTAACTAAGAGAAATATCATTAAATAATATTCCTACTCATTCTAAGTATTTTGGCAACAATTTTCATTTGAGATTTTGATAGTAGTTGATCCAATCCATTTATCAGCATACTACATACTACCTAGATTACCTTTGTTCCCTATGTTCAACACTAATTGATTCCCAAATCAGTGCCTTCTTGTGTGAGGCACTACAGATATGAATACATTCTCTTAGGGGTTCCTTAGTAAATATCCACAGCCACAATTTACAAGAATATCATTACAACAAATTATTTGTCTCCCAAAGAAGAAATTTTAAACTAACAATTCTGTGTTTGCAATCTCTATTTGAAGCCTATGGCACCACAGTCTGTCAATATTTTATGCTCTTATATTTGTTCCTGCTTCTAATTTATGCTTTGAATTGTTCCTAGGAAACAATTGGGTTCATATCTTTAACATACAATAATGTTGTTTGCTGGACAAAATTAGCCAATGTTTCTAAGCCTCAATAGTCTCAGAATATCATTGAAAATTTTTAGTTTTTCTAAATGGAGATTAATTATTGCATATATGCCCCCACATATATTTAAGATATGATACGCTTTATCCTCAGAAAAACTCTAAAGAGTATTTCCATTATGTAAACCTAGAATATTTTTAAAAATAATACTTTTTCAGTATGCACTAATATCAACTGCACTGAAAATGGCTTTTATAACATCACTAAGTATTTTTGGTTTTTGCTTTTCATTTGAACCAATCTGTCGATCATTAACAGCTAAAGATATACTTTTATAGGTATCAAATTTTATTCAGTACACCCTTTGAAATTTTAATACAATAATATTAGGGTAGATGCCTTACCTTCATTATCTCAGTTAATCTACTCAGCATTCCAGTCTATGAAATATTAATACTTTAATTTTATTCATGGTGAAGGTGAGTTTTAGAAAGGTTAAGTAACTTGCCTGAGATTATATAGCTGTTAAATGGCAGTATTACAGCTTCACCCTAAATAAAATATTTTCATAATATACACTAGATTTGATTGAACCCTTTTGGACATATAAATTTTTTATACTATTATAACAAGTCCAATTTCCCAAATAAATAATTTCTAAAAATCTGTGTACCAAAGTCTTTAATTATGAGAGTTGGCAGCTGACTACCTATCTCCACGCAAGGAGATAAGACAAAAATCACTGATGTCAAGAGTGATTTTATTTTCCTACATGGGTGTTTTGGATTTTTGACAAGATACATATAATTTTATTGATGAAATTCATGTATCTTTTCAAGCATCTGTGAAAGTATAATCATTTGGAATGAAGGAATTTAACTCTCAGCTTCTCACTTCTCAGTAGCACCTCCTGGAGGCTCAGGTCAATGCAGTGGCCTATAGCTATCTTAGGAGTTTTTCCAGAGGCCTCTACTTTGGTGAAAGTGGGATTCCTCTTTGATTAATTGGATATTTTATTTATTTACATTTCAGATGTCATTCCCTTTCCCCATTTCCCCTCCCTAGAAAACCCTAGCCCATCCCCCCTCCTCCCTTTTTCCTTTATACCATTTTAATTACATGTATGTATTAAGGTCAGTTCTAGGTTGAGGGTTTAGAAAGTGGGATTCCTAAATTATGCTGTAGAGAATTGTTTCAGGATGAGCCATTGTAAAACCAATTTGGAATTTATTGTGAAAATCTTTTAAAATAGGTTTATGGTTGACCCCTAGGGGAGAGAAATAATTAAGAAAAGGACAGTTGCAAATGCTGTAGAGAGGGTGTTGGCCTTTCAAGAGTCAGTGACATATGTGTATTCTTTATTTTTAGACATCAGAATAAGAGACTCCTTTCCATTCCTATGTTCCCTGAATTTTTTTTTTTTGTATTCCTCTCTTGCCTCACTCTTCAATCCTGAAGGCTCTGTCAAATTCATGTTCTCTATAACAGCTACCAGAGGACTGATGTCGTGATAAGGCTGTTCCCTGCCCTGTGTTATCCTATATTGTGAAATCTACATTTTTCAGATGGTGCTGTGCTCTTAGAGATCTCATTCTATTGTAAGTAGATTTTAGTGTATTTGGAGAAGGAAATGTGGAAGTATGACTGCATACCTCATTGTGAATGTGAGTGACATACCTCTTTGTACCACCCACACAGCACAGATAATGTCTTATTTTTGAGACTAGAAAAGGCACCACCCTGCAAATTTATTGAGATCAATTAGAACTTACTTTGATGCACTAAAATAATATCAGAAAAAGCGGGCCCAAGTGTTTATCAGAGAGACAGAGGACTGGTTTCAGCTCAGCTCTATCCACATTGTTAACATGGCCTACCAAACCTCTGCTTCCATTTTTCCTGTTCTAGCATTTTATACATGTCATTCATCTGACTGTTCATTTGTTCATCTGGAGATAGTTTTTCCTTTCACACCTACTGCTAGACTTAATTCTGCAGCTCATTTCTGATGCTGCAGTCTAACTCTATGGTCACCAGCTACGTATTCTCCAGCTTATTTCTTGAAGCTGCGTTTGGGTAGGCATCTTTTCAATAAGTAGTCTATATTTACATTTCTATCAGTGTCCCTACTTCTCTGGATTTCTAAAATCTCTTGAACTATGCTGCAGCATCTTAAAATGTTATAGTCACTTGGTAATCTATAGACAGATAATTGATAGATAGATATACATTTATAGATTTTGTTGTGTGATGTATATTATCTGAATACTAACAGTGGTAATTAAGATTTATTCCAATTTACTTATTCGAATAAATGAAACTATTTTGCCCTCAACTATTGTTATGGAGACATGTAGGACTATTTTTAGTCCATTACTGCCATTTGAACTGCCCTATCTTATTAATTTAATGCTATGCAAAAATTGTAAATCTCTGGCAAGGCAAGAATATGTCCATTTATGTTTCTGACATGGTGTGCTCATGACTGCCTGCATACCACTCTAGATAGCACAATGAACATAAGAAACAGTGGTCTAAAATGAGATGGACTAAAGTCTCATGAAATAGCTGACATTATTCTCAGTATTAGGCAATTTATACTCTGAGGGTTAAGGAGAATTACCTTCGCAAAGTGTCCAATCACAAGGTTAGGCTGCTTATTGCAAAAAACAAAAACAAAACCTGTTTACCCATAGCAGCCTATGAATAACAGCTGTGGAAACAAACTCACTCTTATCCACTACACCTGTGAGGAACATGAAACTACATTCCAAAACCAATTTTATGGTTTAAAGAAACTGATGTAACAAGATTCCTGTTTTCTTGGAGTTTCTTCACACACTCAAGAATTCTCACAACTCTTTTCCAACATCTCAATTCTAGTGTAAAGGTAAAATTAAAGCATACTTGTAAACGTGTGACTATACACAACAGAGGTTCTTAGAAACTGTTAGAAGTTTTACTATATCATGTTTTCATTACATTACCAGAAATGTCCCCATTCTGGTGCTGGTACCAAACTTTTCTAGATTTGTTGTCACTAGTCCTGGTTTTGATTATTTTCCTTTCTACTCATATCAACTGTATTTATTGTGACCAATTAATGGTGAACATTTTTTCCCCAATTCCTTAGTGTTAGAGAGAAAAGAGCACATTTGTGTATCTTTTCTTATTTAAATTAATGATTTGTTTCATGTGACTGTAAAGCACCGGGAAGATGTGGTAATTTACTTCCTTTCCTACCAAAGACCAACTAAATTTCAATTCAATTGAATTATATCTTACCTAAATTTCTTTTTACATTTCAGAATATCACATTTATTTTCATCTCCAAAGAATAGAGAATGTGATTTCACAATTGGAATACTTGCCTGTTCTTGAAAGCCAATACTAAATTTTTTAACAGAGCTATGTTTATCTAAACTATGTAAGCCCCCATTTGCTTTTTTCTCATTAATCTTTTTATATGGTATGTATTACTAATGGAGCTATAACAATCTTAACAGAAAATTTTCTATATGCCATGTAAATCAATGCATATGGTATTTCTAAAAGGTCTCAGAAGTGTTTTGACAATTAATATCAAAGATAATAACTATCTCACTAGGTCTACTTAGTAGACTCCCAAAGAGTATATGAATGTAATATATCATATAAGATTAGACTTTCTTTCAATAATGGAAATAGTCTTCCCATAGTGTCTAATTAAATCAATGCAACAGAATGATAAATTGATTCACTTGATTGGTAATTGCTACACATTTATGAGAAATAAGAAGTCTGAAAATGATATCCTCTTCCTGTAGGTGTGCTGCTAGGTTAAAACTTTCAAACCTTCACCAAAAGCAAGGAAGCACCACAATGTGATACAAATCAAATCAATTAAGTTCTCTTGCAGCAAAGGATAATGTGGTAATCTTTGAACTCCCTTCTTATTAGATAGATGAGAATAGAATGGTTGAAGCACGCCCAAGCAGTTCTTAAAATGACTTCTTGAGTTGTTCATGATCAGCTCCTTCTCTATGCTTTCAAGTGGCTCAGTGTCATGTTCAGTATGCTTAGAATTTAACCACATTCACTTGAACTATGGCATTTTTAAAGATCCATCTTCCTTCTTGTACTAAATACATTAAGGCAAAAGTCATAATAATTTTTGATAATTTATGGGCTCTTGCTTCCTTCCTAAAATTCACAGTGAATGCTTCAGTCTCCAGATAATTGGTTTTACAGACAGAAAGTTAACCAATGAAGGTTATTAAAAATCACCATTCAAGTTAAGGGTAAACTATAAGGCATTATTGGGTAACTAGTTATATACTAACAAGCTTTTTGCCAGTGACTATGGGACTCTTCCTTCATAATCTGCAGTTTATAAAATCAGAAACTGAAATTGTAGGACATTGATTGATGATCAGAAGAAAGCATTGTAAGTATTTCTAGACATAGATTGTGACATCAAATTCTGAACTGCTTGGAAGGTCTTAAGACTAATATTTAGTCGAATGCTTCCTGGACAAGAATAAATAAATACTTGACTTCCTGAAATAACAAGAATAATTTTCAGATTGCAAAAGAATACACCTTTTGTTATTCCTTCTAGGTGCTGTTTGTGAATTTTGGTCGTGCTTGTTAATATCATAGTCTTTTAGTTCAGTAGAAGTAAAGCATGATTGGTCATTAAATACGTTTATTTCATTGATCAACTTAGAAACAATGTTTAAAAAAATCATTCTGCGGCCTCCTCACCTATGGAGTGACCCATGGCTCCAGCTGCATATGTAGCAGAAGATGGCCTTGTTGGGCATCAATGGGAGGAGAGGCCCTTGGTCCTGTGAAGGCTTGATGCCCCAATGTAGGTGAATTTGAGGTTGGGGAGGCAGAAGAGGGTGGGTGGGTGGGTAAATACCCTCATAGAAACATGGAAGAGGATATGGAATAGGGAGTTTCTGCGAGGACTGGGAAAGGGAATAACATTTGAAATGTAAATAAAGAAAATATCCAATTAAAAAAAAAACATTCTGACACAGTGGTATTGTAACTCCAAATTTTTCCCTTTTATCTTCTGTTTAAAACTATTACAAATCATTCTAATATAGTATTATTCAATATGACACCTGTATGGCTATATATACAACACAGTTTAAAAATAAAAAAAAGTAATCTACATCTGCTTAAATTACCTGTACAGGAAGATATCCTTCATGGAAGTTTTCCCAGAAACTTCAAGATATAATGTAAAGCCTACCTAAAAATTATGCTGCCACAATAGTTTCATTAACCATTGTCCATGATCACCCATCAAGTATGCTTCATATTATTCTTTACGAATCTCTACCTATGTATTTTCTGCAGTATACTCTGTGTGTCTTGTGGGAATTCATCTGATAAAGATCTCAATAACCTAGGACAATACAGTAGACCAGAATATGATCCTACTAGATTCTTCATTAGATTAAAAGAGAGCATTTCACTTAATTCACCAAGGTATATTAAAAAAATACCTGTAACTTAAGGAAATTCTTAGTTCAAGATAGAAATAATAAAGATTTTTGGCTTCTCCCATTATCAGAAATCTTGAGGCATTCTATTGATATTGCAAAATGTTACCAGGGAAATCAAGATCCCCTCTTTATTTTTAGTTTTATTAACTAAAGTATTTATAAATGGGATAAAAATTAAAGCCTGAGAGCAACTTCATTTAAAGAAACAGCCAGGACAACAAGCTACAAATCTCAGCATCTTCCTGAACAAGGAAGATGGAGAAGAGAAAGTGAAATAAGGCATGCCATCTGAGGCAAGTTGGGAGCCATATGGTGGAGAAAGGCACTTTGGAGACTAAGGAAGCTGAAAGTACCAGAAAAAGCAATCATAGGTTACAACCAGCATCTGAAAGAAAGAAAGGAAGAAAAAAATTATACCTTTTTCTGAAGATGCAGAAATGTGGGCAGACCCACCAGAACCTCCTGGTAGCTTACCAGGACTACACTATCTCATTGAAGGGATAATTTTCCTCCTATATCTTTAAAATGGCGTAAGGTAAGCCCATCTTCCCTAGTGGTGGTCTCACTTTCTTTCTTTAGATAGTTCACTGACCCAGACCAACTGGAATATTAGGTCTTGACCCAGGGCAGAGATTTTTTTTTTTTTTTTTTTTTTTTTTTTTTTTTTTTTTTTTTTTTTGAGGCAAGTTTTTTTTTAATGGGCCTTTGCTTCTTTGGCATTGCTCTTTAAATTGAGTTGTAAATTTTGGAAATAGAATAAATTATCTATGCCCTTCATCATCAAATATACAATAATTACATTTTTAAAAAATTGGTTGTTCTGTTTAGTATTTTAGTTCAAAGGTCTAACTTCACCAATTAATGTATCCACAGAAGCACCTTTAATAGCTATGCAGTGAAGCTTCCAGATTGATTCATTTTTCAATGAAGTTTAGAGTTAATGAGGTAAATGTTAGGGAAAATGTGTCTGTCAATTTGAGTGTTTGGTCTGATTTTTAGCTTGTTCTGCTATTTTAGAAATTTTGTGTAGGCTGCTATGAAGAAAATTCATTGATTTCTCTTGGAAAGCTATTTCTAACTGCTGCTGTGAGACTGAATATTTAGTAATGTAATATAAAGCATAAAATATGTTATGAAATTAATCAAATGTTCATACTTTAAATAGAAATCACTGAGCTAATATAAGGAATCATTTTGAGATAACACTTGACTTTCTTAAATGGGTTTAAAAATATGCTTTTCAAATATGTTTTCTGCTATATTTGGAGATAAGAGATTTGTTAGAAATCAGAGACTTGTAAGTCAGATGTGGCAGATTCAAGAGCCCACACAAAACTATCCTTCAGAATTAGCTTTACTAGGAGAGAGCACATCCTAACCATGTTGTTTGGGTGGGATGGCAAGATTGGACCTTGAAGTAGAAGAGCCTTAGGAGAAATGAACCATCATACCAGAGGCAACATGAAGGACTTTAATGGAACAAGGTCCATTGCCTTCCAAAGCCCAGAGAAAAACTTCACTAAGAGAGATAGCTTACCAGCTTGGCTTGGAAGAAGAATGGGAGAGGAAAGATACCTACCATATGCTGCTTCTCTGTGTTCCCAAATGGAAAGCCCTCAGATCCTTTAAACTGCTGTGTCTTGGTACCTGTTGTTTTTCCTAGCACTTCTTACCCATCTGCATCCTCTAAAGGCACCCCCCAAGACTTAGCTTTTGTTTACCTTCCTCAGCCTGATCCCCATAGAACCTCATCTAAGGAATGTTTTGTTTTTATTCTTGTTGTTATTATTTTGCTTTGCAAGTACATAGTCATGACCTGTAATCATTTAAAAATGAGAAAATCACTTGTAATTATGAAACAGTGAAATGAAAATAAAGATAGGACCTGAAAACTAGTGGCAAACAAAATCTGTAAATAATCATATCTTCATCTTAGCATAGTGTTTGGGAATTGCATTGGTTGCTGGTGAAAATCCTGAGTGTAATGACTAAAATATAAACATGCTTGTTTATTTTTCTCAGTTTTCTTAGTTTATGAACTGTGGTCATGAAGCTGAATACTGGCAATTTAACAACAGTACCGAAATATCATCTGAAGTTTCAGCCAGCACATAGTAGACTGAAATGTAAGTAGATGAATTAAGTAGATGGACAGGCAGAATAAAAGCATCTGCCATTTAAACCAATTGTTTAGTACTATACAGAAATCTATGTAACTACCCTTTTCCAAGTCTACCCATCTGTAGCAACTCCATCTAGCAGGAAAGGAGAAGCTATGAGTGCATTTTGAGGAAAACAAGTAGAAACTTTTGACATACATAAAAGCATTTTAGGAGAATCAACATGCTTTAATAGTGGAGTAGGAGTACATTCAGTTTATATACAAGAAATTGAAAATCCATTAGCAATTTCAGAAAGAATAAATTCTGTACAAGAGTCACAGTACTCAAACAAAGCAAACAAAAACAAATAACTTGAAAACATGTCATAATTTTAGTTTATTTTTTACTCAAATCTATAATAAGAGAACCCATTTGACTTCAAACCCAGGGCATTCTTTTGGCTTCACAGTTTTAGAAGAGTAATGAGTCTTGTCTACTTCTCTATAGGTCCAGACCTGGACACACAACTGTTTATATAATCCTACCATTTATTAACAGTAGGTATTAGTTTCAGTTTTTAAATCCAGTTTATACTGAAAGCACAGAAAATTAAAGTATGATAGCAAGTCAGGCCATGGATGCAATAGAGTTTGAAAATTTGGAGACAGAGTAGAAAGTAGTATACAGATAATAATAGTAACAATCTGGAAAAAAAATGATCCACCAAGAGGTATTGTTTAGGATTGATGATGGACCAAGAATAAAACTGTAATTATATTATTTCATATAAACCCAGGAAAGACAACAATTGGGAAACATTAGAAAAAGCAAAAGGGTATCAGTAATTGGAGGAAAGTCTCTTAATCTCAATAGAAGATGCAAAATCTGTGCTTTAATTACTTAGAACATGTGTCATGCATTTTCCCACAAAATAATTATAAGAATTTGTTTGGGTTGTTGTATTGGTTTGACAGAGTTGAGTATGTAGGTGCTTTTGTTATGTTGCTATGAGATCTTGAAAAAATGTTTGGGTTCAACAATATAAAGTCACAAATCACACACTTCAAATATGGTTATTTCTAGGGAAAGAGAATTTTGTACTTTTTGGAATATTCCCCCAGTGACCTTCAAACTGTAACAACAATGAAATAATAAATTAGCCTTCATATAAACTAAATAATAACCAGATATGAAGAAATAAACTTTATTCATAAATTATGATGTATTTTCTATCATTTTTGATGCTTCTGTTATTCCTTAATTTTTTAGAGAGATGCAGGAGTGCTTTGTCGACAGGTTGAGAATTGAAAGACTAGCTGTTATCACTGAGTTAATGGCATATTTAGGGAAAGAGTTTTGAAGTAAAATGAGAATAAATATGTTCCAAGCCATTTTGTTACCCATGAACCTGGATCGTTGTTTTGCCCTGTAGGGCTTTGTCAGTGTGATGAGGATGTACACTGATCATGACAGATTATACTGGTTCCTTCTAAGGATTACTTTCTGGTCTAATAAACTTCAACCACTGAAAATTGGGATCCTCTTTTTCATTCCAGGTACATTTCCTTTTTCCCAATTTAATCACATTATTTTTAATTATACCATTGAAATCAACTGTGTAATTTCCATCTCTTACTGGGATTTTCAACTACCTAAAGACAGTTTGTACAGAAACTCCTTAGTCATTACTTAGTCAAATGTACCAATTATCCCTTCTTTGATCTTTTCTCTTAATAAGTTCCTGCAAGAAACTCAATGTCCATGGTTTTGGAGGTTCTTTTGCTTTGTAATTCCAATCAAATGGATCCATACACAGTATATCTTGAGGGCATAACATAAAATTTTCTTTTACTGTTAAACTCTCAATTACTTTTTTTCATGTAGTTTGTGTCTTAAAACTTAAGTGCATATATCACTTTTGTCACTGGGAAATCAATAGTTTCAAATGTGAAGAGTGATATTTGACTAGATGACTATAATAGGGAGTTCGTTCAGGGAATATAATGAATACATGCATTTAGAGGGAATTTCTTATATTGACTTATACAATATCACTGAGTATCTCAATCACAGCTTTTTGTTTGCTTGAAGGCTGAGGATAAAGTAGGTTCTCAATCCCTATGGATAGGTATCTCCGTAGACTTCACTCTATGCCAGAAGATCAAAGACAATGGAATTCAGTATCACTGAGAAATGGCAGCTGCAGTAGCAGAAATAGTCAAGGCAGTCACCAGTAAGAACACAAGGCAATGAAGCAAAAGTGATCCTTTTTCCTTGGAACACTTTATATGCATGCCACCTCCACAAGGTACCCTCCACTCTGGAGGAGAGTCTGGAGATCTTCCTTCTTAATTAATCTTTTCTGAAAGTATCTTTATACACCTACCCCAGACACATGTTTTAGTTAATTTGAGATCCAGTCAAGTTGACTACCGATACTATGTTTCTTGTTCTGTTTATTTTCTCTTCAACTTTCTTTCAACCTCTTGTTCTTTTATTCCTTTTGAGACATAGTATTACTCAGTATCTTATGCTGACTTTAGCCTTAGGGTAATCATTTACCTTAGCTTCCATAGTTCAGACATCACATGTCTATGTGTGAGCCATCCACCTGGTTTTGAAATATTCCTTTTCATATTGTAATATTAGAATTTTAAATAAAGACATTGATTTTCAGTTTTTATTTTTCATTTAAATAGTAATAATTTATTAAAAGATTTGCTGCACAATCCTCTAATAGTTAATGTCTGTTGATCCAATCTGGAATAAACTAAGGGACATGTCTCTAGGTATGTATGTAAGTGTACGTACTAGAATAATTAATTTAAGTGGCAAGACCCTCCTCAATCTCAATGGAAAGTGCATTCTCACAGTGAACCAGTTATAAAAAGGGAAAAGCCGGGCCTCTTTATTATTCTAGAAACAGGTGTTTTTAACTATGTATATAGGTTGTGTTTCACTTTGCTTCTGGCAGTGGGTATTGTTTCAATGTTCATATAATCTTCTATCTGCAATCTTGTCATTTAAAACAGGTAGGCATGCATCCATAGCATTACTATCTTAAAGCTTGTTCAACCATTTACATGTGCATATCTCAAACTTTATATTCAGTGAGTTATAAAATGATAACAATATAACAGTGGGTGGTTAATTCATTAAGTGAACAAATAATTTCAGTACAAAAAATAATACTAATACTTTAGACAATTCCTGAAAAATAACCAAATGAAATTTTATAATCTTAAATACTTGTCCTTCTTTTAGAAACTTACCTCAGGCTCTAGGTTGACTATCTGGCAGTGGGAGTCATCAGTATTCTTTACAACTATTTATCTTTTATTCACCAATGTGACAGTTCTGGAAGGGTGCTCAATGCCTTTTGTTGTTTATCTGTTATATGAAAACTACATTTAAAAATGAATCTTTTTTCATCTCCAGATTTAAAGAAACATTCAAAACCCACAGAAACTCACTCTCTGGAGTCTGCAGTGGCAAAAATATCTGAAGGCAAAAAACAGTCTTCAAGTGCTTCTAGTGACAGTTTCTAGGAAAAGTGGTACTAACTTTACTTTTTTTGGACAATACTCACAAATTTTGTGAGTGAAATCTATACCCTATTATAATACTGAACTTGTCTTTGGCATGACATTTTTATAAAAAATAAAGCTCTCTCCATTGATGGTGTCCAGTAAATTACTGAAAGAAAAGTAAAAAGAAATAAATGTAACTATGTGTGATAGAAGCAAACCATTGTGAAAATTGCATGCTAAAAGACAAAAGTTTACAATACTGTTGATATATTTTTTGTTTATTAGTAAAGCAGGAAGGTACAAGTTAAGTACTTATATGTCTGTATTTAAAGGCAAGACTGTTGGGTGCTGATAAAGACTGAAACTGAAAGCAATTCTCAAGTATTCAAAAGAATTGCAAAGGACACACACAAAAATAAAATTGTATTTTAGCGTTTTGGGGAAAATACAAAGAAAAGGTATATTTAGTTTGTTTATACATATTTAAAATTGTATGTGTGAGTGTGTGTGTGTGTTTGTGTGTGTGTAGGTTTATGAGTGCATATGTTGGGTACATAATACATATTAGATCAGAATACAAAATATGGGAATTGATTCTCTCTTCTACTTTTCTGAGGTTGGCTCTCTCTTCCTTCTGCCACTGAGCATCATATTTCAGTCTATCTACCCTATGAAGTTCCAGCTGGTTCTCCTTTCTCTGCCTCCCATCTTGGTATAGGAACTGGTTTAGTAATAGATGCACATTATTACATCCTATTTCTTACTTGAGTTCCAAGGAGGGAACTCAGGTCTTCATTAATATACAGCAGGTACTTTTACTAACTTACTGAGTTACTTCCCTGGCTTTTCAATCAAATGTATTAAAAATTATAATTATAATCACCACTATGACCAAATATAAAACTTTAAAACTATTTGGACAATTTTTACAGGTCTAACTATGAAGGTTTTGATCTTCTTAATAACCTACTAACTTAATTAATGCTATAATGTCCATGCTAGGCATAAGGAACTTGGAAGACATACTAAGAAAGTTGTTTTCACTCACATAGTAGTATGTGGTAGAAAAATTTAACAATTTTTAAATTTTCTTCTATCTCTTGTTTTACTTCTGCTCTCAAATCTGTATTTTAAAGGGTATAGAGTCATAATGCCAAACATATGCTTCTTCCTGAACTGGAGAAATCAGTCATTTAACGACTGAGAATAAACATTCTTTGTCCCTCAATATCATAAAAAATATTAGATGAAAAAAATAGAAACAAGTCATCTTGTCTGCAGGATATGGTCCCACACTCATTTTCATAGAGTAAACAAAAAAGTGGAATAATGAGCTATTAAAAAGTAGGACATAAAATTACAATGGTTTAAGAGGTGGATATTGAAGGAGTCAATAGAAAAGTATCAGTGGTAGAGATTGACATGTGTTTACAAACTGGTTAAGACTTGGGTGAAAGTAGTTTTTGATCTTCTTAATAACCCAAATGATTTAAGTATTTCCATTATGTTCATGACAGAGATAAGGAAAATGGAGGGCAATTGACTGTCTTACTTGTTTTAGGTCACTCAAGTTATCTACAATGGAATATTCTGTTTTTTTAAAATCCACTTTTGCTCCCTTCATTGATTTTCTCATGTCTTCTATTTGAGAACCATCCCTATATTGTCTTCTTTGATGCTTTCTATAAGAAATTATTGTCAGCTTCAAATTCCAAGATGAGTGTACTTGTGGTTCATCTGTGTTCAAACACAAATTTAATACATTTTAAAGGAGAACAATGTTAATATCTT